>NC_052155.1:142274081-142574081 GCF_902713615.1 Scyliorhinus canicula
AGATAGATAGATGGATCAACAGATCGCTAGATTGATAGATAGATAGAGAATCAGATAGATAGATAGATGGATAGACAGACAGATCGATCGATAGATAAATAGATTGATAGATAGATATATATCTCTATCTATCTATCCATCTATCTATCTATCCAGCTATCTAACTATCTATCAATAATATCAAGATAGATAGACAGATAAATAGATAGATAGATATGTTGCTAGGTATATAGATCGATCGATAGAGGGATAGGTAGATTGATAGATAGATAGATAGCTAGATAGATAGATAGATGGATCATAGATCATAGAATTTACAGTGCAGAAGGAAGCCATTCGGCCCATCGAGTCTGCACCGGCTCCTGGAAAGAGCACCCTACCCAAGGTTAATACCTTCACCCTATCCCCATAACCCAGTAACCCCACCCAGCACTAAAGGCAGATTTGGACAATAAGGGCAATTTGTCATGTCCAATCCACCTAACTTGCACATCTTTGGACTGTGGGAGGAAACCGGAGCAACCGGAGAAAACCCACGCATACACAGGGAGGATGTGCAGACTCCGCACAGACAGTGACCCAAGCCGGAATCGAATCTGGGACCCTGGAGCTGTGAAGCGATTGTGCTATCCAGAATGCTACCGTGCTAGATTGATTGATAGAAAGACAGATATATAAATGGATAGATACATAGTTTGACAAATAGATTCATAGATAGATTGATCTACATAAATATAGCTATATATGTACATAGATAGATAGATCGATAGATAGATAGTTAGATAGATGGATAGATGGATGGATTCAGAGAGGATTGCAGAAAAGTTTACTAATTTTCTGCGTTTTCAGTGATTTGCCATTTGTTTTCAGAGAGGCTTTCATCAAAATTCGCTTCCTTTTGCCTAACATTCATTTGGGAACAAAAATGTTTCTCTCGGCGAGTTTAACATTTTGAGTACTTTGCAGTTCAAAGCGGCTTTCATGAAAATTTACAATTTTGTGCCAAACTTTCATTTTCGAAACAACGTTATCTTGTCGGCAACTTAATCGCTTGAAGTGAATGCCGTGTGTTTTCAGAGAGGCTTTCAGCAAAATCTATAGTTTTTTGCCAAATTTTCATTTTTGAACGCATTTTGGGCAGCGTGGTAGCATGGTGGTTAGCATAAATGCTTCACAGCTCCAGGGTCCCAGGTTCGATTCCCGGCTGGGTCACTGTCTGTGTGGAGTCTGCACGTCCTCCCCGTGTGTGCGTGGGTTTCCTCCGGGTGCTCCGGTTTCCTCCCACAGTCCAAAGATGTGCTGGTTAGGTGGATTGGCCATGCTAAATTGCCCATAGTGTCCTAAAAAGTAAGGTTAGAGGGGGGGGGGGGTTGTTGAGTAATGGGTATAGGGTGGATACGTAGGTTTGAGTAGGGTGATCATTGCTCGGCACAATATCGAGGGCCGAAGGGCCTGTTCTGTGCTGTACTGTTCTATGTTCTATGTTCTATGAACCAATGTGATCTTGTCGGCGACTTAAGCTCTCGAAGTGAATGCCGTTTGGTTTCAGAGGGGGTTACATCAAAATTTCCTTCTTTTAACCAAACATTTGTTTTGGATCCCAACCGATTTTCTGCGTTATCAGTGATTTCCCGTTTGCTTTCAGAGTCATTCATCAAAATTAACTATTTTTTACCAAACATTCATTTTGGAACAAAAGTGCTTTTCTGGGCGAGTTCAGCATTTTGAGTAATTTGCATTCATTTCCAGAGAGGCCTTCATCAAAATTTAGTTATCTCTGCCAAACATTCATTTTGGAACCAAACTGATTTTCTCGGCGAGTTAAGTATTTGAGTAATTTGCCGTTTAGTTTCAGAGAGGCTTTCATCAAAATTTACAATTTTGTGCCAAACATTAATTTTGGAACAAAAGTGATTTTCTCGGCGAGGTGAGTATTTTGAGTAAGTTGCTGTTTTTCTTCAAAGTGCATTTGCTCAAAATTCACTACCTTTTGCCAAACATTCATTTTTAAACAAAAGAGATTTTCTCGGCGAGTAAAGCATTTTGAATAATTTGCCATTTGTTTTCAGAGAGGCTTTCATCAAAGTTTACCACTTTTTGCCAAACATTCATTTTGGAACCAACGTGATTTTGTCGCCGACTTAAGCGCTTTCAGTTAATGCCGTTTGTTTTCAGAGACGCTTTCATCAAAATTTCCTGCTTTTAACAAAACATTCCTTTTGGATCCCAACTGATTTTCTGCCTTTTCATTGATTTGCCGTTTGCTTTCAGAGAGTCATTCATAAAAAAGTGATGAAGGCATTTTAAGTAATTTGCCGTTTTTTTTCAAAGCGGGTTTCATAAAAAATTACTATTTTTTGCCGAACATTCATTTTGGAACAGAAGTGATTTTCTCGGCGAGTTCAGCATTTTGAGTAATTTGCATTCGTTTCCAGCGAGGCCTTCATCAAAATTTACTTCTTTCTGCCAAACATTCATTTTGGAACATTCATTGTCGGTGAGGTAAGCATTTTGAGTAATTTGCCGTTTGTTTTCAGAGAGGCTTTCATCAAAATTTACAATTTATTGCCAAACTTTCATTTTGGAACAAAGTGATTTTCTCAGTGAGTTAAGCATTTTAAGTAATTTGCCACTTGTTTTCAGAGAGGCTTTCATCAAAATTTACAATTTATTGCCAAACTTTCATTTTGGAACAAAGTGATTTTCTCAGTGAGTTAAGCATTTTGAGCAATTTGCTGTCAGTTTTCAGAGAGCCTTTGATCAAAATTCACTACCCTTTGCCGAATATTGATTTTGGAACAAAAGTGCTTTGCTCGGCTAGTTAAGCATTTTGACTAATTTGCCGTTTGTTTTCAGAGAGGCTTTCATCAAAGATTACTACTTTTTGCCGAACATTCATTTTGGATCCCAACTGATTTTCTGCATTTTCAGTGATTTGCTGTTTGCTAACAGAGAGTCATTCATTAAAATTTACTATTTTTTGCCAAACTTTCATTTTGGAACAAAAGCGATGTCCTCGGCGAGGTAAGTATTGTGAGTAACTTGCCGTTTGTTTTTTGAGAGCCTTTGATCAAAATTAACTACCCTTTGCCGAACATTCATTCTGGAACCAAACTGATTTTCCCGGTGACTTAAGCATTTTGAGTAATTTGCCGTTGGTTTTCAGGAAGGCTTTCATCAAAATTTACAATTTTTTGCCAAACATTCATTTTGGAACAGTGATTTTCTCGGCGAGTTAAGCATTTTGAGTAATTTGTCGTTTGTTTTCAGGGAGGCCTTCATCAAAATTTACACTTTTTTGCCAAACTTTCAGTTTGGAACCAACGTGATCTTGTCGGTGACTTGTTTTCAGAGAGGGTTTCATCAACATTTCCTGCTTTTCACCAAACATTTGTTTTGGATCCCAATTCATTTTCTGCAATTTCAGTTATTTTTCGTTTGCTTTGATGAGAGCCACTCATCAAAATTTATTGTTTCTTGCCAAACATTTGCCAAACAAAGCCATTCCCTCACAAGCAACTGGAGAACATTGGAATTGTACGAGCTAACACCTCCCCCAAGTACTAGCTCACCGTGTTATAGACAGGAAAAATATATGGGATATCCCTCACGGGGTGTAAAGAGAAATGGGACATTACCCAATAGGACAGGGCGAGTTGGAAAAATGTCGGTTAATCAGAACTCATGGCTATGTCTGAAAGATTACACCTGTCCCCATGCATTCTACGTTTATGGAGGAAAAGGAAAAAACGGCATCTCCACCACCGTAACCACTTATTGCTATAACATTTGTACCCTTCAGGCCCACCACTATAGACCAAGCAAGGATCATTTGAGTTAAGATTTTAAAGAGCCAGAAATGGTCCTACATCTTGCAGAAACTGTTGCTTGTCCTGGGTGAGTGTGCTTTACGCTCAATTTGGCTCTGTTTCGTTCCTTAGCTCTAGAGTCGCCAGGCATCGTTAAGATACCGCCACATGTTTCAAGTTCACGTTCAGACCAATAACTCCATACACCAGTTAGTAAGTTCAAACAAGACACGTTTATTATAATACAGTTATCTACTAATTGTGCATATAAAACTACAAGACTAGGCTAATCCTCCAACTAACAGGCCAAATACCTATCTGGATAAGGGAACTGCCGGATTAGGGATCAATAGTCTCTTGCTCTGCACTGGGTCCGCAGGGTTCCAGTAGTTGTGGATTAAAGGGGTCAGGAGTATCTACTCTCGTAGCGTGCGTTGTGTGACACTTACTTGTTGGCGGCTGCTGTTGGCCAGGCCTCTCCTCTCCGTGGTCAAGTTCGAGAGCTGCTACAAAGGTGTTCTGGTTGGGAGGGCCGGCTGAGAGAGCTGGTCAAGGAGTGGCTGGCTGAGAGAGAGAGCTGGGGTCGGGGTCTCTGTCTTATACCTCTCCCAGGGTCTCGCGCCCACCTGGGCAGACCCTCTATACACTCACAATCGATTGGGTTTCTTCCCAATCGAATGATTTGAATTTCCCCAATAACGGGGCAGTCCCTCGATCACTGGCCGGTTCTTGGGCTTATTGTTTTGGATTTCTCTTGACGCCGAGAAGTCTGGCCTTCTATTCAATGTAGCAATTTGAGTTAACTTGTTTCCATTGTACCTGGGAATCACCGGGTATCGCCTCATTAGTATGCTAACTTGTTTTCTTTCACAATGCTGTCTGGTTTCTGCAGCAGTCAGAATACACAAGCGCTTTTGCAAGCTGCTTGTTTTTGCAACATTTCCATTTTCCCTGCATTCTTTGTAATCGTCCATTTTGTGTTGGGCAGTGGCCACCCCAGGTGGCTACACTCCCTCCTTGTGATCCTCATGAGAAATCATGAAGGATCACCCAAGTTCGGTGTCTTTGTGTTCCCTGACCTCAGCGAGTCCCATGGCCTCTACACTTTCCTCAATTATGACACAAAATTTGTATCTAACAGTCTCTGGTTGGCGCTATGTCAAAGGGGACGTGCATTACTAGGGAACCTCTAACTATCCTTTGTAAACTACACTCCCTTACACATTTAAACATTCTAACTTCCTATCCTTAAAACACTATCATCATTACATTCCATTTCTGGCTCTGCAGTCGAACTCAGAACATCACAATACGTCAGAAAAGGTCTTTATTTACAACAGCAACTCAAAAATTAAATCATTCATTACACATTGGGGGGACTGGTGGAAGCCGAAAATAGGGGATTGTACTCTGTATATGGTCGAGGCGCGAGAGCGGGAGGCTCTCCTTCTCCATTTCCTTAACCTAAGTGTCTGTACTACGATGCAGAGAACTGCTATCGCCAAAAGTGATTCTACAACATATGATAGGGAGTACCAATTCATAAATTTTGTGCAGCAGGTCGGGTCATCGCTGTTCATTACTGGGCTTTGAGTAGTCGGTGTTTGGGAAACATTAACGGCCGGGGTGGGGGTAAAGGGATTTCCGGTCGTGCGCAATACAAAAGTGAGGAAGAAAAATCCAATGGCTGTCATCGTTCTTCTCTCTTCCCTTCCTTCTGTTTTCTTTCTTGTTGATCTTGCTCTGATCCTGCTTTGGTCCCTCCTTCGAACGTCCGAAAGCTAGGGGATCAAGCATAGTATCTGTCAATGATCCGTTTAATACCTTTAATGCTAGTTTATCTGTCCTCTTATTCCAATTGTCCCTTAAATGAATGGCCAAGTCACTCCCTGTGACTCCGCTCATTTAAAAAAAATTTTTTTTCAAAAGCGAATTTAGGACCAGACATACACTTAACAACTGTGCCATTGCGAGCCATCTCACAGGTTTCACGATTTACCATCCCAATGTTCCTGGATGTAAATAGCATAAGGAGTGGCAACCGAAGGGCTACCTCAAACAAAACAAATGATACCAAACTTTAGAAATAAGATATCCGAATGAGTTGCGTATGGGCCGCGACGGGTAAGATTTGGATGGAATCCCTGGGTAGGGCGTGCTGTGCTGTACCCGAGCTTGGCTGACCAGAGGGGGGGTCCTCAGATAGGGCGGGCCCTCAATGCCGTTTCTCCACTGCCTGAGCGACCTGGAATGAACGGGCATGAATGTGGTCATCATGGATTTGCAGCCTCTATTCCCAGAATAGCGGGGCACCTAAAAAAAGGGGAAGCCAAGATGCTCCTAGTGGGGTGAAGGGTGAAGCCTTAAGCTGGGCTCCAGACATTGCAGCTGAGTCAAGTTCTCAAAGATAGCGGCGGACAAACTAACGTGCATGTGAGGTTGTCACAAGCTTTTCAGCTGAAAGTCAAACAAACAAACAAACAAACATCACCAAACATTCTTGCAGGTTCCAGGAGTGGTGGCATGGGGCTGTGAAAAGCTGTGAAGAGCCAGAAATGGTCCCACATCTTGCAGAAACTGTTGCTCGTTCTGGGTGAGTGTGCTTTACACTCAATTTGTTTGGTTCCTTAGCTCTAGAGTCGCCAGGCATCGTTAAGATACCACCACAAGTTTCAAGTTCAAGTTCAGACCAATAACTCCATACACTAGTTAGTAAGTTCAAACAAGACACGTTTATTATAATACAGTTATCTACTAATTGTGCATATAAAACTACAAGACTAGCCTAGCCTAGTGGTATCCTACCCAAACAGGCCAAATACTTATCTGGATAAGGGAACCTCCGGATCAGGGATCAATGGTCTCTTGCTCTGCACTGGGTCCGCAGGTTTCCAGTAGTTGTCGACTAAAGGGGTCAGGAGTGTCTACTCTCGTAGTGTGCGTTGTGTGACACTTACTTGTTGGCGGCTGCTGTTGGCCAGGCCTCCTCTCCGTGGTCAAGTTCGAGAGCTGCTACAAAGGTGTTCTTGTTGGTAGGGCCGGCTGAGAGAGCTGGTCAAGGAGAGGCTGGCTGAGAGAGAGAGTTAGGGTCGGGGCCTCTGTCTTATACCTCTCCCAGGGTCTCGCGCCCACCTGGGCGGACACTCTATACACTCGTAATCAATTGGGTCTCTTCCCAATCGATTGATTTGAATTTCCCCAATAACAGGGCAGTCCCTCGATCACTGGCCGGTTCTTGGGCTTATTGTTTTGGACTTCTCTTGACGCCGAGAAGTCTGGCCTTCTATTCAATGTAGCGATTTGAGTTAACTTGTTTCCATTGTACCTGTGAATCACCGGGTATCGCCTCATTAGTATGCTAACTTGTTTTCTTTCACAGTGCTGTCTGGTTTCTGCAGCAGTCAGAATACACAAGCGCTTTTGCAAGCTGCTTGTTTTCGCAACATGTCCATTTTCCCTGCATTCTTTGTAATCGTCCATTTTTTGTTGGGCAGTGGCCACCGCAGGTGGCTACAAAACTCTGAGGGAATGAAGACTCAAGATCGGTCAATCAGTTGAGCTTTACCACCAGTTACCGAAAAAACAAAATCTATGCTTTGGAAAAAAAACCCACAGAGGAACTACTTTGGTTGGTGGCAGAGAGTGTGGGACTGTTAGATGAGCTTACTTGAAAACTGCTATGAACAATATCATTTAATGACAGACAGCACAGACAGTCAGGGAGGCAGGAATAATTGATATCAAGGCATTAAATGTGACATTACATGGGTTCGTTTGAGGGGTGATCTTTGAATCACATGCACGGTGTACGTACGGAACATCTGGGAGATTACATGCCCCAAAGGCCGTATTAAAATGCACCCTGCAGCCCTCATATCAAATCATTGTGTCATTTCGGATTCAGTAAACATCTTCCATGACCAAAAGGAGGGGATGTTGGTGTGAAAATTCTGTCTCTCACATTCTATGATTGTGGGACATGTTGGTGGGAAATCCTGCTTTGTACGATATATAACTAATTCTTAACTATGTTGCAATCTGTAAATAACTCAATGTATTTTCTTTGTCTGCAACTGGAATAACAGCCCTGTGTGCAAATCAAATGACTCATCGCCAGGTGCGTACTCAGAGACAATGGACTACTAACAAACTTTGCCCAAGGTCTGAATGCCTTAAGATATCCCTGCTCTGCCCAGATAGCCACAGGCTGAAGAATTAGCAACAACAGGAAAAGGCTGCAGATTACAAACTAATAACCATTTATGTCATGGACTGAGATAATGGAGGACTAATTAGTTGCATGTAATGACTTGTGTCATGAAGAAATGAGATTACAAGCTGATTTTGCTTCCGAATGTGTATATTAACCCGTGTGAGCCTCAGCTCAAGTGAGAAAGAGTACTGTCTCAAGGCTGCAGAGCCTCAGGCCTTTCTCCCAGAATTCTGGTATAATAAATTGCTTCTTTACTCATCCAAAAGGCCTTTGTGTGAATATTTTCACCTCTAACAGTCACAGACAACGGATGGATCTATGAAGAAACAGAAGCGTTTTGCTGAAGGTTCAGCAACCTTTTGTTTTAGAAACGCAGGATGACATTTTTACTAATGATAATCTTTATTATTGTCACAAGTAGGCTTACATTAACACTGCATTGAAGTTACTGTGAAAATCTCCTAGTCGCCACACTGGCGTCTGTTCGGGTACACAGAGGGAGAATTCAGAATGTCCAATTTATCTAACAAGCACAGCACACCTTTTTGGGACTTGTGGGGGGACACGGCAGCACACAGAGAAATTCCACGCAGACGCGGGGAGAATGTGCAGACTCTGGCAGTTGAACCTGGAATCTTGGTGCTGTGAAGCAACAGTGCTAATCACTGGGCTGCCGTGCAACTTAACAAATGCTACCTCAGCATCCATTAGTAGAACAAGCTGAAAGTGTACAGAACACAGCAGGACCCATCGGCAACATCAGTTGACAATCAAGCAAACTCACAAGTTCAATCAATACTTAGAAGATCGACAAGACACAGAAAAAAGCCAGACAGATTGAATTTGTGATGGACTGTAAACATGTAAATCATCAAAAGCTGCATGTATATCATGTGTCCTTTATAGTAAATTGAAATAATGTAGGTAAACATTATACATTTCTAAAGGAAAGCAGATGTGATGATATGCATATGTAAATATTAATGTATACGACCTTCAACCAGCAAGTGGCAGTACAGAACAACCACGTGACTAGGGTAGTTGAATGTTCCTCCTGCAGAATGTGGGAGGAAAGGGTCACCTATAGTGTCCCTGCTGACTATATCTGCGGGAAGTGCACCCAACTCCAGCTCCTCGAGAACGGCGTTAGGGACCTGGAGCTGGAGCTGGATGAACTTCGGATCATTCGGGAGGCAGAGGTGGTTATTGAGAGGAGTTATAGGGAGGTAGTCACACCTCAGGTAAAAGAAGAAGGTAGATGGGTTACCGTCAGGGGAGGCAGTGCAGGGATCCCCTGTGGTCGTTCCCCTCTATAACAAGTATACCGTTTTGGATACTGTTGCGGGGGACGACTTACCAGGGGTAAGCAATGGGGCACAGGTCTCTGGCACAGAGTCTGTCCCTTTTGCTCAGAAGGGAAGGGTGAAGAGGAACAGAGCACTTGTCATTGGAGACTCCATAGTTAGAGGAACAGACAGGAGGTTCTGTGGGAACGAAAGAGACTCACGGTTGGTGTGTTGCCTCCCAGGTGCCAGAGTTCATGATGTCTCTGATCGTGTGTTTGGGATCCTTAAGAGGGAGGGGGAGCAGCCCCAAGTCGTGGTCCTCATAGGTACCAACGACATAGGTAGGGCATTTAAGACAGAAATTCAGGGAGCTAGGGTGGAAGCTGAGAGCTAGAACAAACAGAGTTGTTATCTCTGGGTTGTTACCCGTGCCACGTGCTAGCGAAGTGAGAAATAAGGAGAGAGAGGAGTTGAACACGTAGCTACAGGGATGGTGCAGGAGGGAGGGTTTTGGTTTCCTGGATAATTGGGGCTCATTCTGGGGTAGGTGGGACCTCTACAAACAGGATGGTCTTCACCTGAACCAGAGGGGTACCAATATCCTGGGGGGGAGATTTGCTAGTGCTCTTCGGGGGGGTTTAAACTAATTCAGCAGGGGGATGGGAACCTAAATTGTAGTCCTAGTGTACAGGATGTTGAGAGTAGTGAGGTCAGGGATAGGGTTAAAAGTTCGAAAGAGGGCACCGGCAAGCAAGACGCTGGTTTGAAGTGTGTCTACTTCAACGCCAGGAGCATCCGGAATAAGGTGGGTGAGCTTGCAGCATGGGTTGGTACCTGGGATCTCGATGTTGTGGCGATTTTGGAGACATGGGTAGAGCAGGGACAGGAATGGTTGTTGCAGGTTCCAGGATTTAGATGTTTCTGTAAGAACAGAGAAGATGGTAAAAGAGGGGGGGGGGTGTGGCATTGTTAATCAAGGAAAGTATTACGGCGGTAGAAAGGACGTTTGAGGACTCGTCTACTGAGGTAGTATGGGCCGAGGTTAGGAACAGGAGAGGAGAGGTCACCCTGTTGGGAGTTGTCAATAGACCTCCGAATAGTTCCAGAGATGCAGAGGAAAGGATTGCAAAGATGATTCTCGACAGGAGCGAGAGTAACAGGGTAGTTGTTATGGGGGACTTTAACTTTCCAAATATTGACTGGAAATACTATAGTTCGAGTACTATAGATGGGTCAGTTTTTGTGCAGTGTGTGCAGGAGGGTTTTCTGACACAGTATGTAGACAGGCCAACAAGGGGCGAGGCCACATTGGATTTGGTACTGGATAATGAACCCGGCCAGGTGTTAGATTTAGATGTAGGTGAACACTTTGGTGATAGTGATCACAACTCGGTTATGTTTACTTTAGCAATGGGCAGGGATAGGTATATACCGCAAGGCAAGAATTATAGCTGGGGGAAAGGCAATTATGATGCTATTCGGCAAGATTTAGGATGTATAGGATGGGGAAGGAAACTGCAGGGGATGGGTACGAAATGTGGAGCTTTTTCAAGGAACAGCTACTGCGTGTCCTTGATAAGTATGTACCTGTCAGGCAGGGAGTAAGTTGTCGAGCAAGGGAACCATGGTTTACTAAGGAAGTTGAAGCACTTGTCAAGAGGAAGAAGAAGGCTTATGTTTGGATGAGACATGAAGGCTCAGTTAGGGCACTTGAGAGTTACAAGTTAGCCAGGACGGACCTAAAGGGAGACTTAAGAAGAGCGAGGAGAGGACACGAAAAGTTGTTGGCGGATAGGATCAAGTAAAACCCTAAGGCTTTCTATAGGTATATCAGGAACAAAAGAATGACTAGAGTAAAATTAGGGCCAATCAAGGATAGTAGTGGAAAGTTGTGTGTGGAATCAGAGTAGATAGGGGAAGCGTTAAATGGATATTTTTCATCAGTGTTTACACTGGAGAAAGACAATGTTGTCGAGGAGAATACTCAGGTTCAGTCAACCAGGCTAGATGGAATTGAGGTTCAAAAGGAGGAGGTGTTAGCAATTTTGGAAAATGTCAAAATAGATAAGTCCCCTGGGCCAGATGGGATTTATCCTAGGATTCTCTGGGAAGCCAGGGAGGAGATTGCAGAGCCTTTGTCCTTGATCTTTATGTCGTCTTTGTCGATAGGAATAGTGCCGGAAGACTGGAGGATAGCAAATGTTGTCCCCTTGTTCAAGAAGGGGAGTAGAGACAACCCTGGTAATTATAGACCTGTGAGCCTCACTTCGGTTGTGGGTAAAATGTTGGAAAAGGTTATAAGAGATAGGGTTTATAATCATCTTGAAAAGAACAAGTTTTTTTATAAATGTTTTTATTCAGTTTTCATATTTTATATTGAACAAATTACAAATTGTTAGGAGAAAGAAAAAAGAAAAAAAACAAACACGCAAAAATTAACATACATATTTACAGGTAAGCATCTTCGTAGTAGTAACTGCGCCCCCCCCCCCCCCCTCAACATGTTTATTTAGTTTGGTTTTGGGCCTTAGCTAGCCATCGAACCCCCGTAACGAACCTGTAGCCCCCCCCCCCCTCCCGCTACCTTCCCCCGACTATTCTTCCTCTTGTACATTGGCCACAAATAGGTCCCGGAACAGTTGCATGAATGGCTCCCACGTTCTGTGGAAGCCGTCGTCCGACCCTCGGATGGCAAATTTGATTTTCTCCATTTGGAGAGATTCCGAGAGGTCGGACAGCCAGTCCGCAGCTCTGGGCGGTGCTGCTGACCGCCAGCCAAACAGGATTCTACGGCGGGCAATCAGGGAGGCAAAGGCAAGGGCGTCTGCCCTCCTCCCCAGGAATAGATCTGGCTGTTCTGAAACCCCGAAGACCGCCACTATCGGGCATGGCTCCACCCTCACTCCCACCACTTTGGACATAACCTCGAAGAAGGCTGTCCAGTACTCCACGAGTCTGGGGCAAGACCAGAACATGTGGGCGTGGTTGGCCGGGCCTCTTTGGCACCGTTCACATCTGTCTTCCACCTCCGGGAAGAACCTACTCATACGGGTTCTTGTTAAGTGGGCTCTATGTACCACTTTTAGTTGCGTCAGGCTGAGCCTTGCGCACGTGGAGGTGGAGTTGACCCTATGCAGTGCTTCGCTCCAGAGTCCCCACCCGATCTCCATCTCCAGGTCGTCCTCCCATTTCCTCCTTGTTGCGTCCAGTACGGTGTCGTCCCTATCTACCAGTCGGTCATACATGTCACTACAGTTCCCTTTCTCTAGGATACTTGCGTCCAGTAGGTCTTCCAGTAGTGTCTGTCGTGGCGGTTGTGGGTACGTCCTTGTCTCCTTTCGTAGGAAGTTTTTGAGCTGCAGGTACCGTAGCTCGTTCCCCCCAGCTAGCTGAAATTTCTCTGTCAGTTCGTCCAGTGTTGCGATCCTGTCGTCCGTGTATAGGTCCCTGACTGTCAGTGTCCCCCCGTCCTGCCTCCACCTTTTGAAGGTGGCGTCGGTCAGTGCTGGTTTGAACCTATGGTTGTTGCAGATGGGAGCCCTGTTCGACATTTTGGTCAGGCCAAGTTGCTGCCGCAGTTGGTTCCAGGATTGGAGGGTGGCTGTCACCACTGGGCTGCTGGAGTGTTTTTTGGGTGGGGATGGGAGTGCTGCCGTGGCGAGGGCCCGAAGGGAGGTTCCCATGCAGGAGGCCTCCTCCGCACGCACCCACTCAGCTTCTGGCTCCTGGATCCATCCCCTTACTCGCTCGGCTGTTGCTGCCCAGTGGTAGAATTGTAGATTCGGGAGGGCTAACCCTCCCCTGGTTTTTGTTTTTTGTAAGACCTTCTTTGGGATCCTAGCATTTTTACCCCCCCATACGAACGCCATGATGAGTTTGTCCAGCGCTTTGAAAAAGGCCTTGGGGATGTAGATTGGAATGGATCTAAACAGGAAGAGGAACCTGGGCAGTACGTTCATTTTGATCGTCTGAACTCTCCCCGCGAGGGAGAGCGGGAGTGTGTTCCATCTTTGCAGGTCCTTTTTAACTTCCTCCGTCAGGCTGGTGAGGTTCCATTTGTGGATCCCTTTCCAGTCATGGGCTATTTGGATCCCCAGGTAGCGGAATTTATGTCGGGCTTGTTTGAACGGCAGCCCCTTTAGTGCTGCCCCCCCCCCCCCCCCCCCCCCCCCCCCTTGCGGGTGTACTGGGAAGATCTCACTTTTGCTCATGTTGAGTTTGTAGCCCGAGAAGGCTCCAAACTCTTTCAGGAGCGCGATGATTCCGTCCATGCTGCTTTGTGGGTCCGAGATATAGAGGAGCAGATCATCCGCATAGAGTGAGACTCTGTGCTCTCTACCTCCCCTTCGGATCCCCCTCCAATTTTTTGCTGCCCTGAGCGCGATTGCAAGCGGTTCAATTGCTAGTGCGAACAGCAGCGGGGACAGTGGGCATCCTTGTCTGGTGCCCCTGTGCAGCTGGAAGTATTGGGAGTTGGTATTGTTGGTCTGTACACTCGCCATGGGAGCGTTGTACAGGAGCTTTACCCAAGCGGTGAACCCTGTTCCAAGCCCGAACCGCTCCAGTACCTCTATGAGGTATTTCCACTCGACTCTGTCGAGTCCAGGGAGACGATCACCTCTTGTGTTCTCTCCCCGGAGGGGGTCATTATCACGTTCAGCAGGCGCCTGATGTTCGCGGTCAGCTGTCTACCTTTGACAAAGCCCGTCTGGTCCTCTGTGACCACCTCAGGTACACAGTCTTCTAGCCTTTTGGCTAGGATTTTGGCCAGTATTTTGGCGTCTGCATTCAGCAGAGATATAGATAGAGAAATACAGCACAGAACAGGCCCTTCGGCCCACGATGTTGCGCCGAACTTTTGTCCTAGGTTAATCATAGAATTTTGGACAATTTGTCATGGCCAATCCACCCAACCTGCACATCTTTGGACTGTGGGAGGAAACCGGAGTACCCGGAGGAAACCCACGCAGTCACGGGGAGGATGTGCAGACTCCACACAGACAGTGACCCAAGTCGAAATCGAACTTGGGACCCTGGAGCTGTGAAGCAATTGTGCTATCCACAATGCTACCGTGCTGCCCTTAAGAAGTTAACCTACACTCCCTTATTCTACCCTAATCCAAGTACCTATCCAATAGCCGTTTGAAGGTCCATAAATTTTCCGACTCAACTACTACCACAGGCAGTGCATTCCATGCCCCCACTACTCTCTGGGTAAAGAACCTACCTCTGACATCCCCTCTATATCTTCCACCATTTATCTTAAATTTATGTCCCCTTGTAATGGTGTGTTCCACCCGGGGAAAAAGTCTCTGACTATCTACTCTATCTATTCCCCTGATCATCTTATAAACCTCTATCAAGTCGCCCCTCATCCTTCTCCGTTCTAATGAGAAAAGGCCTAGCACCCTCAACCTTTCCTCATAAGACCTACTCTCCATTCCAGGCAACATCCTGGTAAATCTCCTTTGCACCTTTTCCAAAGCTTCCACATCCTTCCTAAAATGAGGTGACCAGAACTGCACACAGTACTCCAAATGTGGCCTGACCAAGGTTTTGTACAGCTGCATCATCACCTCACGGCTCTTAAATTCAATCCCTCTGCTAATGAACGCTAGCACACCATAGGCCTTCTTCACAGCTCTATCCACTTGAGTGGCAACTTTCAAAGAACAATGAACATAGACCCCAAGATCTCTCTGCTCCTCCACATTGCCAAGAACCCTACATATGACCCACATTCCGTTGGGTCTTTGTCTTTCTTAGGTATCAGCGAGATTGAGGCCTGTGCTAACGTGGGTGGCAACGTGCCCCTAAGAACAAGTTGATTAGCGATAGTCAACACGGTTTTGTGAAGGGTAGGTCATGCCTCACAAACCTTATTGAGTTTTTTGAGAAGGTGACCAAACAGGTGGATGAGGGTAAAGTGGTTGATGTGGTGTATATGGATTTCAGTAAGATGTTTGATAAGGTTCCCCACGTAAGGCTATTGCAGAAAATAAGGTAGTATGGGATTGAAGGTGATTTAGCGGTTTGGATCAGTAATTGGCTAGCTGAAAGAAGACAGAGGGTGGTGGTTGATGGCAAATGTTCATCCTGGAGTTCAGTTACTAGTGGTGTACCGCAAGGATCTGTTTTGGGGCCACTGCTGTTTGTCATTTTTATAAATGACCTGGAAGAGGGTGTAGAAGGATGGGTTAGTAAATTTGCAGATGACACGACGGTCGGTGGAGTTGTGGATAGTGCTGAAGGATGTTATAGGATACAGAGTGACATAGATAAGCTGCAGAGCTGGGCTGAGAGGTGGCAGATGGAGTTTAATGTGGAAAAGTGTGATGTGGTTCACTTTGGAAGGAGTAACAGGAATGCAGAGTACTGGGCGAATGGCAAGATTCTTGGTAGTGTAGATGAACAGAGAGATCTCAGCATCCAGGTACATAAATCCCTGAAAGTTGCCACCCAGGTTAATAGGGCTGTTAAGAAGGCATATGGTGTGCTAGCCTTTATCAGTAGGGGGATTGAGTTTCGGAGCCACAAGGTCATGCTGCAGCTGTACATAACTCTGGTGCGGCCGCTCCTGGAGTACTGCGTGCAGTTCTGGTCACCACATTATAGGAAGGATGTGGAAGCTTTGGAAAGGGTTCAGAGGAGATTTACTAGGATGTTCCCTGGTATGGAGGGAAGGTCTTACGAGGAAAGACTCAGGGACTTGAGGTTGTTTTCATTAGAGAGGAGAAGGCTGAGAGGTGACTTAATAGAGACATATAAGATAGTCAGAGGGTTAGATAGGGTGGACAGTGAGAGTCTTTTTCCTCGGATGGTGATGACCAACACGAGGGGACATAGCTTTAAATTGAGGGGTGGTAGATATCGGACAGATGTCAGAGGCAGTTTCTTTACTCAGAGAGTAGTAGGGATATGGAACGCCCTGCCTGCAACAGCAGTAGACTCGCCAACTTTAAGGGCAATTAAGTGGTCACTGGATAGACACATGGATGAAAATGGAATAGTGTAGGTCAGATAGGCTTCAGATGGTTTCACAGGTCGGCGTAACATCGAGGGCCGAAGGGCCCGTACGGCGCTGTAATGTTCTATGTTCTATGACTGTTACCTCAGGGAGTCTGGAGATAGTTGTCGTAGTTGATAATTAGCTTTTGGATAATTTATAATAGTTAGTAATTTATCTAACCCATGTATTAATTTTATAATAAACATTTTATGAGTCAAAGAACTAGACGTTCTCTAATTCATGATTCCTACTGAGGAAGTGAACAAACTAATATGATAGACAGTAGGATTATTAGTTAAAATAATGTAGATAATAGTGCAGGCCTGAGGATAGTGAGTTCTCAGACAGAGAACAAAGGGATGAGCACAGCATGGCTAGGAAGGGGGGAGGGGAGCTTCGCCTCATGCAGGAATGGCGAAAAGGATGCTGGGTAACAAGAGGCCCAGGATTGGGAAATGCGAAGTGAGCCAATCAGGATATATATTCCCAGGTCAGAAGGTGTACAGAATGACCTATGGGAAGCTTGTATGCGAATCTTGATGTGAGTTGAACTATATGTGCTGTGATTCCTTTGTGTTCTTTCTCACTCGCTTCGTGACCCTCAGAAGACGGCTGTGTGTTCTGAGGTTTTATGGAGTGAGTCAGCCTTGCAAGTTGGATATTAATAAATAATATTATACCTACGAATCCATCTCGCATTTTGTTGAGACCGGACTGACGGGTGAAGAATTTAATATTAACACTACCAGCCAAGCACCAGAACGTAACAAAAACAATCCTCGTTTACTCAACCTCTCCTCATAGCCAACACCCGGCATAGACCAGGCAACATCCCAGTAAACCTTCTTTGCACTCTCTCAAAAGCTTTCACGTCCTTCTGATAATGTGGTGACCAGAACTCCAAATGAGGCTGAACCAAGGTTTTATATAGCTGCAACATGACTTGCCCACGCCTGCCCCAATGCTGCGGCTAAAGAAGATAAGCAGGCTATCGTCCAACTTAATCACCATGGCGAACTGTGTTGCCAGTTTTAGGGAACTGTGGATCTGCATGCCCAGATCCCTCTGTATGTTAATGTTCCTAAGTGTTCTGCCATTTACAGTATAATTGATACCTAGATTTGATCCTCCAAAATGCAGCACCTCGCATTTGTCCAGGTGAAACCCATTTCTCTGCCTACATCTCCAATCTATCAATATCCTGTTGTATCCTCTGACAGTCCTTAGCGCTGTCAGCATCTCTGCCAATCTTCTTGTCATCAGCAAACTTACTGTCAGACCCCACTTACATTTTCCTCCAGATCATTTATATATAATACAAACAACAGAGGTCCCAGCACTGATCCCTGTGGAACACCACTAGCTACAGGTCTCTATTTTGAAAAATACCCTTCCACCACTACTCTCTGATGTCTATAACCAAGATAGTTCTGCATCCATCTGGCCAGCCAACCACAAATCCCATGTGACTTTAGTTATTGCCCAGTCTGCCATGTGGGACCTGGTCAAATGCCTGACTAAAGTCATATAAACTACATCCACAGCCCTTCCCTCATCAATTTTCTTTGTCATCTCTTTGTCACAGAAGGCAAAGGGTGTTTTTCTGAATGGAAAGTTGTGGTGTTCCACAGGGATCTGTGCTTGTGCCTCTGATGTTTGTAGTGTACATAAGCGATTTGGAGGAAAATGTGGCCAGTCTGATTTGCAAGTTCGCAGATGACACCAAGGTTGGTGGAGTGGCAGATAGTGTTAAGCATTGTCAGAAGATACAGCAGGAGACTTGAGCAGAGAAATGGCTAATGGAGTTTAATCTAGACAAATGTGAGGTAAGGCATGTTGATAGGACATAGAATATAGAACATAGAACTTTCAGTGCAGAAGGAGGCCATTCGGCCCATCAAGCCTGCACCAGCCGTTGGAAAGAGCACCCCACTTAAGCCCACAACTCCGCCCCATACCCATAACCCAGCAAATGTCAAGTAATGCATTTTGGTAGGTCAAACATAGAGGGGAAATATACCGCAAATGGTAAAACTCTGAGGAATATAGCAAGTCAGAGATTTGGGCATGCAGGTCCACAGATCTTTGAAGGTGGCAACACAAGTGGACAAGGTAGTCAAGAAAGCATACAGAATGCTTGCCTACATTGAACAGGGCATGAAGTATAAAATCTGGCAAGTATGGAACCTTGGTAAGGCCACACTTGGAATATTGCACACAATTCTGGCCGCCACATGACCAGAGGGATGTGGAGGCTTTGGAGAGGGTGCAGAGAAGGTTCAACAGGATGTTGCCTGGTCTGGAGGGTGGTAGCTACATGGAGAAGTTGAATAGGCTCGGGACTGTTTTCATTAGAAAGACGAGGTTGAGGGGTGACCTGATAGAGGTCTACAAGATTATGAGGGGTACGTTTGAATGGATGGGCAGGCACTATTTCCCAGGGTGGAGGGGGTCGGTCACCAGGGGGCGTAGGTTTAAGGTCCATGGGGCAAAGTCTAGAGTGGATGTGGGAGGCAGAATTTTTACACAGAGTGCTGGAACACGTTGCAAGGGAGGTTGTTGAAGCAGATACATTAACAGCGTTCAAAAGGCATCATGATGAGCAGCACGATGGCACAGTGGTTAGCATTGCTGCCTCACTACACCAAGGTCCCAGGTTTGATCCCGTGGGTCACTGGCCGTGTGGAGTTTGCACATTCTCTCCGTGTTTGCGTGGGTTTTGCCCCCACAACCCAAAGATGTGCAGGATAGGTCAATTGGCCATGCTAAATTGCCCCTTAATTGGAAAGAATGAACTGGGTACTCGAAATTTATAGAAAAAAAGGCATCTTATCAAACACATGGAAGGAAGTTCTGAGGGTTTTGGCAAAGGTTGATATCATGAATGGCACAGGCTTGGAGGGCTGAAGAGCCTGTTACTCTGCTGCATAGTTCTCTGTCCTTTATTCTTCATAAAAACAAGTTGGTGGGGCAGTATGGTTGCATAGGGGTTAGCACAGTTGCTTCAGATCTTTAGAGTCCCAGGTTTGATCCCAGTTTGGGTCTCTTTCTCCCTGTGTCTGTGGATTTCCTCCGGGTGCTCTGGTTTCCTCCCACAGTCCATAGATGCGCAGGGTGGGTGGACTGGTTATGCTAAATTGCCCTAAATGTCCAAAAATGTTAGGTTGGATTACAGGGGCATGGTGGAGGTGTGGAGATAAAGGATGGAGATGAGGGCTTAGGTACAGTGTTCATTCCAAGGGTCTGTGCAGACTCGATGGGCTGAATGGCCTTCTTTTGCACTGTAAATTCTATGAGACATGACCTTCCCCATACAAAACCATGCTGCCTGTCACTACCTAGTCCATTTTCCTCCAAATGTACAGATATCCTGTCTCGCAATATCTGTTCCAAAAGCTTCCGCACCACTGATGTCAGGTTCACCGGCCTATAATTTGCTGGATTATCCCTGCTTCCTTTCTGAAACAAGGGAACAATATTGTCTGTCTTCCAGTCCTCTGGAACCTCAGCTTTGGTCAAAAAGGGTGTGGTCAAAGGCCATTTCTTCCCTTGCCTCCTGAAAGCAACCTGATGCCATCCAGCTCTGGGGACTTGTCTACCTTAATACAAAGTTCACACACCTATCCCTGACCTCAACATCTGCCATGTTATCCTTGACCTCACACCCTTCATGTGCTCACAAGTTGTGTTGGATAAAATGTCGATTGTACGTCCACCAACTCCATCATCCCCATCAACGCTCGTTGTGACCTCTTGAAAAAATATCAACACAATTTTCCCTCAAGAAATCCATTTGACTTTTAGTTTTGTCCTTAATTATTGTTTCCAGAGGTTTCCCCACCACCAAAGTTTAATTGACTGCCCTGTGTCTGCTGTATTTATCTTTACACTCTGGAAAAAATAATTTCCTTACAGGCCTGAGAGTTTACTCTTGGTGGAGGGGAAGGTTTTAAAAACAATAATCTGTGAGAAAATTAACATCACTTGGTTAAATATGTGGTGATCAAGGAGAGCCAGCACAAATTTGATGAGAGGAAACTATGCTTAATTAGGTTTTCTGGTGAGCTCACAATGAGAGTGGAAGTGCAGGCCATAAGATCAGAAGAAACAACCGCTAAAGCTTGTTCCACCACTCAATGAGATCACGTGCTACACTTTTACGAAGGCATCATGATGAGCAGCACGATGGCACAGTGGTTAGCATTGCTGCCTCACTACACCAAGGTCCCAGGTTTGATCCCGTGGGTCACTGGCCGTGTGGAGTTTGCACATTCTCTCCGTATTTGCGTGGGTTTTGCCCCCACAACCCAAAGATGTGCAGGATAGGTCAATTGGCCACACTAAATTGCCCCTTAATTGGAAAGAATGAACTGGGTACTCGAAATTTATAGAAAAAAAGGCATCTTATTTTGATCCCAAAAACGGCGATACAGGTGCAACTATACACCAACTCGAAAGGGGCTAGCACCGCCGTCATGTGAAATGCCACCATTTGCAAGTGCAATGGCACCGGATTCGCCGGTTCCATGATTGCTGCACAGCTGCAGCCGCACTTCAGTGATTCCTCTCCCCACACACTGTCTAGCCAATAAGATGGCTCGAAGGAAATCAGCGCCACGGTTCCGTGACACAGAGCTGGAAACCCTCCTGGATGCCATGGAAGAGAGGCGGATGATCCTGTACCCCGACCCGGTAAGAAGGTCGTCAGGCGGCGCCGTTCGCCGTGTTTGGGCGCAGGTGGTAGACGCAGTCAGCGCCATTGGCGGAGACATTCGGACTGCCTTTCAGTGCAAGAAGAAACTGCACAACCTCCTCAGGGCGGCCAGGGTGAGTAGGTAGCACTGTGCCCCTCTCACCATCCCCCTAGACATATAACCTTGACCCCCTTCAGGGGACGGTCGGGCCCCCACCCTGCCCCACATGCCTGCACCCATGCCAACCGTAATGGCTGGGTACCCTGGCTACCTGGGCTACCCAATCCCGTGGGACGGCACCCCGGCAAATTTTTATTGCATCTTCGACCTGGAGCTCATTCTCCCTCAAAAGGTGTTCACACACTTTATTGATTATTTGATCCCTGATCATTGACGATTGTAATGAGGCAAAATTTTAAGCCTGAGCCTTTAATTTTTAATCTGTGAGAAAACTGTCAAACAACTCACCTGCCTTTTGGACGCGCATTCTCAAAATGTATCTTTCAAAAGTTTTGTTCTTCTTCGGTTAATGCTTATTAACGACAGTATCAAAGTTTTCTCTATCTGCCTCTTTTTCAAATACAAATGTATTAAAGATTTCAATTGCCTGTGGACCTGATACAGTGAGCAGCAACTCTATTTTCCGCTGATCAGACTGTGCCTGCAAACCTACAGCTGCAACATATAAGGTCAACTGTTGCTTACAAGCGCGCCAATTTGCATCGATGTTACCACTGACACAAAGGCTTTGGTGGTGTTTCAAACTGTCCATCTTGTACTTTGGTGACCAGTTGAGCATTGAGATGTGTTATTTTGATGCTCTTCATCTGTTAGTAGCTTTTCTTTAGCAGTACTGTTTCCTATTTCTTCACTTTGGATCTTCAATCCATAGATTGCCACTTCTGGTACCAAGCTACGTTCCAGTGCATTGCAATGATTGACTCAGTGCACCAGAAAATGTCTAGTTTGTGACTAGTTACAGATTTATTATATTACAAGAATGTGGGAAGGAAAACAATACTAATACTATTAAACTATGAACTACTGATTACACGTCCTCCCCGTGTGTGCGTGGGTTTCCTCCGGGTGCTCCGGTTTCCTCCCACAGTCCAAAGATGTGCAGGTTAGGTGGATTGGCCATGCTAAATTGCCCGTAGTGTAAGGTTAATGGGGGGATTGTTGGGTTACGGGTATACGGGTTACGTGGGTTTAAGTAGGGTGATCATTGCTCGGCACAACATCGAGGGCCGAAGGGCCTGTTCTGTGCTGTACTGTTCTATGTTCTATTATAATGTGAGAGCTCACACTAAACACAACTGTCTACGACAACTTCTAACCCAGACTCCAAGAGTTGCAGTGTCACGTGCGACCTGCTGGTTGGAGGCCTGATATGTTAGCATACAGAATTGTTCATGCATATCATTACATTAACTTGGGGTTTTATTATGGTTAAATGAAACCATCGCTACAGTAACATGCAACACAATAGATTCCAGTCTGGGCTGGCTTTTAAAATGTAAGATGATGCGTCCCAGCTGGCGGGCCTCCAGCAGGGAAGCTCGTCTTCCATGTATCCCTTGGGGAGATCGATCTGTGTATCCCTGCACCCTTGTGAGGGTTATTACACCTAGTAAGTGCAGTTCCTTTCTTGCTAAAAATGATTTAATCACATTGTGATCCCAGTAGGGTTAGAGGTTTCAGAGATTTCTTGTTTGCTAACATCATTCAGTATGAGGAACATGGGATCATGATTCAGTTCCAGAGCTTAATGCACTGTAGAAATGGATGCAGGTTTAATTCTGAGTTGTTTCTAATCAATTTATCCTCTTTGTTTTGTTTGAACTTCAAAAATGCCCATCAAAATAATTTTGTAATTCAAGAGAGAAACAAAAGGAAAGTTCAAGTTGTAAGTTCCTTTAATTCACAGATTTCAGTCAAGTGATTTTCAGTTGTCAGCCTGCCTTAGATGGACTTCATCTCCTGCAAAGACAAAACAAAGTTATGATTACTTCTATCAATCTGTAACACCAGATTATTCTTTGTTGTGGTAAAATGTCATAAAATTGTGGCCTGAATATACTGTTGAGTCATTTACCACCCCAATTATACTGGTGCTGTATCACTATTAATTTTAAAAGAGTGATTTAAAATCACTCCCAGTACATAGAACATTACAGCGCAATGGACGATGTTGCGCGTCCTGTGAAACCCCTCTAAAGTCCCTCTACACTATTCCCTTATCGTCCATATGCCTATCCAATGACCATTTGAATGCATTTAGTGTTGGCGAGTCCACTATTGTTGCAGGCAGGGCATTCCACGCCCTTACTACTCTCTGAGTAAAGAACCTACCTCTGACATCTGTCCTATATCTATCTCCCCTCAATTTAAAGCTATGTCCCCTCGTGCTGGACATCACCATCCGAGGAAAAAGGCTCTCAAAGTCCACCCTATCTAATCCTCTGATCATCTTGTATGCCTCAATTAAGTCACCTCTTAACCTTCTTCTCTCTAACGAAAACAAAGCCATAAGCACTCCCTGTGAGCCAGCGGACACATCCAGAGTGAGAAACATCGAACAGTGAGTTTGGGAGCTGGAAATTTGAAGCTGGAGGGAATTGAATTGGTAAGACTGTTCCTTTTTAATTTTCCTTTTCAAATTTCAGGAGTGAAATTTAATCTTCAAGTGGTGCAGTAAAGGGGCTGCCCCACCCATCCACATAACCGAGTGTCAGTTAACTGTCAGTCACCTAGAGCCTCATCAGGAGGCACTGATTGGAACTGCTTTGACTTAAAGTTACTTGGTGGGTAAGTCATCTCAGGCCTATTTAAAAAAGTGATTTAAAATCACTCCCAATGACCATTTCCAGTCAGCCAGCAGCCATATCCACAGTGAGTCACATCAAAGAGTGAGTTTGGGAGCTGAGAATTTGAAGCTAGGTGGGAATTCCCTTTTATCCCTTGATTTGTTACACTCAAATTTCCAGCTGCAAGGACTACAAGGGAGAGAGTTGAGTGGTGAGCAGCAGGTAAGCCCTTCATATTGGGGGCAGAGCTGAACAGCAGAAATCCGGAGTGCAGGCTGAGAAGGTAAGTGGTTCATCAGGTGATCCGTGTCCTTAATCCTTTCATTCCTAGACTCACCAGAGTAGATTCTGAGGTACTGAGATTCCGAGCGACATTTTATAAGGTAAAGGCTTTGTTTTGTCTTTGTTTGGTTTTTTTTCTTCTCATATGTACGAGAGGGTAGCAAGCCAGACTGTGTCTCCTCAACCACAGGTAAGTGATTGGCTAGTGACTGGTAAGTAGTTTTTCCTTTCATTTTTCTCTTGGCATTGTCGGTGTTACTGTCAGTTAACCTAAGGCAGGAGATCCCAGCCTCCTATCCTGTTCCTCATGTGTGATGTGGGAGTTCAGGAACACATGCACTGGCTCCTTCACGTGCAAGATGTGTGTCCAGCTGCAGCTCCTGTTAGACCTCTTGATGGCTCTTAAGCTGCGGATGGACTCACTTTGGAGCATCCACAATGCTGAGGTAGTCATAGATAGCATGTGTAGAGAGTCGGTCGCACCGCAGATAAAGAGTACTGAGGGAGATAGGAAATGGGTGACCAACAGACAAGAAGATTAGGAAGGCATGTGGTCATCTCCCTCCAAAGATGGCTCACCTGGCATGAGCCATGTTCATGGTACTGTGGGTGGGTCTGCTGCACAGGAGGGCAGGAAAAAGAATGGTACAGCTATAACAGGGAATTTGATTGTAAGGGGAGCAGACAGGTGTTTCTGCAGACGCAAACGAGACTCCAGGAAGGTGTTGTGCCACCAAGGTGCAAGGGTCCAGGATGTCTCAGAGCAGCTGCAGGACATTCTAAAGGGAGAGGATGAACAGCCAGCTGTCATGGTGCATATAGGCACAAACGATATAGGTAAAAAATGGATTGAGGTCCAACATGCTGAATTTAGGAAGTTTGGAGACAAACTAAAAAGTAGCATCTCAAAGGAAGTAACGTCAGGAATGCTGCCAGTGTTTGTGCGAGTCAGAATAGGAATGATAGGATGAATGCATGGCTTGGAAGTTGGTTTAGGAGGGTGGGATTCACATTTTTGGGACATTAAATATAGTTCTGGGAGAGGTGGGAGCATTACAAATCAAACAATCAACATCTGGGCAGGACTGGAACCAATTTCCTCGGAGTGTTTGCTAGTGCAGTTGGGGAGGGTTTAAACTAATGTGGCGGGGGGATGGAACCAGAGCACCAGCTCAGAAGGTGTAAAATCGGAAGGGGAAATAGAGTACAAATATAAGAGAACAGCATCATCCTGTCTGCTCAAAACTAGAACCAGAGGACACCATCTCAGATTAAAGGGATGATCCTTTAGAACAGAGATGAGGATTTTTTTCAGCCAGAGGGGGGTGAATCTGTGGAGGCCAATTCACTGAGTGTCTTTAAGACAGAGATAGATAGGCTCTTGATCAATAAGGGGATCAGGGGTTATGTGGAGAAGGCAAGAGAAAGGGGATGAGAAAATATCAGCCATGATTGAATGGCGGAGCAGACACGATGGGCCACATGGCCGAATGTTGCTCCTATGACTTATGGTCTTGTAGTGGTTGAATCTATCACAGAAACATAGTTAAAGGAAGGGCAGGATTGTCAGCTAAATGTTGGAGGGTAGCGATGCTTCAGGAGATCTAGAGGGGGTTGTAAAAGGGGTGGGAGAGCAGCATTACTGGTTAAGGAGAAAATTATAACCGTACTGTGGGAGGACACCTGAGAGGGCTCACACAATGAGGCAATCTGGGTAGAGCTTAAGAACAGGAAGGGGGCAATCACAATGTTGGACATTTAGAATAATTGAATTTACAATGCAGAAGGAGACCATTCGGCCAATCGAGTCTGCATTGGCTCTTGAGCACCCCACTTAAGCCTACACCTCCACGCTATTCCCCTAAACCAGTAACCCCATCTAAACTAAGGGCAATTTAGCATGGCCAATCCACCGAACCTGAACATCTTTGGACTGTGGGAGGAAACCAGAGCACCCGGAGGAAACCCACGCACACAGGAAGAACGTGCAGACTCCGCACAGACAGTGACCCAAGCTGGGAATCCAACCTGGGAACCTGAAGCTGTAAAGCAACTGTGCTAACCACTATGCTACCATGCTGCCCCTCAACTGCCAGCAAGAGATAGAGGAGCAGATAGGTAGAGTAATTTTGGAAAGTGCTCAGGGTTTGGATCGGGCAGAGTTTGTAAGGTGAATCCAGGAAGCCTTCTTGATGCAATATGTAGATAGTCCAACTAGGAAAGTAGCATCTCAAAGGAAGTAACGTCAGGAATGCTGCCAGTGTTCATGCGAGTCAGAATAGGAATGACAGGATAGATAGGATGGACTACTGGTATTGGGGAATGAGCCTGGTAGGTGGTTGAGGTTTCAGTCGGGGAACATTTTGGGAGTCGTGACCACAATTCCGCAAGTTTTAGGGTACTATTGGTTAGGGATGATGGTAACTCTCGCGTTGAGGTGCTAAGCTGGGGAAAGGCAAATTGTGATAACATATTAGACAGGAATTGAAGAATTTGGATTGGTTGCGGCTGTGTGATAATAAATCAACATCGGACATGTGGGAGTCTTTCAAGTGACAGTTGATTAGGATTCAGGAAAGTCACGTTCCTGAGAGAATGAAGGATAGGTATGGGACGTATAGGGAGCGTTAAATAACGAGGGATGTTGTGAACCTTGTCAAAAAGAAAAAGGAGTCTTTTGTACGGTCTAGAAGCGTGGGAACAGTCGAAACCCTTGAGGCGTATAAAGAAAGTAGGAAGGTACTGAAGCGGGAAATAAGGACGGCAAGCAAGGGTGATGAAACGTCCTTGGCAAGAAGGATTAAGGTGAATCCCAAAGTTTTTTATTCATATGTAAAAAGCAAGAGGGTGGCCAGGGAAAGGATTGGACCACTTAAGGACAGTGGGGGGAATCTGTGTTGAGTCAGAGGAAATGGGCTGGATACTAAATGAATGTTTTGCATCCGTGTTCACTAAAGAAAGGGACTTTTTGGAAGTTGTTTCTTGGGTAGGATGTGTGGACATTCTGGGTCATGTTAGCATCGAAAAGGAGGAGGTATTGGTCTTTTAAAAGATATTAAGGTAGATAAGTCTCCTGGGATTTATCGCAGAATACTGAGAGAAGCAAGGGTGGAAGTTGCTGGGGCCTTGACTTACATCATTGGCTACAGGTGAGATCCCAAAGGACTGGAGAATAGGTAGTGCTGTTTTAAGAAAGGTAGCAAGGATAATCCTGGAAATTATAGGCCGGTGAGCCTCACATCGGTAGTCAGTAAATTATTGGAGAGAATTCTCAGGGACAGGATTTACACCTATTTGGAAACAAATGGACTCATAAGCGATAGGCAGCATGGTTTTGCGAAGCAAAGGTCTTGCCTCACTAACCTGATTGAGTTTTTTCAGGAACTGACAAAAGATGAGGAGAGGGCGGTGGATGTTGTTCATATGGATTTCATAGGGCAGCACGGTAGCATTGTGGATAGCACAATCGCTTCACAGCTCCAGGGTCCCAGGTTCGATTCCGGCTTGGGTCACTGTCTGTGCGGAGTCTGCACATCCTCCCCGTGTGTGCATGGGTTTCCTCCGGGTACTCCGGTTTCCTCCCACAGTCACAAAGATGTGCAGGTTAGGTGGATTGGCCATGATAAATTGCCCTTAGTGTCCAAAATTGCCCTTGGTGTTGGGTGGGGTTACTGGATTATGGGTGGAGGTGTGGACCTTGGGTAGGGTACTCTTTCCAAGAGCCGGTGCAGACTTGATGGGCCGAATGGCCTCCTTCTGCACTGTAAATTCTATGAAACATACATTCTGCCCATCGAGTCTGCACCGACCCACTTAAGCCCTCCCTTTTCCCGTAACCTGTCCTAACCTTTTTGGACACCAAGGGCAACTTAGCATGGCCAATCCACCTAACCAGCAAGTCTTTGGACAGTGGGAGGAAACCGGAGCACCCACGCAGACACAGGGAGAACGTGCAGGCTCCGCACAGACAGTGACCCAGCGGGGAATCGAACCTGGGACCCTGGCGCTGTGAAACCACAGTGCTATTCACTTGTGCTACCGTGCCGCCCTTGTCAAAAAGGAAAGCCTTTGACAAGGTGCCTCATAACTGACTGGTACAAGAGGTGATGTTACATGGGATCAGAGGTGAGGTGGTAAGATGGATGCAGATCAGTGCTTGGGTCTCTGTTGTTTGTGGTGTACATAAACGATTAGGAGGAAATTTAACTGGTCTGATTAGGATGTTTGTGGATGACACCAAGGTTGGCGGAGTGGCAGATAGTGTTGATGATTATCAGACGATACAGCAGGACATAGATAGGCAGACTCAGGCAGAGAAATGGCAAATGGAGTTTAATCCGGACAAATGTGAGGTCATGCATTTTGGTAGGTCTAACATAGAGGGGAAATATACCGTAAATGGGAAAACTCTTCAGACTATAGAATGTCAGAGAGATCTGGGCGTGCAGATCCACAGATCTTTGAAGGTGGCAACGCAAGTGAACAAGGTAGTCAAGAAAACATACGGAATGGGCCATCGAGTATAAAAACTGGCAAGTCATGCTACAGTTGTATAGAGCCTTTGTAAGGCCGCACATGGAATATTGCGCACAATTGTGGTCACCACAGTACCAGAAGGATGTGGAGTCTTTGGAGAGGGTGCAGAGGAGGTTTACCAGGATGGTGCCTTGTCTGGAGGGTGTTAGCTTTGTGGAGAGACTGAATAGACTCATAGATCATAGAATTTACAGTGCAGAAGGAGGCCATTCGGCCCATCGAGTCTGCACCGGCTCCTGGAAAGAGCACCCTACCCAAGGTTAACACCTCCACCCTATCCCAATAACCCCACCCAACACTAAGGACAATTTATCATGGCCAATCCACCTAACCTGCACATCCTTGGACTGTGGGAGGAAACCGGAGCACCCGGAGGAAACCCACGCACACACGGGGAGGTTGTGCAGACTCCGCACAGACAGTGACCCAAGCCGGAATCGAACCTGGGACCCTTGAGCTGTGAAGCAATTGTGCTAACAACAATGCTACATTAGAAAGACGGAGGTTGAGGGGTGACCTGATAGAGGTCTACAAGATTATGAGGGGCATGGATAGAGTGGATGGGCAGGTACTCTTTCCCAGGGTGGAGGCGTCAGTTTAAGTTTAAGGACCCTGGGACAAAGTTTAGAGGAGATGTGCGAGACAGATTTTTTACCCAGAGGGTGGTGAGTGCTTGTAATGCGTTGCCAGGGGAGGTAGCGGAAGCAGATACATTAACGGCGTTCAAAAGGCATCTTGAAAAACACATGGATAGGATGGGTATAGAGGGATATGGCACAAGGAATTGCAGAGGATTTTGGCAAAGGTTGGAACAGGCTTGGAGGGCTGAAGGGCCTGTTCCCATGCTTCCTTGTTCTTTGTTCTTTGGACGGGAACCAACGCAGGAAGTCAGAGGGTAGTAAAGCTCATAAGGATAAAAGTGGAAGGCATAGAAACAGATTTAATTGCCTAGTATGGCAGATGGTGGTAACCAGAGCAGGAGGTCAGTGGGAGAAATAACTGAGGGAAAGCGACAGACTAAGGCCAGTAAGATTAAGAGGAAGAACAGGCAGGGAGTGGTTGGTAAAAACAGTGGGGCTGGTGGGCTGAAGTGCATTAGTTTCGATGCGAGGAGTATTTCAGGTAAAACAGATGAATTAAGAGCTTAGATTAGTACGTGGAATTATGATCTTGTGCTTTACAGAAACTTGGTTGAAAGGGGGACAGGATTGGCAAATAAACATTCCAGGATTTAGATGCTTCAGGCAGGATAGCGCGGGATGCAAAAAGGGTGGGGGAGTTGCATTATTGACTAAAGAGAATATCATGCTCTGCTGAGGGAGAACACTTTGGAGGGTTCAGGTAGCGAGGCAAAATGTAGAGCTCAGGAATAGGAAGGGTGCTGTCACAATGTTGGGGGATTACTACAGACCGCCTAACAGCCCGTGGGAGATAGAGGAGCAGATATGCAGACAGGTCTTGGAAAGATGCATATGCAATAGGGTTGTCATGGTGGATGATTTTAACTTTCCCTATAATGACTAGGACACACTTACTGTTAGAGGCATGGATGGAGCAGAATTTGTCAGGAGGGTTTCTTGAAACAATATGTAAATAGCCCAACTAGGTAAGGGGCCATATTAGACTTTTGCTGGGAAATGAGGATGGCCAGGTGATCGAAGATTCAGCAGGAGATCATCTCGGGAAAAGTGATCATAATTCTGTAACTTTTATCTGCTTATGGAAAAGGACAAGAGTGGTCCTCAAGTGAAGGTGTTAGACTGGGGAAAGCTAATTATAACAACATTGGGAGGATCTGGAGAGTGTTGTCTGGGCGGGGCTGTTTGAGGTAAAATCAACATCCGGCTTTCAAATGTCAGTTGATTAGAATTCAGGACCGGCATGTACTTGTGAGGATGAAAGATAAGGGTGACAAGTATAGGAAACCCTGGATAACGAGGCACATTATGAACCTTGTCAAAAAGAAAAAGGAAGCATTCGTAAGGTCTAAAAGGCTGAGGACCGACGATGCCCTCGAAGAATACAAAGCAAGTAGGAAGGAACATGAGGTCGGAGTTAGGAAGGCTAAAAGGGGTCAAGAAATGTCAGAGTCATACATGTTTATAGCATGGAAACGGGCCCTTTGACCCAGCTTGCCCGGGCTGCCCAGTTTGTATCACTAAGCTACTTCCCACTTGCCCGCATTTGGCCCTCTATACCCACCCTGCCCATGTAACTGTCAAACTGCTTTTTAAAAGAAAAATTGTAATCTCCTTGACCACTGCCTCTGCCAGCCCTGTCCAGATGCTCAACACCCTCTGTGTGAAAACGCTTATCTTCTGGTCCCTTTTGTATCTCTTCTCTCTCTCACCTTTAACCGATGTCCTCTAGTTCTAGACTCCTCTACCTAAGGGAAAAGACGCCTCCCATGATGGGTCGGAGAATAGCGGGAGGGCCTTCCCGACATTTTTCCCGACCTCCCGCTATTCTCCCCCCCCCCCCCCGCCACGGCCGCCCCACGACACGAATCGCTGCTCGCCGTTTTTTTACGGCAAACAGCGATTCTCCCCTATCCGATGGGCCGATTTCCCAGGCCTTTACGGCCGTTTTCACGAACTCCAACACACCTGCTCTCACCGTTCGTGAAAACGGCGGCAAAGTGCCGTTCTGGAGAACCATGGCACCGATTGGCACGGCTGCACCACTGCTGTGCCAAGGGTGGCATGGGCCCGTGATCGGTGCCCACCGATCGCAGGCAGCGGGTCCGAACCCCGCGCACTCTTTGTTCCTCCGCCGCCCCGCTGGATCAGTCCGCGGAGCGGCTGAGGGGCATGACGGCCCGCGCATGCGCGGGTTTCACGCATATGCGTGATGACATCATCCGCGCATGTGCGGGTTGGAGCCATCCAATCTACGCATGCGCGGCTGATGTCATCGTGCGTGTCAGCCGCCGTTACCCTTACCCTTAGCGAAGTTCGCTAAGCCTGCGATGCCGTGGTTCACGGGGCCCCGCTGCTAGCCCCGACCGGGGAGCAGAATCACGGCCAGTTTCACGACTCTCCGCATTTGCGGAGAATCGTGCCCCTTATCTATGCACCTCATTATTTTATAGACCTCTATAAGATCACCCCTAAGCCTCCTATGCTCCAGTGAAAGAAGTCCCAGCCTCTCCATATATCTCAGACCATCAAGTCCTGGTATCATCCTCGTAAATCTCTTCTGTACTCTTTCTAGTTTAACAATATCTTTCCTATAATAGGGCGTTCAGAACTCAATGGCTTCTTCACCACCTTTTCCACGTGCGACTCTACCTTCAAGTAGCTATGAACCTGTACCCTTGATCTCTTTGTTGTTGGCAAACAAAATCAAGGAAAATCCTACGGCGTTTTATACATATGTAAAGAACAAGAGGGTAGTCAGAGAAAGGGTTGGTCCATTCAAGCATATTGGAGGGAATCTATGTATGAACATAGGACATACAGTGCAGAAGGAGGCTGTTTGGTCCATCGAGTCTGCACTGACCCACTTAAGCCCTCACTTCTACCCTCCTCCATAACCCAATAACCCCTCCTAACCTTTTTGGAGACTAAGGAGCAATTTATCATGGCCAATCCACCTAATCTGCATGTCTTTGGGCTGTGGGAGGAAACCGGAGCACCCGGAGGAAACCCACGCAGACACGGGGAGAACGTGCAGATTCGCATAGACCGTGACCCAGCGGGGAATCATACCTGGGACCTTGGCGCTGTGAAGCCACAGTGCTATCCACTTGTGCCACCGTGCTGCCTCGAACCAGGCACCAGATGGAACCAGACGAAACGGGAGAGATACTAAACGAATAATTTGCCTCAGTATTCACGAAAGATATTCTGAGTCGTGTTGATATTAACAAAGAGGAGGTGTTGGGCATCTTAAAAAGCATTAAAGTAGATATGTCCCCAGGGCCTGATGGGATCTACCCCAGAATACTGAGGGAGGAAATTGCTGCGGCCTTGACAGTGATCTTTGTATCCTCATTGGTTACAGGTAAAGTTCCAGAGGACTGTAGAGTAGCCAATGTTGTTGCATTGTTTAAGAAGGGCAGCAGGGATAATCCAGGAAATTATAGAGTGGTGAGCCTTATGCCAATGGTAGGGAAATTATTGGAAATGGTCCTTAGAGATACGATTTACTCACATTTGGAAACAAATGGACTTATTAGTGATGGGCAGCATGGTTTTGTGAAGGGGCGGTCGTGCCTCACTAATTTGATTGTGTTTGTCGAGGAAGTTACAAACATCATGGACTTCACCTTCAGTAAAGGTGAAGTCACAGGATCAGAGGAGAGCTGGCAAGTTGGATAACAACGGGTGCTTTTCTGAATTACATTTTCCACAGGGATCAGTTCTGGGGCCTTTGTTGTTTGTGGTGTGTGTCAATGATTTGGAAAAAAATGTAGCTGGTCTGATTAGTAAATTTGCAGACTATACAAAAATTGGTGGAGTTGCGGATAATGAAGAGGAGTTTCAGAGGACGCAGCAGGATATAAATTAGTTGGAGTCTTGGGCAGAGAAATGGCAGATGGAGCTTAATCCGGACAAATGAGAGGTAATGCAATTTGGAAAGTCCCAGACATGCAGGAATTACAGAATAAATGGTAGAACTCTTGCGAGTGCTGGCAGGCAGAGAGATCTGGGAGTGCATGTCCACCAATCACTGAAAGTGGCAACGCATGTGGATAAGGTGGTCAAGAAGGCAAACAACGTGCTGGCTTTCTTCGGTTGGGCCAATGAATATAGAAATTGGCAAGTCATGTTGCAGCTGTACAGGACCTTGGTCAGGCCTCATTTGGAATATTGTGCAATTCTGGTCACCACACTACCAGAAGGATGTGGATGCTTTGGTGAGGGTACAGAACCGTTTTATAAGCATGTTGCCTGGAATGGAGGACATTAGCTATGCGGAGAGGTTAGATAAACTTGGGATGATGGAGATTGAGATGCGACCTGATAGAGGTCGACAAGATTATGAGTGGCATGGACAGAGTGGATAGTCAGATGTTCTTTCTTAGATTCGGAGAGTCAAGTACTAGGGGACATAGGTTTAACGTGGAGAAAAGTTTATAACAGATGTGCGAGGCAAGTTATTTTACACAGAGGGTGATAAATATATGGAAGGCGCTGCCTAGGGAGGTGATGGAAACAGGTACGATAGCAGCAGTTAAGGGGCATCTGGACAAATATATGAATAGGGTGGGAATGGAAGGATACGGTCACCGTAAGTGCATATGGTTTTAGTTTAGTCAGATGCCACGGTCGGCGCAGGCTTGGAGGGCCCGAAGGGCCTGGTCCTGTGCTCTATCATTCTTTGTTTATATTCTTTGTTATCCTGGTACAATCTTGAGATGGGTGGTCAAAATACCCATCTATTTCAGGTGACACCACAAGATAATGGCAGCTAGCAGTGCATACGCTGGCATGCGTGGACCAGCCAGTGCATTTCCACGCATGCATGGCCGACTGACATTCTGAGTGGAAACTGACCATAGTGGGATGGTGATGAGAAATCTAAATGAGATGTCATCACCAAGAGTACAAGATATAATGATGAAGTTACAAAGGTATGATTTTAATCTCATCTACACACCAGGTAAACATATCGTTGTAGCTGATGCACTATCTTGTGCGAAGGAAATGTATAAATAACACCATATGGATGAGGATGTGTCAGTCCATGTGAATCTTGCCACAGAATCCCTTCCAGTGTCAGATGAGAAGTCAAAATTAATCAGAAATGAAACCATCAAGGATGAAATAGGCAGCATGGTAGCCTAGTCATGAGCACAATTGCTTCACAGCTCCAGGGTCCCAGGTTCGATTCCCGGCTTGGGTCACTGTCTGTGTGGAGTCAGCACGTTCTCCCCGTGTGTGTGTGGGTTTTCTCAGGGTGCTCCGGTTTCAAGAAAGTTAGTCAAGAAAGCATACGGAATGCTTGCCTCCATTGAACAGGGCATCGAGTATGAAAACTGGCAAGTATGGAACCTTGGTAAGGCCGCAGTTGGGATATTGCACACAATTCTGGTCGCCACACTACCAAAGGCTTTGGAGAGGGTGCAGAGAAGGTTTACCAGGATGTTGACTGGTCTGGAGGGTGGTAGCTATATGGAGAGGCTAGGACTGTTTTCATTCGAAAGAGGAGATTGAGGGGTGACCTGATAGAGGTCTGCAAGATTATGAGTGATAGGGATTGAATGGATGGACAGGCATTATTTCCCAACATGGAGGGGTCAGTCACCAGGAGGCATAGGTTTAAGGTCCATAGGGCAAAGTTTAGAGGAGATGTGCGAGGCAGGATTTTTATGCAGAATGCCTGGAACGCGTTGCCAGGGACATTGTTGAAGCAGATACATTAACGGCGTTCAAAAGGCATCTTTTGAGAGCAGCACGGTGGCACAGTGGTTCGCATTGCTGCCTCACGTCGCCAAGGTCCCAGGTTCGATCCCGTGGGTCACTGGCCGTGTGGAGTTTGCACATTCTCCCCGTGTTTGCGTGGGTTTCGCCCCCAGAACCCAAAGATGTACAGGATAGGTCAACTGGCCATGCAATTTAACCCCTTAATTGGAAACAATGAACTGGATACTCAAAAGTTATAGAAAAAAAGGCACCTTAACAAACACATGGATAGCGTGGGTATCGAGGGAAGGAAATGCTGAGGGTTTTGTCAAAGCTTGGTATCATGACTGGCACAGGCTTGGAGAGCCGAAGAGCCTGATGCTCTGCTGTATTGTTCTTTGTCCTTTTTTGTTCAAAAAAACAAGTTGATGGGGTAGTACGGTTGCATCGGGGTTAGCACGGTTGCTTCATATCTCCAGAGTCCCAGGTTTGATCCCGGCTTGGGTCACTTTCTATGCGGAGTCTGCACTTTCTCCCCATGTCTGTGTGGATTTCCTCCGGGGTCTCTGGTTTCCTCCCACAGTCCATAGATGTACAGGGTGGGTGGACTGGTTATGCTAAATTGCCCTAAATATCCAAAAAATGTTAGGTTGGATTACAGGGACATGGTGTGGGGGAAAAAGGGTGGAGATGAAGGCTGAGGTAGAGTGTTCTTTCCAAGGGCCTGTGCAGACTTGATACTGAATGGCTTTTTTTTGCACTGTAAATTCTATGAGACATGACCTTCCCCATACAAAAGCATGCTGCCTGTCACTAACTAGTCCATTTTCTTCCACATGTGCAGATATCCTGTCTCGCAATATCTGTTCCAAAAGCTTCCGCACCACTAATGTCAGGCGCACCGGCCTATAATTTGCTGGATTATCCCTGCTTCCTTTCTTAAACAAGGGAACAACATTGTCTGTCTTCCAGTCCTCTGGAACCACTGCTTTGGTCAAAGAGGATGTGGTCAAAGGCTATTTCTTCCGTTGCCTCCTGAAGTAACCTAGGATAGATGCTATCCAGCCCTAGGGACTTGTCTACCTTCATGCAATTTAGGATACTCAACATTTCCTCCTTTGACTTTCTCAAGAAAGTTCACACACCTATCCCTGACCTCAACATCCGCCATGTTATCCTTGACCTCACACCCTTCATGTGCTCACAAGTCGTGTTGGATAAAATGCCTATTGTAAGTCCATCAACTCCATCATCCCCATCAACGCTTGTTTTGACAACTTGAAAAAATATCAACATAATTTTCCCTCAAGAAATCCATTTGACTATTAGTTTTGTCCCTAATTACTGTTTCCAGCGGTTTCCCCACCACCAAAGTTAAATTGACCGGCCTGTGTCTGCTGTATTTATCTTTACACTCTGGAAAAAATAATTTCCTTACAGGCCTGAAAGTTTACTCTTGGTGGAGAAGCTTTAAAAAATTTCCTCCGGGAGTTCTTTGCTTGTGCTGTTCGGGAGGGTTTAAACTAATGTGGCAGGGGTTGGGAACCAGAGCGCTAGCTCAGAAGGTGTAAAAACTGAAGGGGAAATAGAGCACAAATATCAGAGAACAGCATCATCCTGTCTGCTCAAAACTAGAACCGGAGGATAACATCTCAGATTAAAGGGATGATCCTTCAAAGCAGAGATGAGGAGGAATTGTTTCAGCCAGAGGGTGGTGAATCTGTGGAGGCCAATTCACTGAGTGCCTTTAAGACAGAGATAGATAGGCTCTTGATCAATAAGGAGATCAGAGGTTATGGGGAAAAAGCAAGAGAATGGGGATGAGAAAATATCAGCCATGATTGAATGGCAGAGTAGATTCGATGGGCCAAGTGGCCTAATGCTGCTCCTAAGTTTTATGGTCTTGTAGTGGCTGAAGCTATCACAGAAACATAGTTAAAGGAAGGGCAAGATTGGCAGCTGAACGTTGGAGGGCAGCGATGCTTCAGGAGAGATAGAAGGGAATGTAAAAGGGGTGGGAGAGTAGCATTACTAGCCGTACTGCGGGAGGACACCTTGGAGGGCTCACACAATGAGGCAATCTGTTTCGAGCTGAAGAACAGGAAGGGGGCAATCACAATATTGGGCATTTACAATAATTGAATTTACAATGCAGAAGGAGACCATTCGGCTCATCGAGTCTGCACCGGCTCTTTGAAAGAGCACCCCAATTAAGCCTGCACCTCCACGCTATCCCCGTAAACCACCAACCACATCTGAACTATGGGCAATTTAGCACGGCCAATCCACCTAACCTGCACATCTTTGGACTGTGGGAGGAAACCGGAGCACCCGGAGGAAACCCACGCACACACGGGGAGGACGTGCAGACCCGCACAGACAGTGACGCTAAGCCGGGAATCCAACCTGGGATGCTGGAGCTGTGATGCAATTGTGCTAACCACTATGCTATCCTGCTGCCCCTCAACTTCCAGCAAGAGATAGAGGAGCAGATGGGTAGAGTAATTTTGGAAAGGTGTAAAAGTAACAGGGTTGTTGTGGAGGGAATTTTAATTTCCTGTACATTGACTGAGACTCACTTAGTGCTCAGGGTTTGGATGGGGCAGAGTTTGTAAGGTGAATCCAGGAAGCCTTCTTGATGCAATATGTAGATAGTCCAACTAGGAAAGGGGCAGTACTGGATCTGGTATTGGGGAATGAGTCTGGACAGGTGGTTGAGGTTTCAGTAGGGGAACATTTTGGGAGTCGTGACCACAATTCCACAAGTTTTAGGGTACTATAGGATAGGGATGAGGGGAGCTCTCAGGTTAAGGTGCTAAACTGGGGAAAGGCAAATTGCGATAACATTAGACAGGAATTGAAGAATTTGGATTGGATGGGCTTTGTGATGGTAAACCAACATCGGACATGTGGGAGTCTTTCAAGCGACAGTAAGTCCTTGGCAAGAAGTATTAAGATGAATCCCAAAGCTTTTTATTCATATGTAAATAGCAAGAGGGTGGCCAGGGAAAGGATTTGACCACTTAAGGACAGTGGGGGGAATCTATGTGTTGAGTCAGAGGAAATGGGCGAGATACAAAATGAATACTTTGCATCAGTGTTCACTAAAGAAAGGGACTTTTTGGAAGTTGATTCTTGGGAAAGGTGTGTGGACAGTCTGGGTCATGTTAACATCAAACAGGAGGAGGTATTGGGTCTTTTAAAAAGATATTAAGGTAGATACGTCTCCTGGGCCAGATGGGATTTATCCCAGAATACTGAGAGAAGCAAGGGTGGAAATTGCTGGGGCCTTGACTGACATCTTTTTACCCTCATTGGCTACAGGTGAGATCCCAGAGGACTGGAGAATAGGTAATGCTGTTTAAGAAAGATAGCAGGGATAATCCTGGAAATTATTGGCCGGGATCAGGATTTACACCCATTTGGACACAAATGGATTCATAAGCGATCGACAGCATGGTTTTGTGAAGTGAAGGTCTTGCCTCACTTACCTGATTGAGTTTTTTCAGGAAGTGACAAAGGTGATTGAGAGGCGAGGGCGGTGGATGTTGTTTACATGGACTTCAGGAAAGCATTTGACAAGGTGCCTCATAGCAGTCTGGTACAAAAGGTGAAGCCACATGGGATCAGAGGTGAGGTGGTAAGATGGATACAGATCAGTGCTTGGGCCTCTGTTGTTTGTGGTGTACATAAACAATTTGGAGGAAAATTAACTGGTCTGATTAGTAAGTTTGTAGATGACATCAAGGTTGGTGGAGTGGCAGATAGTGTTGATGATTGTCAGACGATACAGCAGGACATAGATAGGTTGGAGAATTAGGCAGAGAATGGCAAATGGAGTTTAATCTGGACAATTGTGAGGTAATGCATTTTGGTAGGTCTGAAATGGTAAAACTGTTAGGAATATAAAAAGTCAGAGAGATCTGGGCATGCAGGTCCACAGATCTTTGAACGTGGCAACACAAGTGGACGAGGTAGTCAAGAAAACATATGGAATACTTGCCTTCATTGGACGGGCCATCGAGTATAAAAACTGGCAAGTCATGCTACAGTTGTATAGAGCCTTTGTAAGGCCGCACATGGAATATTGCGCACAATTCTGGTCACGACAGTACCATAAGGTTGTGGAGTCTTTGGAGAGGGTGCAGAGGAGGTTACCAGGATGGTGCCTGGTCAGGAGGGTGCTAGCTATGTGGAGAAGCTGAAAATACTGGGATTGTTTTCATTAGAAAGACGGAGGTTGAGGGGTGATCTGATAGAGATCTGCAAGATTATGAGGGGCATGGATAGAATGGATGGGCAGGCACTCTTTCCCAGGGTGGAGGGGTCAGTCACCAGCGGGCATAGGTTTAAGGTCCGTGGGACAAAGTTTACAGGAGATGTGCGAGGCAGATTTTTTACGCAGAGGGTGGCGAGTGCCTGCAACATGTTACCAGGGGAGGTAATGGAAGCAGATAAATTAACGGTGTTCAAAAGGCATCTTGAAAAACACATGGATAGGATGGGTATAGAGGGATACGGCACAAGGAATTGCTGAGGATTTTGGCAACGGTTGGTACAGGCTTGGAGGGCTGAAGGGCCTGTTCCCATGCTGTTTTGTTCTTTGTTCTTTGGACGGGAACCAGTGTAGGAAGTCAGAGGGTAGTAAAGAGGGAACCGAAACAAAAGCTCATAAGGATAAAAGTGGAAGGCATAGAAACAGATTTAACTGCCGAGTATGGCAGGTGGTGGTAACCAGAGCAGGAGGTCAGTGGGAGAAATAACTGAGGGAGAGCGACAGACTAAGGCCAGTAAGATTAAGAGGAAGAACAGGCAGGACGGGTAAAAGCAGAGGGGCTGGTGGGCTGAAGTGCATTAGTTTCAATGCGTGGAGTATTTCAGGTAAAACAGATGAATTTGGAGCTTAGATTAGTACGTGGAATTATGAAATGAAATGAAAATCGCTTATTGTCACGAGTAGGCTTCAATGAAGTTACTGTGAAAAGCCCCTAGTCGCCACATCACTAAGCTACTCCCACTTGCCCGCATTTGGCCCATATCCCTCTACACCCACCCTGCCCATGTAACTGTCTAACTGCTTTTTAAAGGAAAAATTGTAATCCCCTCTACCACTGCAAACAGCCCTTTCCAGATGCTCAACACCCTCTGTGTGAAAACACTCATCTTCTGGTCCCTTTTGTATTTTTCCCCTCTCACCTTAAAACCCATGCCCTCTAGTTCTAGACTCCTCTGCCTTAGGGAATAGATGTCGACTGTCTACCTTATCTATGCTCCCCATTATTTTATAGACCTCTATAAGATCGCCCCTAAGCCTCCTACGTTCCAGTGAAAAAGTTCCAGCCTCTCCGTATAATACAGACCATCAAGTCCTGTTATCATCCTTGTAAATCTCTTCTGTACTCTTTCTAGTTTCACAAAATCCTTCCTGTAATAGGGTGTCCAGAACTGAACACAGTATTCCTTGTGTGTCCAATGTCTTGTACAAAATTAACAAGACGTCCCAGCTCCTGTATTCAATTGTGTGACCAATACAACCTAACATGCTGAATGCCTTCTTCACCACCCTGTCCACGTGCGGCTCCACCGTCAAGGAGCTATGAACCTGTACCCCTTGATCTCTTTGTTGTTGGCAAACAAGATGAAGGAAAATCCTAAGGCGTTTTATACATATGTAAAGAACAAGAGGTTAGCGAGAGAAAGGGTTGGTCCTTTCAAGCATATTGGAGGGAATCTATGTATGGAATCAGACGAAACGGGAGAGATACTAAACAAATACTTTGCCTCAGTATTCACCAAAGAGAAGGACTTGGTGGATGAGGAGTAGAGGGTAGAGTGTGTAGATATTCTGAGTCGTGTTGAATAAAGAGGAGGTGTTGGGCATCTTAAAAGGCATTAAAGTAGATAAGTCCCCAGGGCCTGATGGGATCTACCCCAGAATACTGAGGGAGGCAAGGGAGGAAATTGCTGCAGCCTTGACAGTGATCTTTGTACCCTCATTGGTTACAGGTGAAGTTCCAGAGGACTGTAGAGTAGCCAATGTTGTTGCATTGTTTAAGAAGGACAGCAGTGATAATCCAGGAAATTACAGGCCAGTAAGCCTTATGCCAGTGGTCGGGAAATTATTGGAAAAGGTCCCGAGAGATAGGATTTACTCACATTTGGAAACAAATGGACTTATTAGTGATGGGCAACATGGTTTTGTGAAGGGGCGGTCATGCCTCACTAATTTGATTGTGCTTTTCGAGGAAGTGACAAACATGATGGATGTATCCATGGACTTCAGTAAGGCCTTTGACAGGGTACATAGAACATAGAACATAGAACGATACAGCGCAGTACAGGCCCTTCGGCCCTCGATGTTGCACCGACATGGAAAAAATCTAAAGGCCATCTAACCTACACTATGCCCTTATCATCCATATGCTTATCCAATAAATTTTTAAATGCCCTCAATGTTGGCATGTTCACTACTGTTGCAGGTAGGGCATTCCACGGCCTCACCACTCTTTGCGTAAAGAACCCACCTCTGACCTCTGTCCTATATCTATTACCCCTCAATTTAAGGCTATGTCCCCTCGTGCTAGCCACCTCCATCCGCGGGAGAAGGCTCTCGCTGTCCACCCTATCTAACCCTCTGATCATTTTGTATGCCTCTATTAAGTCACCTCTTAACCTTCTTCTCTCTAACGAAAACAACCTCAAGTCCATCAGCCTTTCCTCATAAGATTTTCCCTCCATACCAGGCAACATCCTGGTAAATCTCCTCTGCACCCGTTCCAAAGCTTCCACGTCCTTCCTATAATGAGGCGACCAGAACTGTACGCAATACTCCAAATGCGGCCGTACTAGAGTTTTGTACAACTGCAACATGACCTCATGGCTCCGGAACTCAATCCCTCTACCAATAAAGGCCAACACACCATAGGCCTTCTTCACAACCCTATCAACCTGGGTGGCAACTTTCAGGGATCTATGTACATGGACACCGAGATCCCTCTGCTCATCCACACTACCAAGAATTTTACCATTAGCCAAATATTCCGCATTCCTGTTATTCTTTCCAAAGTGAATCACCTCACACTTCTCCACATTAAACTCCATTTGCCACCTCTCAGCCCAGCTCTGCAGCTTATCTATGTCCCTCTGTAACCTGCAACATCCTTCCGCACTGTCTACAACTCCACCGACTTTAGTGTCGTCTGCAAATTTACTCACCCATCCTTCTGCGCCCTCCTCTAGGTCATTTATAAAAATGACAAACAGCAACGGCCCCAGAACAGATCCTTGTGGTACGCCACTCGTAACTGAACTCCATTCTGAACATTTCCCATCAACTACCACTCTCTGTCTTCTTTCAACTAGCCAATTTCTGATCCACATCTCTAAATCACCCTCAATCCCCAGCCTCCGTATTTTCTGCAATAGACGACCGTGGGGAACCTTATCAAACGCTTTACTGAAATCCATATACACCACATCAACTGCTCTACCCTCGTCTACCTGTTCAGTCACCTTCTCAAAGAACTCGATAAGGTTTGTGAGGCATGACCTACCCTTCACAAAACCATGCTGACTGTCCCTAATCATATTATTCCTATCTAGATGATTATAAATCGTATCTTTTATAATCCTCTCCAAGACTTTACCCACCACAGACGTTAGGCTCACCGGCCTATAGTTACCGGGGTTATCTCTACTCCCCTTCTTGAACAAAGGGACCACATTTGCTATCCTCCAGTCCTCTGGCACTATTCCTGTAGCCAATGTTGACCTAAAAATCAAAGCCAAAGGCTCAGCAATCTCTTCCCTGGCTTCCCAGAGAATCCTAGGATAAATCCCATCAGGCCCCGGGGACTTATCTATTTTCACCTTGTCCAGAATTGCCAACACTTCTTCCCTACGCACCTCAATGCCATCTATTCTAATAGCCTGGGTCTCAGCATTCTCCTCCACAATATTATCTTTTTCTTGAGTGAATACTGACGAAAAGTATTCATTTAGTATCTCGCTTATCTCCTCAGCCTCCACACACAACTTCCCACCACTGTCCTTGACTGGCCCTACTCTTACCCTAGTCATTCTTTTATTCCTGACATACCTATAGAAAGCTTTTGGGTTTTCCTTGATCCTACCTGCCAAAGACTTCTCATGTCCCCTCCTTGCTCGTCTCAGCTCTCTCTTTAGATCCTTCCTCGCTTCCTTGTAAATATCAAGCGCCCCAACTGAAAATTCACGCCTCATCTTCACATAGGCCTCCTTCTTCCTCTTAACAAGAGATTCCACTTCTTTGGTAAACCACGGTTCCCTCGCTCGACCCCTTCCTCCCTGCCTGACTGGTACGTACTTATCAAGAACATGCAATAGCTGTTCCTTGAACAAGCTCCACATATCCAGTGTGCCCAACCCTTGCAGCCTACTTCTCCAACCAACACATCCTAAGTCATGTCTAATGGCATCATAATTGCCCTTCCCCCAGCTATAACTCTTGCCCTGCGGGGTATACTTATCCCTTTCCATCACTAACGTAAAGGTCACCGAATTGTGGTCACTGTTTCCAAAGTGCTCACCTACCTCCAGATCTAACACCTGGCCTGGTTCATTACCCAAAACCAAATCCAATGTGGCCTCGCCTCTTGTTGGCCTGTCAACATATTGTGTCAGGAAACCCTCCTGCACACATTGTACAAAGAATGACCCATCTAATGTACTCGAACTATATCTTTTCCAGTCAATATTTGGAAAGTTAAAGTCTCCCATAACAACTACCCTGTTACTTTCGCTCTTTTCCAGAATCATCTTCGCCATCCTTTCCTCTACATCCCTAGAACTATTAGGTGGCCTATAGAAAACTCCCAACAGGGTGACCTCTCCTTTCCTGTTTCTAACCTCAGCCCATACTACCTCAGAAGAAGAGTCCCCATCTAGCATCCTTTCCGCCACCGTAATACTGTCCTTGACTAGCAGCGCCACACCTCCCCCTCTTTTGCCCCCTTCTCTGAGCTTACTAAAACACCTAAACCCCGGAACCTGCAACAACCATTCCTGTCCCTGCTCTATCCATGTCTCTGAAATGGCCACAACATCGAAGTCCCAGGTACCAACCCATGCTGCCAGTTCCCCTACCTTATTTCGTATACTCCTGGCATTGAAGTAGACACACTTCAAACCACCTACCTGAACACTGGCACCCTCCTGCGAAGTCAAATCTGTGCTCCTGACCTCTGTACTCTCAATCTCCCGTACCCTAAAACTACAATCCAGGTTCCCATGCCCCTGCTGCATTAGTTTAAACCCCCCCAAAGAGCACTAACAAATCTCCCCCCCAGGATATTGGTGCCCCTCAGGTTCAGATGTAGACCATCCTGTCTATAGAGGTCCCACCTTCCCCAGAAAGAGCCCCAGTTATCCAGAAATCTGAATCCCTCCCGCCTGCACCATCCCTGTAGCCACGTGTTTAATTGCTCTCTCTCCCTATTCCTCATCTCACTATCACGTGGCACGGGCAACAACCCAGAGATAACAACTCTGTTTGTTCTCGCTCTGAGCTTCCATCCTAGCTCCCTAAAGGCCTGCCTGACATCCTTGTCCCCTTTCCTACCTATGTCGTTAGTGCCAATGTGGACTACGACTTGGGCTGCTCCCCCTCCCCCTTAAGGACCCGGAAAACACGATCCGAGACATCACGTACCCTTGCACCTGGGAGGCAACATACCAAACGTGAGTCTCTCTCGCTCCCACAAAATCTCCTATCTGTGCCCCTGACTATTGAGTCCCCAATTACTAATGTTCTACTCCTTTCCCCCCTTCCCTTCTGAGCAACAGGGACAGACTCCGTGCCAGAGGCCCGTACCCCATGGCTTACCCCTGGTAAGTCGTCCCCCCCACAAGTATCCAAAACGGTATACTTGTTACTCAGGGGAACGACCGCAGGGGGTCCCTGCACTGACTGCTTCTTCCCAGTCCCTCTGACAGTTACCCATCTATCTCCAGTCTTTGGTGTAACTATTTCCCTGAAGCTCCTGTCTATGACCCCCTCTGCCTCCCGAATGATCCGAAGTTCATCCAGCTCAAGCTCCAGGTCCCTAACACGGTTTTTGAGGAGCTGGAGTTGGGTGCACTTCCCACAGATGAAATCAGCAGGGACACTGACGGCGTCCCTCACCTCAAACATTCTGCAGGAGGAGCATTGTACTGCCTTCCCTGACATCACCTCTAGATTTAAAAAAAAAACAAGAAAAAGAAAAAGAAAGGAAGAGCTTACCTGATATTACCTCAAACCCTGCTCCCGCTCAAAGGTAAGCAAATTTAAAGGCACTCACTCACCTTCACGACAGCCCCCTGCTCCCGCTTCCCAACCACCGTGGGGTGGGGGGGTTGGTTAGAGGAGGAGGTAGGGTGGGAAACACTCACAAAGTGTTTCGGGTTTAACTGTCACTTGCCAACAGCCTCTCCACAAACCACCTTCAACTTTGGCTGACCGCACTGCACGTATGCAAATTTCCCCAGAACAGCTGATCAGTAGCTCTGCTCTGCTGCCCTCTGCTGGATGATTGCCTTCACTCAAACTCCTCGGGTCCCCTTCGCAGATTCACCTTCAACTTAGGCTGACCGCACTGCACGTATGCAAATTTCCCCAGAACAGCTGATCAGTAGCTCTGCTCTGCTGCCCTCTGCTGGATGATTGCCTTCACTCAAACTCCTCGGGTCCCCTTCGCAGATTCACCTTCAACTTAGGCTGACCGCACTGCACGTATGCAAATTTCCCCAGAACAGCTGATCAGTAGCTCTGCTCTGCTGCCCTCTGCTGGATGATTGCCTTCACTCAAACTCCTCGGGTCCCCTTCGCAGATTCACCTTCAACTTAGGCTGACCGCACTGCACGTATGCAAATTTCCCCAGAACAGCTGATCAGTAGCTCTGCTCTGCTGCCCTCTGCTGGATGATTGCCTTCACTCAAACTCCTCGGGTCCCCTTCGCAGATTCACCTTCAACTTAGGCTGACCGCACTGCACGTATGCAAATTTCCCCAGAACAGCTGATCAGTAGCTCTGCTCTGCTGCCCTCTGCTGGATGATTGCCTTCACTCAAACTCCTCGGGTCCCCTTCGCAGATTCACCTTCAACTTAGGCTGACCGCACTGCACGTATGCAAATTTCCCCAGAACAGCTGATCAGTAGCTCTGCTCTGCTGCCCTCTGCTGGATGATTGCCTTCACTCAAACTCCTCGGGTCCCCTTCGCAGATTCACCTTCAACTTAGGCTGACCGCACTGCACGTATGCAAATTTCCCCAGAACAGCTGATCAGTAGCTCTGCTCTGCTGCCCTCTGCTGGATGATTGCCTTCACTCAAACTCCTCGGGTCCCCTTCGCAGATTCACCTTCAACTTAGGCTGACCGCACTGCACGTATGCAAATTTCCCCAGAACAGCTGATCAGTAGCTCTGCTCTGCTGCCCTCTGCTGGATGATTGCCTTCACTCAAACTCCTCGGGTCCCCTTCGCAGATTCACCTTCAACTTAGGCTGACCGCACTGCACGTATGCAAATTTCCCCAGAACAGCTGATCAGTAGCTCTGCTCTGCTGCCCTCTGCTGGATGATTGCCTTCACTCAAACTCCTCGGGTCCCCTTCGCAGATTCACCTTCAACTTAGGCTGACCGCACTGCACGTATGCAAATTTCCCCAGAACAGCTGATCAGTAGCTCTGCTCTGCTGCCCTCTGCTGGATGATTGCCTTCACTCAAACTCCTCGGGTCCCCTTCGCAGATTCACCTTCAACTTAGGCTGACCGCACTGCACGTATGCAAATTTCCCCAGAACAGCTGATCAGTAGCTCTGCTCTGCTGCCCTCTGCTGGATGATTGCCTTCACTCAAACTCCTCGGGTCCCCTTCGCAGATTCACCTTCAACTTAGGCTGACCGCACTGCACGTATGCAAATTTCCCCAGAACAGCTGATCAGTAGCTCTGCTCTGCTGCCCTCTGCTGGATGATTGCCTTCACTCAAACTCCTCGGGTCCCCTTCGCAGATTCACCTTCAACTTAGGCTGACCGCACTGCACGTATGCAAATTTCCCCAGAACAGCTGATCAGTAGCTCTGCTCTGCTGCCCTCTGCTGGATGATTGCCTTCACTCAAACTCCTCGGGTCCCCTTCGCAGATTCACCTTCAACTTAGGCTGACCGCACTGCACGTATGCAAATTTCCCCAGAACAGATGATCAGTAGCTCTGCTCTGCTGCCCTCTGCTGGATGATTGCCTTCACTCAAACTCCTCGGGTCCCCTTCGCAGATTCACCTTCAACTTAGGCTGACCGCACTGCACGTATGCAAATTTCCCCAGAACAGCTGATCAGTAGCTCTGCTCTGCTGCCCTCTGCTGGATGATTGCCTTCACTCAAACTCCTCGGGTCCCCTTCGCAGATTCACCTTCAACTTAGGCTGACCGCACTGCACGTATGCAAATTTCCCCAGAACAGCTGATCAGTAGCTCTGCTCTGCTGCCCTCTGCTGGATGATTGCCTTCACTCAAACTCCTCGGGTCCCCTTCGCAGATTCACCTTCAACTTAGGCTGACCGCACTGCACGTATGCAAATATCCCCAGAACAGCTGATCAGTAGCTCTGCTCTGCTGCCCTCTGCTGGTACCTCATGGTAGACTGGTACAAAAGGTGAAGTCACCGAATCAGAGGAGAGCTGTCAAATTGGATACAGAACAGGTGTTTTCTGAATTGAAGGCTGTGGCTAGGATGTTCCACAGAGATCAGTTCTGGGGCCTTTGTTGTTTGTGGTGTGTATCAATGATTTGGAAGAAAATGTAGCTGGTCTGATTATAAGTTTGCAGACTATATGGTGGAGTTGCGGATAATGAAGAGGAGTTTCAGAGGACACAGCAGGATATAAACTAGTTGGAGTATTGGGCAGAGAAATGGCAGATGGAGCTTAATCCGGACAAATGAGAGGTAATGCAATTTGGAAAGTCCAATACATGCAGGAATTACAGAATAAATGGTAGAACTCTTGCGAGAACTCCGAGAGATCTGGGTGTGCATATCCACCGATCAGTGAAAATGTCAATGCATGTGGATAAGGTGGTCAAGAAGGCATATGATATGCTGGCCTTCATAGGTTGGGGCATTGAATTTAAAAATTGGCAAGTCATGTTGCAGCTGTACAGGACCTCAGTTTGGCCTCATTTGGAACATTGTGTACAATTCTGGTTGCCACACTACCAGAAGGATATGGATGATTTGGTGAGGGTACAGAAGCGTTTTATAAGGATGTTGCTTGGAATGGAGGGCATTGGCTATGAGGAGAGTTTAGATAAACTTGGTCTGTTCTTGGGATGATGGAGATTGAGAGGTGACCTGATAGAGGTCTACAACATTATGAGTGGCATGGACAGCGTGGATAGTCAGATGCTCTTTCTTAGGGTTGGAGAGTCAATTACGAGGGGACATCGGTTTAAAGTGCGTGGGGAAAACTTTATTACAGATGTGCAAGGCAAGTTATTTTACACAGAGGGTGGTAAGGCCAGGGGAGATAGGTGGTGGAAGTGAGGAATTGAACAAACGAATGTGATATAAAATAGGATAATTAGTTAGAATAATGTAGAGGATAGAGCTGGTCTGATGGTAGTGAGTTCACAGACAAAGAAATTGAGCAAAGAATGGCCAGAAAGAGGGGAGGGGAGCCTCGTGCAGAGGATGGTGAAAAGAATGCTGGGTAACAAGAGGCCCAGGGTTGAGGAATGCGAAGTGAGCCAATCAGGATATATGGCCAGGTCAGGAGGTGTATAGGATGACCTATGGGAATCTTGTATGTGAAACTTGATGCCATTTGAATGATATATGCAGAGATCTTTTTGTCTTCGGCCTCACTTGGTTCTGGGAGCTTCAGGAGACGGGGCATGGGACAACAATGCAGGGCAGCAAAGCGCAGGGCAGGAGGAGTGGCGGCGTTCTGCTGTGCGGGGGGGGGCCTCGGTCAGTCAGGCCAGCTCGCAGACCCGCGCTCGGCTGTGACGTTTCCGTTCAGAGGGGTGGGGCATCTCCCCGGTTGCTTCCTGGTCTCCGGCCCCTGGCTCCTCCCATGTACCTTTCCTCCCTCCGGTCCCTTGCTGCCTCCTCTCCTTCTCCCCGGGGACGCTTTCCCCTTGTGCTTCTCCTGCCGTTCACTCCGTCCCTGAGTGCCCGGGTCACCGGCCCCGCCCCGCTTCTGAGTCCAGGTCGCTCCTATTCTTTCTCTCCCGCCGTGCACAGTCGGCCAAATTCATGCACCTGGGCGTGCACCCGGACGCGACTATGTTCCTCCCCCTCCAGAGCTCCTCTATGTGCGACCGCTCCCCTCCGCCACCGGAAGTCGAATATCAGAACTAGATACTTCTAACTGCTATGACCATGAAGGTAAACCCAACAACTGCATGCCTATCCATTTAATTCTGTGATGGGAATGCTTTTACAAATAATAATCTGGGAACAAATTAACAGCTCCTTGGAAAAATGTGGATTAATTAGAGAAAGCCACTCCAAGATTTGTCAATGGAGATGAGTTGAAAGTGATGTTCCCTTCTGCTCCGTGTTGGGACCCTTGCTTTTTCTGATTTACATAAATGATTTAGAGGTGGGTGCTGAAGGCAAAATGTCTAAATTTGCAGATGTTACTAAACTAGGGAGAATAATGAATTGTGAGGATGATGCTGAGCGACTTCAGAGGGACATTGACAGGTTGGTCAAATGGGCAGACATCTGGCAGATTAACTTCAATGCAGCAAAATGTGAGGTATTGTATTATGGTAGAAGAAACATGGGGAGACAATATAGGTTCAATGGTACAACTCTGAGGGAGTACAGGAGCAAAGGAACCTTGGGGTTCAAGTGCATAATTCTCTGAAGGTGGCCAGGCAAGTTGAAATAGTTGTGAAAAAGGTTTATAGGATCGTTGGGTTTATAAATAGAGGCACAGAGTATAAAAGCAAGTAAGTGATGTTACACTCGACAAATCACTGGTTAGACCACATTTCGAGTATTGTGTTCAGTTCTGGGCACCTTCTTTAACGGAGGATGTTGAAGCCCTAGAGAGGATGCGGAGGAGATTTACGAGAATGATACCAGGAATGAGGAATTTTAGATAAAGGAAAGGTTGGAGAAATTGGGCTCGTTCTCCTTGGAGCAGACACAATTAAAAGGTGACCTTATTGAGGTGTTCAAAATTATGAACAATTTTGACAGGGTAAAGAAGGATATTCTGTTTCCACTAGTTGGTATGTCAGTGACTAGGAGTTACAATTACAAGATGATCAGCAAGAGAACTCAGAGTGAGATGAGGAGAACCTTCTATATTCAGTTGGGGTTTGGAATGCAGGAGGTGGATTCCATAGGAGGTTTCAAAAGAGAACTGGATAATTTAGAGGGCCACTGAGATAGGGCTGAAGAATGGGGCTAACTGGGTAGTTCTTTTGGGAGCTGGTGCAGATATGATGGGCTGAATGGTCTCCTTCTGTGCTGTAAATAACAAAACAAAGGCAAATCTTTAGCTAACTTGATTAAATTATTTAATGAGGCAACAGAGGATAAATTAGACTGTGATAACCCTCACTAGACCCACAGGGACACCCCAATTGATTTCCCAGTGGGTCCTCTGGAACACAAACCCCCGCTAGAAGGCCAATCAGTTGGGACTCATGGAAATCAACCGGTAGAGGCCGACCCGGACTGGCTAAAACGTTAGTTCTGTTTGGGACCATGGCGCTGTAAGCTGTGTTGCGGCCTTTACTTTTGTGTTGGATTAAACCTCTTTAACATTTACCTTCTTGGGTTTCCTGAGCTTTTATACTGGCAATGTTTATTTCTTTGTCCACAACAAGTTTAAATTTTACCATGTTGTAGTCGCTATCACTAAAATGCACCTCCACCACCTGTCTGGCTTCATTCTCCAGAATTATGTACAGCACTGCTGGTCCCTTGTTGGTCCTTTTACATATTGAACTGAAAGGTTCTCCTGTGTACATTTAAGAAACTCACTCCATCTTTTCCCTAACTCTATGACTATCCCAAAATGTTGGGAAAGTTGAAATCGCCTAATATTGTTATTAGTTATTGTTGTTGTTATTGTTATTGTTTTTGTTTCATTGTTGTTATTGTTATTGTTTCATTTTTGTAGAAAGAACAGAAAGAGGCAATATAAACTAAATGTTACAATCCCAAGGGTGGCACAGTAACAAAACATCTGGGCAGATGTGTGTAGATGAAGGTAGTGCAGTTGATGTCGTATACATGGATTTTAGTAAGGCATTCGATAAGGTTCCCCATGGTCGGGTCATGAAGAAGGTAAGGTGTGGGATAGAGGGAAATTTGGCCAATTGGATAAGTAACTGGCTATGACATAGAAGACATAGAAGGTGGTGGATGGAAAATTTTCAGGCCGGAGACCAGTTACCAGCGGTGTACCACAGGGATCAGTGCTGGGTCCTCTGCTATTTGTGATTTTTATCAATGACTTGGAGGAGGGGGCTGAAGGGGTGGGTCAGTAAATTTGCTGATAACACCAAGATTGGTGGCGCAGTGGATGAGGTGGAGGGCTGTTGTAGGCTGCAAAGAGACATTGATAGGATGCAGAGCTGGGTCGAAAAATGGCAGATGGTGTTTAACCCTGATAAGTGCGAGGTGATTCATTTTGGTAGGAAAAATTTGAATGCGGATTACAGGGTCAACGGCAGGGTTCTGAGGAATTAGGAGGAAGAGAGATCTTGGGGTTCATGTCCACAGATCTCTGAAGGTTGCCACTCGAGTGGATAGAGCCGTGAAGAAGGCCTATATGTTAGCGTTTATTAAGAGCCGTGGGGTTATGCTGCCAATGTACATGACCCTGGTGAGACCACACTTGGAATATTGTGTGCAGTTCTGATTACCTCACTACAGGAAGGATGTGGAATCATTGGAAAGGGTGCAAAGGAGATTTGCCAGGAATCTGTCTGGTTTGGAAGGTAGGTCTTGTGAGGAAAGATTGAGGGCTTTTCTCTTTGGAGCGGAGGAGGATGAGAGGCGACTTAATAGAGGTTTAGAAGAGGTTCAGGGTGGGAGATATAGGAAGGATGTTCGAGGTAGGCTCTTTACTCAGAGTGGTTAGGGTGTGGAATGGACTGCCTGCTGTGATAATGGAGTCGGACACGTTAGGAACTTTCAAGCGGTTATTGGATAGGCACATGGAGCACACCATAATGACAGGGAGTGGGATATCTTGATCTTGGTTCGGACAAAGCTCGGCACAACATCGAGGGCCGAAGGGCCTGTTCTGTGCTGCACTGTTCTATGTTCTATGTATTTCAGATGGTTGAGTAGGTAGATAAAGTAGTTAAAAAAGTTGATTTTATGGACTTTGTAAATAATGTTTAGAGAAGAAAAGCAAGGAAGAATAAACTTCTTACTGAAGTTCTTACTGAAAGCAAGGAACATCGAGGGCCGAAGGGCCTGTTCTGTGCTGTACTGTTCTATGTTCTAAGTTATTGCGAACTTCTAAAATACTGATTTGGCCTTGACAGGAATATTGTGACCAATTCTAGGGATTACGCTTTCGGAATGAAGTTTGGATTTGGATTGTGTTTCTTGTCACGTGTAATGAGGTACAGTGAAAAGTATTTTTCTGTGAGCAGCTCTACAGATCATTAAGTACATGAAAAGAAAGGAAATAAAAGAAAATACATAATAGAACAACACAAGAGTAACTACATAACACCGGCATCGGGTGAAGCATATGGGGGTGTAATGGACATGAGATCAGCCCATAAGAGGGTCGTTTAGGAGTCTGGTAACAGCGGGGAAGAAGCTGTTTTTTGGCTGCCCACTTTCCACAGGCAGCGGGAGGTGTTGATGGAGTCAATGGTGGGAGGCAGGTTTGTGTGATGTACTGGGCTGTGTTCACGACTCTCGGAAGTTTCTTGCGGTCTTGGGCCGAGCAGTTGCCATACTGGGCTGTGATGCAGCCCGATAGGATTCTTTCTATGGTGCATCTGTAAAAGTTGGTAAGAGTTAATGTGGACATTCGGATTTTCCTGAGGATGTATCGGCGCTGTTGTGCTTTCTTGGTGGTCGCGTTGACGTGGGTGGACAAGGACAGATCTTTGGAGATGTGTACCCCTACGAATTTGAAACTGCTAACCACCTCCACCTTGGCTCCGTCGATGCTGACAGGGGTATGTACAGTACTTTGCTTCCTGAAGTCAATGGCCAGCTCTTTAGTTTTGTTGTTATTGTTGCACCACTCCACTGGGTTCTGTATCTCTCTCCTGTATTCTGATTCGTTGTTATTTGAGATCCGGCCCACTATGGTCGTATCGTCAGCACATTTGCAGGTGGAGTTGGAACCAAATTTTGCCACGCAGTTGTGTGTGTACAGGGAGTAGAGTAGGGGCTAAGTACACAGCCTTGCGGGGCCCCAGTATTGAGGACTATTGTGGAGGAGGTGTTGTTGTTTATTCTTACTGATTGTGGTCTGTGGGATCAGAAAGTCAGGATTCAGTTGCAGAGTGAGGAGCCAAGTCCTAGGTTTTAGAGCTTTGATATGAGCTTGGCTGGGATTATGGTGTTGAAGGCGGAGCTGTAGTCAATAAATAGGAGTCTGATGTAGGAGCCTTGTTGTCAAGATGCTCTAGGGATGAGTGTAGGGCCGGGGATAAGGTGTCTGCTGTGGAACTGTTGCGGCGGTATTCGAATTGCAGTGGATCAAGGCGTTCTGGAAGTATGGAGGTGATGCGCTTCATGATCAACCTCTCAAAGCACTTCATTACGACTTAAGTCAGGGCCACCGGACGGTAGTCATTGAGGCATGTTGCCTCGTTCTTCTTTGGCACTGGTATGACGGTGGTCTTCTTGAAGCAGGTGGGGACCTCGGAGCGGAGTAGGGACAGGTTAAAGATGTCCGCGAACACATCTGCCAGCTTGTCCACGCAGGCTCTGAGTGCACGACCAGGGATCCCGTCCGGACCCCTCGCCTTCCAAGGGTTCACTTTCAGGAAAGCACATCTGACTTCGGAAGCTGTGATGGTGGGTGTGGGTGTGTTATGGGCCGTTGGTTTCCTGCTGGAATCGAGCATAGAATGCATTGAGTTCATCTGGGAGGGGTGCTCTGCTGCTGGAGATACTGCTCGGCTTCCCTGTGTAGCCCGTTATGTTGTTTAGACCTTGCCACAACTGCCGAGAGTCTGTAACGCTAGTCTGTGACTCTAGCTTGGTCTGATATTCTCTCTTGGCATCGCGGATGGCTTTGCGGTGGTCATACCTGGATTTCTTGTATAGATCAGGGTCGCCTGACGTGAACGCCTCAGACCTGTCCTTCAGTCGGGAGTCAATCTCACAATTGAGCCACAGTTTCCCGTTGGACATACTGCTTTCTTTGGCAGGCAGTCATCCACACATTTGCTCATGAAGTCTGTGACGGTGGTGGTGTTTAGGTTGGTCTCTTGAGTTCTCAAGTATGGACCAGTCCATTGTCTCTAAGCAGTCACGTCGGAGTTCTTGTGTTTCCTCGGACCAGCACTGCACAACCTTCTTAGCCGGATTCTCCCATTTGAGTCTCGCTGTATGCCGGGAGAAAATTTCATTTCCCAAAGTGCGGTTGGGGGATGGGGTGGTAGGCGCCCTTGATTTTTGAGTAGCAGCGGTCAAGAGTGTTGTCGCCCCGATTGGAACAGGAGATTTGCTGGTGGAATTTTGGCAGTACATGCTTGGTTGGCCTTGTTGAAGTCCCCAGCCACAATGAACCAGGCCTCCGGATGTTCTGTTTTGTAGTTGTTTCTCACTGTGTACAGTTCGTCCAGTTCCTTCTTCATTTTTTCCCGGGGTGGGATGTAGACTGCTGTGATAATGGCTGAAGTGAACTCAGAAACTCACATGGAAGGTAGTATGGGTGGTACTTCACGGTCAGGTATTCCAGGTCCGGGGAGCAGTAGGTCGCCAGGGTCGCCACATCCAAGCACCAGGAGGCGTTGATGAGGAGGCAAACCCCTCCACCCTTCGCTTTGCCTGATGATGCGGTGTGGTCCACCCAATGAATTGAGAAGCCTTCAGGTTGTATGGCACAGCTTTGGAAAGCATTGGAGAGGGTGTAGAAAAGATTTGAGTCATTTTGTGCATTCCTTCTGTGCTGTCATTATTCTTGAGTCTATTATTCTATAACCAGAGCAAGTGATTGGGAAAGAATGAGGCAAGGCATATGGAAATATTTTATTATAGGATGAGTGTCCAGTATTTGGAATGCTGAGACTGATTGAGGGATGGACAGAAATTCCACGGTAACTTTAAAATGGTAATTGGATCCATATTTGAAATAAAAAATAACTGGAGAGTGGCCTAACTGATAGTTTTTTGAAAGAGAGCAAATGTGATACTGTTCTACAATCCCAATTTGCATAATTCTGAATTATCACCTGAATTGTGCTCTCTCCCTTTCGTTTCCTTTCAATGTTTTCTTGCCTCTTCATCATTTTTCTTTCTAAAGTTGGAAAGATGCTTTCATCGGCAAAGCTATGTCGGAAGTTTAAAAACTCTGGCCATAATTTGAAGAGAATATCAAAAACTTCCATCTGTGGAACAAAATATAATTACTTTTGAAAACTAGATAGTTCCAGGTTACTGACTCATAAATACATTTAAAGGTGCTAGGTTATTAAATCAAATGTATAAATTCAGGGCCGGGATTCTCCCTTCTGGGAACTAAGTCCCCACACCGGTGGGAGAACCGGCGCCAACCAACGGTGCGGAATTCTCGGCATTTTCGGGGGCTATGTGGATGCCGGAGGGGTTGGTGTCGCTCCAGCCAGTGCAGAAGGGAATGGCGTGAGTTAGCGCATGCGCCAAAGGGCCAGCGTGATCTCTCTCATGCGCGGAACCGCCAGGTTAAGTTTGAATATTTTGGCGCATGCACGTTCTCTTCGCTGTGCTGGCCATGGCGGAGCTCTACAGGGGCAGGCAGGCGCAGAAGTGCCCCCACGGATCAAGCCCTCCCGCAGATCGGTGGGCCCTGATTGCAGCCAGGCTAAGGACTGCCCCCGCCGACTTACCTGCCAGGTCCCACTGGTACATGAATTGACTGATTCACACTGGTGGACTGGCCAAAAACGGATGTCCGCTCGGTCCATTGGGGCCCGGAGAATCGCAGGGACGGGAGCCGCTGCCAAAGGACCCTGACCGGCATCGTGTGAATCCCGCACCCACCCGAAAAACTGAGTTGGAGAATATGGCAGCCAGCGTCGGGGCGGGATTCGCCCCACCTCCCAGGGCTCTCCGACCCGGTTGCGGGGGGGGGGCGTCGGAGAATCCCGCTGCAGACTTTCCAATTTAAGAGTAAATTAACAACAACATTAAAGAACGTAAGAACTCATAGAGACAAAGAGCAGGAGTAGGCAAGTTGGCCCTTCGAGCCTGCTCCCCCACTCGAATTGATCATGTCTGATCCTCTATCTCAATGCCATATTCACATTTTCTTTCTATGCCCCTTGATGCCATTAAAATCTAAAGATTTATCTCTTTTTTTGAATACATTCAAACTTAACCTCCACAGCCTTCTATGGTGGCGAATTCTACAGTTTACTACCCTTGAGTGAAGATATTTTTTCCTCATGCCAGTCCTAAATTGTCTACCCAGGATCCTGAGACTGTAACCCTTGGTTCTAGATTTCCTAACCAGAGAAAATATTCTCCCTGCATCTAGTCTGTCTAGCCCTCTTAGAATTTCAATCAGATCTCCTCTCATTCGTCTAAACTTGAGTGTCTAGTCAAACCAATCTCTCCTCATAGGACAGTCCTGCCAACGCTGGTATGATAAAATCATAGAATTTACAGTGCAGAAGGCCATTCGGCCCATCAAGTCGTGCAGACCCTTTGAATGAGCGCCTGACGTAAGCCCTCACCTTCACCCTATACCTGCAACCCAGTAATCCTAACTATCCTTTTTGGACACTAAGGGCAATTTAGCATGGCCAATCCACCTAAGCTGCACACCTTTGGACTTGTTTGAGGAAACTGGAGCACTCGGAGGAAACCCACACAGGCACGGGGAAATGTGTAGACTCCGCACAGACAGTGACCCAAGCCAGAAATTGAATCTGGGACCCTGAAGCTGTGAAACAACTGTGCTAACCACTGTGCGACTATGCGGCCCAGACGAGTGAATCTCTCTGCATTTTCTTTTCATTGTCTTATTTATTTATTTTTTTCTTTCGTTGTTTGAACTTGTAGTTGTAGAAGTTTACCTAAAGTTTAAGACATGGCAGGAGATCCTAGACCCGTGTCATGCTCCTTGTGTGCGATGTGGGAGCTCAGGGACATGTCCACTGTCCCTGGCTCCTTCACGTGCAAGAAGTGTGATCAGTTGCAGCTCCTGTTAGACCGCTTGACGGCTTAGGAGCTGCGGATGGACTCATTTTGGAGCATCCGCGATGCTGAGGACGTCGTGGATAGTACGTTTAGTGAGTTGGTCACACCGCAGGTGAAAATGGGTGACCAAACGACAGAGCAAGAGTAGGAAGGCAGTGCAGGTGTCCCCTGCGGTCATCTCCCTGCAAAACAGATGTACCGCTTTGGATACGTAGGCACCAACGATACAGGTAAAAAACGGGACGAGGTTCTACTAGCTGAATTCAGGGAGTTAGGAGTTAAACTAAAAAGTAGGACCTCAAACATAGTAATCTCAGGATTGCTACCAGTGCCACGAACTAGTCAGAGAAGGAATGTCAGGATAGATGGGATGAATGTGTGGCTCGAGAAATGGTGCAAGAGGGAGGGATTCAAATTCCTGGGGCATTGGAACTGGTTCTGGTGGAGGTGGGACCAGTACAAACCGGACGGTCTGCACCTGGGCAGGACCGGAACCGATGTCCTAGACATAATTTGCTAGAGCTGCTGGGGAGGGTTTAAACTAATGTGGCAGGGGAATGGGAACCGATACAGGAAGTTGGAAGGTAGTAAAACAGGGACAGAAGCAAAAGGAAGTAAGGGGGAAAGTGAAAGGCAAAGAAGCCATAGTCAAAAATCAAAAAGGGTGACAGTACAAGGTACAGTGACTGAGGGGAGCTCGGTGAATAGGCCCAGTAATACTAAAATGAATAAAACGGGAAGTAAAAACATTAATGGTTGTTACATGAAGTTATGGGTTCAACGACAAGGAAAATTAGGAGAAAAGTTAAGAGGAAATATAAATTGGGAGAGGTTACTGATCGAGGTGTTAAGATTCAAAACCGCGGTAAAACAGCCAACATAAGTGTACTAACCTGAATATTGGTAGTATTCGGAATAAAGTAAATGAGTTGATGGCGCAAATCATCTTGAATGACTATGATCAAGTGGCCATTACTGAAACATTGTTAAAGGATGGTCACGACTGGGAGTTAAATATCCGAGGGTATCAAACTATTCAGAAGGACAGAGTGAATAGTAAGGGAGGCAGTGTAGCTCTGTTATTTAAGGATGACATCCGGGCAATAATAAGGGATGCCATTGGTGCTATGGAGGATAAGGTTGAATCCATTTGGGTGGAAATCAGGAATAGTAAGGCGAAAAAGTCACTGATTGGAGTAGTCTATCGGCCACCAAATAGTAACGTTATGGTGGGGCAGGCAATAAACAAAGAAATAACGGATGCATGTAGAAATGGTACAGCAGTTATCATGGGGGATTTTAATCTACATGTCGATTGGTTTAACCAGGTCAGTCAAGGGAACCTTGAGGAGGAGTTTATAGAATGTATCCACAATAGTTCCCTCGAACAGTATGTAATGGAACCTACGAGGGAACAATCGGTCCTAGATCTTGTCCTGTGTAATGAGACAGGATTGATTCATGTTCTCATAGTTAGGGATGTTAACATGTACTAGATGCTGTGGTATGAAAAGTTCAGCTCCTTTTTCACCAACACACCTTTAATGACCACTCATGTGGTGAATGTAACTTAGTAATTCACACTGTATTTACCAATACCATTGTAAGCGCAGTAGCGTTATCCGACCACTAGAGGGTGTAGCTCTGGGAATGCTCAGGAGCTTGTACAGGGCTCCACCCTTGGCTCCGCCCACGACTCCTCCCCCTGGACTGCTGTATAAATACCCTTGTCCAGAGCCAGCCGGCAGTTCATCGAGAGTTCAACCGGTAACAGGCTGGCTCTGTAGTAAGTAGATTAAAACCACTGTTCATATCTTAAAGCACGTGTCTAGTGAATTGATGGTTCCATCAATTTAATCTACTTAAGAACAGTCAGGATCGATCATGGAATCAGCCCTCAAGCCTGGACACCTTGAACTCAACCCACAGGATGCAGAGGCAAAAGAAATCTTCTCCCACTGGCTGCAGTGCTTTAAGGCCTACCTGGCAGGAGTGAGCACAGCCGAAACAACAGAGGTAAGTCTACTGCACGCGAGGGTGAGCCACCGAATCTCTACGCAACTAATCTCAGCCGGTTCATATACTGCAGCGCTTGCGATACTCTAAGTGGTATGTAAGGCCCATTAATGAAGTTTACGCACGCCATGTGTTAACGACTCGCCGCCAGCGGCCTACAGAATCACTCACCGAATTTTTAAGAGAGCTCAATCTATCAAATGACTAACTATCAAGCGGTTACCGCGGCTGAACATAGAGAACTTGCTGTACGCGATGTTTTTGCAGCGGGCCTCGGGTCTAATTATGTGCGCCAACGACTGCTGGAAAAGGGTGCTCAAGACTTAGAAACAACTGCGGAAATTGCTACCACGATGGAGGTCTCCTTCCGCAGCCTCACCTCGTTCCCCGCGACCCAATAATAGGCCCCCAATCAGCGACTCCCCCAGGCCTGTGCCACGCGGCCAGACAGCCACTATGCTGCTCCAGCCAGCCACTGTGCTGCTCCAGCCTGCCATTTCTGCGGCCAGAATCAGTACCCGCAGCAGCACTGCCCAGCCCGCAACGCGACCTGCAGCAGCTGCGGGCGGAAAGGCCACTATGCAAGAGTGTGCATTGCAAAAAGGGCCCCAGCTTCCAACTCCCCAGCGGCACAAAGTAATCGCTCCCCACGCCCGCGGGGCCCGAAACGCTGTGGCCTATGCCCAGCCCCCTCCTGCCACGTGCGATCCATGGGGGCCGCCATCTTGGCAAACCTCTACCATGCGGCCGGCCACGTGCGACTCATGGGGGCCGCCATCTTGGACACCACCTTCCTCACCGCCCACCACATGCGATCCACGGGCCCGACCTGCATCTCCACGCTCGGACAACTCATCGGAAGAGTACGACTTCCCCGGGCGCTCGTCACGTGGCCCGCAACTTGGTGCAGTCACCCTGGATCAATCACGCCCGAAGCATCTGCGAAATTTGATGGCAGAGGTCCAAATCAACGGGTACAACACGCCATGCCTTTTCGACTCCGGGAGCACAGAGCTTCATACACCCAGATCTGGTAAGACGCAGTTCGTTCCCCGTGCGGCAAACTATGTTGCTCGCTTCAGGCTCTCATTCTGTCCAGATCCAGGGGCGCACCGCCGCGACACTCCCAATCCGATGCGCTAGCTACTCAAAATTTCAACTCTACATCTTGTCCAACCTCTGCGCGCCACTCTTATTAAGGCCTAGTTTTTCAGTGTAACCTTAAGAGCCTCACCGTCCGCTTCGGTGGGCCCCTGCCCCCACTCACTATCTGCAGCCTCACTACGCCAATCTCACAAAGGACTGTAAACCCGTAGCCACTTGTAGCAGGCGATACAGCCTGCAGGATAGGGTATTTATCAGATCAGAGGTCCGAAGGCTTCTCAGTGAGGGGATTATAGAGGCCAGCAATAGTCCCTGGAGAGCTCGGGTGGTGGTCGTTAAGACGGGGAAAAATTCTGCATGGTTGTCGACTATAGTCAGTCCATAAATAGATTTACGCTCCTCAACGCGTATCCCTCCCCAGGATTGCAGACATGGTAAATCAGATCGCCCAGTATCGGCTCTTTTCCACGGTGCATCTGAAGTCTGCATACCGCCAGCTCCCAATCCGCCTGGAGGACCGCCACTACATGGCATTTGAGGCCGATGGCCGCCTCTTCCATTTCCTCCGGGTCCCCTTCGGCGTCACTAATGGGTCTCGGTGTTCCAACGAGCAATGGACGAGTACGGGCTGCGAGCCATGTTTCCGTACTTGGACAATGTCACCATCTGCGGCTATGGACCACGACGCCAACCTCTACCGTTTTTCTTCAGACGGCTCAGAAATTAAACCTCACTTATAACAAGGAGAAATGCGTTTTCCGCACAAAGACTGGCCATCCTCGGTTACGTCGTGGAAAACGGAGTCCTGGGCCCAGACTGTATGCACCCCCTCTTAGAACTCCCCCTTCCCCATTGCCCCAAGGCCCTCAAACGGTGCTTGGGCTTCTTCTCCTACTACGCCCCGTGGGTCCCTCAAAATGCGGACAAATCCCGCCCACTCTTTAAGGCCCCACGGTTTCCCCTGTCAGCTGAGGCACGCCAGGCCTTCAACTGCATCAAGGAGGACATCGCCAAAGTGGCCATGCTGGCGGTGGATGAATCCACTACATTCCAGGTTGAGAGCGACGCCTCAGAGGTAGCTCTAGCAGCCACACTAAATCAAGCAGGGAGACCAGTCGCATTTTACTCCCGTACCCTCTCCGCTTCAGAACTCCGACACTCCTCAGTCAAGAAAGAAGCACAAGCCATTGTGGAGGCTATTTGTTACTGGAGGCACTACCTCGCAGGTAGGAGGTTCACCCTCATCACCGACCAAAGATCGGTTGCCTTTATGTTTGATAACTCTCAAAGGGGCAAAATAAAAAATGATAAAATTCTTCGGTGGAGGATCGAACTCTCCACCTATAATTACGATATTAAGTATCGACACGGGAAGCTCAACAAGCCTCCGGATGCCCTATCCTGCGGGACATGCGCCAGCGGGCAGATTGACTGACTGAAAGTCATCCACAACGACCTCTGCCACCTGGGGGTCACCCGGCTCGCCCACTACATCAGAGCCCGAAACCTGCCTTTCTCCAACGAGGAGGTAAAAGCGGTCACCAGGGACTGCCCGATCTGTGCGGAGTGCAAACTGCACTTCTATAGACCAGACAGGGCCCACCTGGTCAAGGCTTCTAGGCCCTTTGAACGCCTCGTGATTGATTTCAAAGGGCCAATCCCCTTAACTAACAAGAACGTTTACTTTCTAAACGTCATAGATGAGTTCTCCCGTTTCCCATTTGCTATCCCGTGCCCCGACATGACCTCGCACACAGTCATTAGGGCCCTGCATAGCATCTTCACCCTGTTTAGTTTCCCAGCTACGTGCACAGCGACCGAAGTTCGTCCTTCATGAGCGACAAGCTGCGTCAGTACCTGCTCAACAAGGGCATTGCCTCGAGCAGGACTACCAGCTACAACCCCAGGGGGAAAGGGCAGGTGGAGAGGGAGAACGTAACGGTCTGGAGGACCGTCCTACTGACCCTACGGTCTAGAAAGCTCCAAGTCTCCCAGTGGCAGGAAGTCCTCCCAGACGCGCTCCATGCTATTGGGTCCCTCTTATGCACAGCGACTAATGAGACCCCTCACAGAGGCTCTTCATTTGTTCCAGGGGCACTGCCATGGGGGTCTAACTTCCGGCATGGCTGTGGACACCGGGCCCGATACCTCTGAGGAAACACGTCAGGGCGCACAAAACCGACCCCCTTGTTGAGAAGGTGCGCCTGCTCCACTCAAACCCCCAGTACTCCTTCGTCGAGTTCCCTGACAGCCGTCAGGACACAGTATCCCTCCGGGATCTGGCACCCGCCGGATCCAGCACCCCCTCTACCCCCACAGAAGGACCCCTCACCCTACACCCCATGCTGCCGCTCCCGAGCCCACGAGCTCGCTCCATCAGTTCTGTGCACCTGCGCCGGCCAGCCCCCAGCGTCCCCAGTCGACCCAGAAGAGTATGAAGCTCGGACATGTAGCCATCTAAAATGGACACCAGTAACACAAAATGGAAGACTGCAAAGAATACAGGGAAAAACGGACATAGTAAAGAGCAAACAGCTTGCAGAAGCAGTCAGCATTGAGACACTTGCAAAAACCGGTTTCCCGACAGCTGCAGAGTTCAGGCAGCGCTGTAAATGGGAAAACAGTTTACATACTAATGAGGTGATACCGGGACAATCCTGGGCACAATAGATACACTCCAGTATCAATCGATACTTTCAAAAGCGAAGCAGACACGATGGAGCCAGCGAAACCAGGACAATGAGTCCTAAGAACCGCCCCAGCCATCAAGGAACGACCCTAGGATAGGGGGGTTCAAATCATATCGATTGGGAAAAGGCCCAATCGATCCCCAGCAGGTGAGGAAGCCCGCCCCAAGGGGCACGGACCTCCTGGGACCTATAAAAGGTCCCGCACATGGTTTGGTCTCCTGTCTCCGACTCCAGCCTACAGACTCCTGTCTTTTACACCAGCCGTCGAGCAGCAGCCATCGATAAGTAAGTGCCAAATGACGATCGCTACCTTGACCCAAGCATTACTTATACCCGTGCCGACCAGTAGTAACAAGAAGTTGCAGACCAAAACGGAATGAAGGCCTTGTTCCCTGACCTTGCCTATTCCTTCTTAGATAAGTATTAGTCGTTTAATGGTAGAAGTAAGTTAGTCTTTAGCGTGTGCATGAGTATTTATTATAATTGTTATAGTAAACTCTAACTGTTTGGACTTACTAATTGGTGTATAGCTTTATTGCTTTGAACTTGACCTTGATACTTGTGACGGTGTCTCTTACGGCACCTGGCGACTCCAGAGCATAGAAACGAGAAACAGAGCCAAGCGAGTGTTAAGCACACTTCCTCTGCTGGAGGAGTGTTAAACACACTTACTCAGAACGAGCAACGAGTCAGTGGCGAACTCTGACGGGACTCGATTAGAAGTGGCACCCCCACTCCGAGAGAACCCAGAAATTTGAATTGGAAATCTAATTGGGAAAAAGGAAATATCCTTTTTCCCAAATAAGAAAATGGGGCAGCACGGTAGCATGGTGGTTAGCATAAATGCTTCACAGCTCCAGGGTCCCAGGTTCGATTCCCGGCTGGGTCACTGTCTGTGCGGAGTCTGCACGTCCTCCCCGTGTGTGCGTGGGTTTCCTCCGGGTGCTCCGGTTTCCTCCCACAGTCCAAAGATGTACGGGTTAGGTGGATTGGCCATGCTAAATTGCCCGTAGTGTCCTAATAGTAAGGTTAAGGAGGGAAGTTGTTGGGTTACGGGTATAGGGTGGATACATGGGTTTGAGTAGGGTGATCATTGCTCGGCACAACATCGAGGGCCGAAGGGCCTGTTCTGTGCTGTACTATTCTATGTTCTATCACAAGTGTTCAAGGAGTTCAAATCAATAACGATAATTCGGAAGTGTGTTTTGTGCATGCATAACTAACAGGGTTGTAAGGTTAACCTGAGAGATTTTTGTTGCGACAAACTGTCCGGAGTTTTTAAGCGGAACATAGTGAAAGCCGTACCCGTCTTTTAAAACATTACCTGAACATCCCCTGTTCCAAATTAAGACAGAAGGAGGAAATGGCCATGCAGGCAATGGAACGCCTCATGAATCCAGAGCAGTTCATGGTCGCAACGACCAGCAGTAGCAGAGTAGGCCAGTGTCCCATGTGGGAGCTGGAACTCCGCAAGTATCTAAAAGGGAAAGGATGGCCCCTTTGGAATGAGTTTAGTATGAATGAGGAGACAGGTCCCGGGAGTATAGGACATACTTGGTGGGAGAACCTCTCTCAAATTCAAAAGAAAAATCTTAGTAAAGCACGCAAGCCGATGGTAATCGTGTCCTGTTTGGCACAATTGCGAGGCACAGAGGAGGTCGTTCGGATGCTCCGAGCAGAGTTAGAGGGACGAAACAGAATGAGTAAAGTGGATGTCAGGGACATCAAAAAGGAAAACCTCGAGCTAAGAGGGAAGCTGGCAGAGAAGGCTAGATAGGTAGATGATGCCAAGAGGATCAGTCGTGTCTAGCCCATCTGAGCAGTTCCCAGACCCAATATGAAAAAGCCTACCAGGATGTGCAACGTGCAGTCCTGATATGAGATGAATCAGAAAAGCAGGTAGAGGCATTGCAGAGGCAATGCTCTTACCTAAAGGCAGCTTTAAGAGCACTCCACGCTGCCACCACTGAGCAAAGACAGAGCAGAGTAGACCACGCAAAGTGTAGGAAGCAGATTGCGGAGCTGCAATCGCTGCAGAATGGGTTCCAAAGCACCTTTGGAACACAGTTAGATGAGGAGAATGCCCCAGATTGGCAGGAACTGAGCAAGACAGCGCAGCGCTATGTTCAGGGAACATGTGCGCCAGCAGCGCAACAGAAGAGGAAAGCACCCCAACCCCCCACAGATCAGATAGCACCCGCACCTATGAACCCAGTCACCACCCAAAGAAAGGCAACCACAGACGGCGCACCCGACATCACCTACACCACCCCCTTAACTGTAACGCAACTCAGGGACGCGTGTGAGAAAATCACTCCGTTTCTCCCCACCGCAGACCCCCACCAATTTTTCGCAAAGGTAAAACAGCAGGCTACCATGTACGGCCTGGATGAAAGAGAGCAGGTTAAGCTCACTGTTTTGAGTTTAGACCCATTAGTAGTTGCAGCCCTCCCCGACCCACAGAACGTTGGAGGAAGCACCCTCGAAGAGATGCATACATCCATTTTAGATGCGATAGGATATAATAGAGGACACCCAGTTGAAGGCCTAAATAAATGTAGGCAAAAGAGGACAGAGCACCCCACAGCGTTCGCAGGAAGGCTGTGGATCCATTTCACTGCAGTTTTTGGCGAATTAGACCACGCCCATTTGAACCGTGACAACATGGTTAAATGGACCCGCACCATAATCTCCCATGCCACAGATGCAGGACAAAATGCTTGCAATAGTTATGACCCCTCAGAAGAGGCCCATAATGAGAAATGGGTTCTGAAAAGATTGTCCCGTGCTTGGGAACAATCTGTTCAGGGCAAAGTTAAAGTGAAGACCCCAGAGGAAGCTCAGGCTGCAGCGGATATTCAGGCAGTGAGAGTGCACCAAAACCCCGCATGGGTAAACGAGGGAAAGAACAGCCCCCCACAGAAGTCGCAGGAATGCTACAACTGTGGTCAATTAGGCCATTTTGCAAAAGAATGCAATACCTCAAGAGAGGCCAGCAGACAGGCACTCTGAACAGGAATAGAGCGAAGCCTATCCATAGTATAGGGATGCAGTCAGGACAGACCAATGTGGACGGAACGGACTGACGGTGTTCGGGCTCCCCCACTTGGGTCTGTGACACCCTCTGGGACTAATCCGGAAGGCCGGTAGTCACAGCGAAGGTTAGAGGGAAGCCCACAGAATTACTTTGGGACACAGGAGGGTCCCGCACAACAATTAATTCCACCACCACAGCACAGGCAGACACGTGGCCGACCACATCCACAATTACACTCAGCGGATTTACAGGTCACTCGCAGCAGGGACACATTACAGCCCCCGTAGCAATTCAGCTGGGGAACATCTCCACCAGACACCCCGTTGTTTTAGTTAATCTACCCCGCACAGCAGAACACATACTGGGTATTGATTTTATGAATGCCCATAGCCTGTCGTTCGATCCAGTAAACCAGTGTGTCTGGAGAATGGCAAAATCGGACAGAGCACCCGCTACTCTCACAGTAGGAGAGTATGCAAATAGGATTAGCGCAGTAGGCGACTATTGTTTCGACCTGACCATGCTTAGTACAGACAGACAAGTTAGGACAATTTTAAACCGACATAGGACAGCATTTGCCAGTCACCGGCACGACTGCGGCAGAATGACTGGACAAGTTCAAGTTACCGGACCTGACCCCAGACCACAGAAACAGTACCGATTTCCCCTAGAAGCAGAGGGAGAAATTGGAAAGGTAATAGACAGCTTATTAGAGCAAGGGGTACTTGGGACAGTAGCCTCGACCAATAATGCACCTATTTGGCCAGTAAAAAAGCCCGACGGATCATGGCGTCTGACCATAGATTATCGGGAGCTCAACAAAGTAACCCCAGCAGTAGCCCCCACGGTAGCAACAAGTCCCGAGACCATGCTCAAACAGGGACTCCACTCAAAGTTTTTCACAGTTTTCGGACATTAGCAATGGCTTCTGGTCAATCCCATTGGCAAAGGCGTGCCAGTACATATTTGCCTTCACATTTAAAGGACAGCAGTATACGTGGACATGCCTCCCACAAGGATTCCACAATTCCCCCTCCATTTTCCACTGACAGCTGGCAAATGGTTTAGCAAAATTTTCCCGCCCCGAATGTCTGGTACAGTATGTGGACGACCTACTACTGCAGACAGACACCAAGGCAGAGCACATTACGCTTCTGGCCGAGCTCCTGGAACTTCTGAACTCAATCGGATGTAAAGTTAACCCCAGGAAGGCCCAAATATTAGAGAACAAAGTGATGTATTTGAGTACAGTCATCACGCACGGCAAACGCGAGATCGAATTCAAAAGAATTGAATCGATTGTCAAATTGCCCCTTCCCCAAAATGTTTCAGCCCTCCGGTCGTTTTAGGACTGGTTGGTTACTGTCGGAACCATATCGATGGTTTCACGACAAAGGCAGCCCCACTCTCAGACCTCCTTAAGAAAGGAGCCCCATGGGAATGGCTTCTGCAGCATACAGAGGTTGTGGAAGAGTTAAAAAAGGCCCTTAGCGCAGCACCCGCGCTGCAAGTCCCAGACCAATTCTCCCCCTATGCAATAGAGGTAGCTAGCACAGATCTGACCCTCTCGGCCGTGCTCCTACAGGAACGGCACGAGCAGCTACGACCCGTGGCTTATGCCTCCAGACTTTTAGACCCCGTAGAGCAAGGATTTTCAGCCTGCGAGAGACACCTCCTAGCAGTTTTTTTGGGCAGTTCAGTACTTCTCGTACATTACCGGACTCAATCCCATCACCATTTTGACCGAGCACACCCCCACACAGTTACTTTTAGACGGTCGACTGAAGGACGGCTCAGTGAGCCAGATCAGAGCAGCTAGGTGGACGTTACTGTTACAAGGACGGGACATAACAGTTATATAGATATATAGAACAGTACAGCACAGAACAGGCCCTTCGGCCCTCGATGTTGTGCCGAGCAATGATCACCCTACTCAAACCCACGTATCCACCCTATACCCGTAACCCAACAACCCCCCCCTTAACCTTACTTTTTTTTAGGACACTACGGGCAATTTAGCATGGCCAATCCACCTAACCCGCACATCTTGGACTGTTGGAGGAAAACCGGAGCACCCGGAGGAAACCCACGCACACATGGGGGACGTGCAGACTCCGCACAGACAGTGACCCAGCCGGGAACCGAACCTGGGACCCTGGAGCTGTGAAGCATTTATGCTAACCACCGTGCGGCCTAAAACGGACCAGGACACACAACATTTTTTAGCAGACAACCTCCAGTATCCAGGACAGCCCCATGAATGTGAGATTGTAGCACCCCTACACAACACAGGACCCTTCATAGCAAAGACACCCCCCAGAAAGATAGGAAATTCAAGCCAGAGCCCCCAGCACACAGACACGTGTGCCCCACTGAAAATATATGTGGACGGTTCATCCACAGTTTTAGATGGAGAACGCATCACTGGATGCAGGATCTATGTGGAGGATGCGCAGGGTCGCGCACTAGAGGAAATTTCTTTAAAATTACCGGGTCACTTACCAGGCAGCAGAGCTCGCGGCCATCGCATACATAGTGGACCACCCAGATTCGTTTCCCAGCCCGGAAGACATATATTCGGACAGTTTTATATGTTTGCAACAGCTTGACCGATGTTCTACCCCTGTGGAGGACACGAGGTTTTGTCTCCGCAGACGGGAAGCCCCTTCCATCAGCCCCATTACTCCGCCATATCCTAGAAAAGGCAAAGGATAGGACTTTTGGCATAATTAAAGTTAGGAGTCACCATAGGTCATTCCACCCCCCCCCCCCCCCCCCCCCCCCCCCGCCCCCCCCCCCCCCCCCCCCCCCCGGAAATGTAAAAGCCGACGCACTGGCAAAAGCAGGTTCCAGGCGAGGTCACCATTGGACACCCCCAGCTAGCGCCCCTGTGAGTGCAGTCCAGGTCTCACAGACAGATATTAAAGATTTAGTTGAGGCACAGAAACAGGACGGAAATCTCGGCGATTTTTAAAGGAAATTTTGTGGCCCAATATGATAGGTTCAGACACGCTTTGACCACACATGAGGGTGTGATCATCAAAGACAAACTATGTGTGGTTCCTGAACAGGATAGGAATCAAATGATTGCCTTATTCCATGACAGTCATGGACACCAAGGGATCAACCCGACCACAAGACACCTCAGACAACTCTGTTGGTGGCCAAACTTACGAAAAGATGTGACACACTACATCGAGAATTGTCTAATTTGTGCACAAAATAACCCGGAGAGGTACTCAAAGAAGGCACAACTTAGCCACACTCGCCCAGTTAATGGCCCCTAACAAACCTCCAGATCGATTTTATAGGACCATTGCCCCCTTGCAGGAATGGCTATAAGTATTTTCTGGTAGTAATAGATGGTAGTAAAGATACCTTTACCAAATGGGTAGAGGCATTCCCTTCACGCACCAACACAGCTAAGACAGCTGCAAAGATCCTGACCCACCACATCTTTACGAGCTAGGGTCTCCCCAGAAGTATAGAGTCAGATCAGGGATCTCACTTTACAGGATGGGTCATGAAGAACGTCCTGACCATATTCGGCATCAAACAAAATTTCCACATTGCGTATCACCCCCAGTCAAGCGGGATAGTAGAACGCATGAATCGGACCCTAAAATTGACCCTTAGGAAGATGGTACAGGAGAACAATTCGACTTGGGATTCAGTACTCCCATTCGCACTAATGTTCATCCGCAACACTGTTTCATCATCCACAGGATTCACCCTATGAAAGGGACAGAATTCCTTTTTGGACTTGACATGACTAGCCCCGAAGTGACTGCCCTCACATGAGAAGGCAGTCAAAGATTTAGTTGAGACTGTGAGGTCTGCACAGTTAGCAGCCGCAGTAACCCTAGGCAAGCGACGAAAACAGAGCACGGCTTGTTTTAATAAGAATGTACACCCCACGGAATTTCAGGTTGGGCAACAGGTTATGTTATCTGTTTACAACCCCAGCACGTTTTTGGCACCTAGATTTTCCGGCCCGTACTCAATTTCGGACAAAATCAGCCCCTCCATTTACAGAATAAAATACCCTAATGGTAAGACTGCGTGGTTTCATATCAACCAGTTAAAGGCTTATGGAACGCAGTCCAACCACACACACCATGTCCTTTCTGATGGAACCGGCACGTTTGTTTGTTTTGTTTATATGTTAAGGGTTTGATTGGAGATCAGATCACTGTCTTTTCAGCTGAAAAGCTTGTGACCACCTCACATACACGTTAGTTTGTCCGCAGATATCTCTGAGAACTTCAGTTAAACATCCTCTGCTGAACCGACAAAGTTCACGACTTGTCTTATGTTTTCAGATGTTGGAGCATCTTGGCTCCTCCCTTGTTTTCAGGTGCCCCTCTATTCTGGGAATAGAGGCTGCAATTCCATATGAATACATTCTTGCCCGTTCATTTCAGGTTGCTCAGGCGGTGGAGAAACGGCATTGAGGACCCGCCCTGTCTGAGAACCCCCTTTGGTCAGCCAAGCTCGGGTACAGCACAGCACGCCTTCCCGGGGATCCCATACAAATCTTACCCGTAGCGGCCCAAACGCAACTCATTCGACCTTTTCGTTCAAAATTTGGTTTCATTTTTCTTTAGGTAGCCCTTCGGCAGCCATCCCACATGCTATTTACATCCAGGAACATTTGGATGGTAAATCGCAAAGCCTGCGAGACGGCTCGCAGTGGAAAAGTTGGTAGGTGTATGTCTGGTCCTAAATTCGCATTTGAAAAAAAAAATGGGAGTCACAGGGAGTGACTTGGCCATTCATTTAAGGGACAATTGGAATGAGAGGACAGATACACTAGCATAACAGATATTAAACTATGTATTGACAGATACTGTGCTTGATCCCATAGCTTTCGAACAGTCGAAAGAGGGATCATGGCAAGATCAGCCATACAAAAGGAAGAGAAGAAAGAAGACCACGATGGAAGCCTACATATTTTTACTGATTATTGTTGTATTTTTGCGCGCAGACGCAAACCATGTTTCCCCCATTACACCTGCCGTTAATGTTTCCCACACACCGACTACTCCATGCTCAGCGATGAACAGCGAGGTTCAGACCTGGTGCACCAAATTCATGACCTGGTACTCGCTGTCGTATATAATTGAATCACTTTTGGTGATTGCAATTCTCTGCATCATAGTGCAGACCCTCAGGTTGAGAAAATGGAAAAGGAGAGCCTCCCGCTCTTGCCCCTCAAACATTTACGGAGTCCAATCCCCTATTTTCGGTTTTCACCAATCCCCCCAACCCCTTGATGTATAAGAGATTTATTTAATGCGATCTGTAAATGTAGATGTATTATATTGTTCTGAACTCGACTGCCGAGCCAGAAAGCGAGATGTACTGTTGTATGAATGAGTAAGATTTTAGAATGTGATAGGATGTTTTAAAAGTAAGACGAGAGTAGTTGTTTCGATAGGTAGAGGTTCCCGATTATTGGTAATGCATGTCCCCTTTGACATAGCGCCAATTAGAAAAATGTTAGCTAAAAATGTTGCCATAGTTAAGGACAGAGTAGACGCCCTGGAACTCGCTAAGGTCAGGGAACACAAAGGAACCGTACATAGGTGATCCTTCACAATTTCTCGTGAGGATCACAAGGAGGGAGTGTAGCCATCTAAGATGGACACCAGTAACACAAAATGGAAGACTGCAAAGAATACAGGGAAAAACGGACAGGTAAAGAACAAACAGCTTGCAGAAGCAGTCAGCATTGAGACACTTGCAAAAACCGGTTTCCCGACAGCTGCAGAGTTCAGGCAGCGCTGTAAATGGGAAAACAGTTTACATACTAATGAAGTGATACCGGGACAATCCTGGGCACAATAGATACACTCCAGTATCAATCAATACTTTCAAAAGCGAAGCAGACACGATGGAGCCAGCGAAACCAGGACAATGAGTCCTAAGAACCGCCCCAGCCATCAAGGAACGACCCTAGGATAGGGGGGTTCAAATCATATCGATTGGGAAAAGGCCCAATCGATCCCCAGCAGGTGAGGAAGCCCGCCCCAAGGGGCACGGACCTCCTGGGACCTATAAAAGGTCCTGCACATGGTTTGGTCTCCTGTCTCCGACTCCAGCCTACAGACTCCTGTCTTTTACACCAGCCGTCGAGCAGCAGCCATCGATAAGTAAGTGCCAAATGACGATCGCTACCTTGACCCAAGCATTACTTATACCCGTGCCGACCAGTAGTAACAAGAAGTTGCAGACCAGAAGGGAACGAAGGCCTTGTTCCCTGACCTTGCCTGTTTCTTCTTAGATAAGTATTAGTCGTTTAATGGTAGAAGTAAGTTAGTCTTTAGCGTGTGCATGAGTATTTATTATAATTGTTATAGTAAACTCTAACTGTTTGGACTTACTAATTGGTGTATAGCTTTATTGCTTTGAACTTTACCTTGATACTTGTGACGGTGTCTCTTACAGCACCTGGTGACTCCAGAGCATAGAAACGAGAAACAGAGCCAAGCGAGTGTTAAGCGCACTTCCTCTGCTGGAGGAGTGTTCTGCACAGTTAGCAGCCGCAGTAACCCTAGGCACCCCGGTGCTCCGCAGATCACAGCGGACAGTTCAACCACCGGACAGACTTACTTTGTAGACCACCACCCCCGCTGGACTTGATTTTTTTGCAGGGGGTGAATGTGGGGAATGTAACTTAGTAATTCACACTGTATTTACCAATACCATTGTAAGCGCAGTAGCGTTATCTGACCACTAGGGGGTGTAGCTCTGGGAATGCTCAGGAGCTTGCACAGGGCTCCACCCTTGTCTCCGCCCACGACTCCTCCCCCTGGACTGCTGTATAAATACCCTCGTCCAGAGCCAGCCGGCAGTTCATCGAGAGTTCAACAGGTAACAGGCTGGCTCTGTAGTAAGTAGATTAAAACCACTGTTCATATCTTAAAGCACGTGTCTAGTGAATTGATGGTTCCATCAACTCACTCTGCACAGAACTCTACAGATCATCACAAGTTCCAGAGTCCACCTGAAGCCCCTTTACATATGAGTGTCAATCATTGAACACTTAACATAAATTAGACAACTAATTGCAAAGTCTCTTAACCCATTACTAAACAGTCTCCCCTTCCTTGGAGAAAAAAAAACAATTAGGTAAAAACAAAATTTCAAGAAACTAAAACATACACCTGATTTCCCCCTTTTTTTTAAGTAGAAAAAAATACGTTCACAGAAACAGGCGCCCTTCATTCACGATATCTAAAAGTTTCTGTGAACTAGCCCCTCTTTTCGTAAAACAGTCTGACAGATGATAGCTACTGTCAACCCATTTAATTTTTGTTATTTCCCCTCTGTCCAACATCTGCTTTAAACTTGCGATGTCTATCCGTAACCTCTTTTCATTGACACTTTTTGTAGAGTGCACATTTTCCCACAGAGATTTATTGTCAATGTGACAGTCAATAGGTATATTACCTAAATCCTCTAATCCCAAAATTTCTGTCAATATCTGACTTGTATAAAAGGCCATATCCACTGCTTCCGCTAAGCTTAATGTCTACGCAGCCAAAGTGTTTTTGACCACTCCTTATTTTCTTTGTTTCCCACACAAGAGGGCAACATTTACCATTGTTCCCCAAAAGGAAAATTATAAAACCTCCTGTGCTTGAAACTCCATCACATAAATTTGCATAGGATGCATCACTATAAACTATGAGTTTCAAATGCCTAGGATCACCTAAAACAGGGAACTTCAAAACACACTCCTGCATTTTTAGTTTGGCCAACACTTTATTTGCTCTTATTATGTCTTCCACTTTGGGATCATTCACCTTTGTACTCCACTCTAAAACATCAAAACTCACGTCCGGTCTAGTCTGTCTTCCTAACCAGTTCAGTTGCCCAATTAAACTTCGCAGTTGCTCTTTTTCTATCTTCAAAACCATTGCGTCTTTTTGTGAAACCCGGCCATGACTAATTGCTATTGGACTGATGCTTTCCAAGTAAGATTGCTGACGTAAAGTTGCCCCTAACTGAGTCTGTCCGATTTTCCAAACCAATATATTTAAATGCACCAGAAGCCTGACTTCCAACCCTGAATTCTTTCCTCAAACCAGAGATTACAATAGCTTCAAAATCACTAGTCCCACACCACAAAAAATCATCGAAATGCATCATGAAGATGCCAACAAGATTTCCTTTACAGTGCCAGTAAAACATTGCAGGATCTGCTTTCAACTGGCAACAGCCTAACTTTAACAAGACTGACCTTACCGAAAAGTACCACACTCTAGATGCATCATTTACATAAGAACATAAGAACTAGGAGCAGGAGTAGGCCATCTGGCCCCTCGAGCCTGCTCCGCCATTCAATTAGATCATGGCTGATCTTTTGTGGACTCAGCTCCACTTTCCGGCCCGAACACCATAACCCTTAATCCCTTTATTCTTCAAAAAACTATCTATCTTTACCTTAAAAACATGTAATGAAGGAGCCTCAACTGCTTCACTGGGCAAGGAATTCCATAGATTTAATCCATATACACATTTGTTCAACTTCCCCTTCGGTGTTAGCTGCTTCTTTAGGAGGACGGAGAAAAATGTCTCTGGAGCTGATGCTCCTGCAAAAAGACAGCTTTTATATCTATAGATTTGCAGCTAATAGAGCCAAGAAGATCTTTAAAATAGCCTTTCCTACGGTAGGTGAATCTACCCTTAAGTCCTGATCGTCTAAGTTTTCTTCAAATCCCCTTGCCACAAGCCTGGCCTTTGCCTTATAAATTCCATCTGGAAGAACCTTTTCTGTACAAATCCATCTGTGGGATAGAGCTTTTTGTCCCCTATCCGGTACTTCCGTGTATACCCCAAATTCACTGCAACTATGCAATTCTTGCTGTTTAGCATCTTTGATAACTTTTTCATCTAATTTATTTGAAGCCACCAAAATCTCACGTGCATGTGGGCTTCTGCTTCTATTACATAGATTAGATTAGAATTTACAGTGCAGAAGGAGGCCATTTGGCCCATCGAGTCTGCACCGGCTCGAAAGAGCACCCTACCCAAGGTTAACACCTCCACCCTATCCCCATAACCCAGTAACCTCACCCAACACTAAGGGCAATTTTGGACACTAAGGGCAATTTTATCATGTCCAATCCACCTAACCTGCACATCTTTGGACTGTGGGAGGAAACCGGAGCACCCGGAAGAAACCCACGCACACACGGGGAGGATGTGCAGACTCCGCACAGACAGTGACCCAAGCCGGAATCGAACCTGGGACCCTGGAGCTGTGAAGCGATTGTGCTAGCCACAATGCTACCATGCTGGCCCCTTCTTAGTAGTCTTAGTCTTACTCCTGTTCCGAGATCTTGATAAACTATGTCCCCTTTCCTGCCTGGTATGTCGTTCTGTACTGCTACTGCTTGATCTTTCTCTTCTGTAGCGGGATGTCCTTTCAATAGTTCTCGACCTTTTCCTGTGAATCTGTTCACTATCCGATGTCTGAACTAGCACTGCGTTTCTGTGCCCTCCATTTTTGAACTTTGTTTTCCCAATCCATTGTCTTAACTTCCTCCCCTGAATGCTGTACATTCAACCAATGTTTATACTTTCCAGTTTCCTGCTCTACTAATAACAGTTGCATCCTTCCATTGATTAGACCCTTCAGGCAAGTATGTCACTGTTGTACCAACCTTTGGCAGTTGCCCTTTCGGAAAAATGGCCTGATCTAATTTATCAGAAGTATCGTGTTCCTCTACAGAAACCCTGTCTATATCACCTTGTCGTGTCTGTCTGCTCTGTCTAAATTTGAAAATTTGTAATCGGTACCCATTATCCTTGATGAATGTACCCTAACAGTTTGATTACCATGTTGCAAAATAAATGTTTTGCCATCTATGCCTATTATCTTCCCTAGGCCTTTCCATTCATTAGAATTGTCTCTCTTATAGTATACCATTTCTCCTTGTTGAGAAACAGCATCTGATGGCCGTACATTATGTCTTAAAGCTCTGCGAATTCTTTCAGAGACTTCTGCTTCCAAAAAAGCTTTTCTACTGCTTTGTAATGTGTTTTTGAATGTTCAGCAAAACCTGAGCTAATTGTAGTCCCTTCCCAAGCTGGAGGCTGGTCATCCAAAATGGAGGGAATTTTAGGATTTCTACCAAACACTAATTGATAAGGACTATAGCCCCCAACCATCTGCAATGAATTCTTTGCATGTACCGCCCATGCTAAAGCTGAATTTAGCGTGGGTCGATCTCCCAAAATTTTCCGAAGCATGTCATCGATAACAGCATGATTTCTTTCGCAGACACCATTACTAAACAGGCTTTCGGCAGCCGTGTTCATAACTCTGATATTCATGTTTTCACACATATCCCTAAACTCATTATTAGCAAATTCTCCCCCACTGTCCGTAAAGAATTTTGCTGGTGGACCCATTCCTGTCCCGATCCATTTTTCCACAATTTTGTCCAAAATTACTCTCCTTTCTTTACTTCGTACAATCGTTGATTGACTAAATCTGGTAGCTAAATCTACAAAATGCAAAATAAATATATTATTTGCTTTATCCCAGATCTTAAGGTCCATGGCCACAATGTCATTAAAATCCCTGGCCAAAGGTAGGGTTACTATCGGTCGTGCTGTTCGTCTGTACTTCCTGCAAACTTCACAGCGATCACTAACCTGTTCTATCAGCTTAGAATAGTCATCATCCCTTACCCCTGCATTCTTTAATAAAATTTTCAGCCTCCGAGGAGACAGATGTGCAAATTGCCTATGCAGTTTTCCTACAATAAGCTTTTTACCAGCTAAAGTCGCATTATCAACTGTCATTAATACATCCTTACCCACTCTACTTGAAACATTATTTGTCAATAATGGAATACAATAATGTCCTGACTGTGTAAATTTTAAGTCCACCGTCTTTCCAAAAACGCCTTATCCTGTTCCATATCCAGCTTCATGTGTGCTTTCTTCATCGACGGTCTGCTCAGAAGCAAAGGTATCTCACTTCATACAACATCCGTGCTAATAAAATGATTCACTCCAGCAATATTGCAAGGGATCACCACTCTTTTCAGCAACTTCAGAGTATTATCATCACCAAACCTGAAACTTGTGGAACTTTTAAATTCCTTAACCTTGTTACGATTTTCAGCATCCAATGAGTCCAGATAACATTTTAACCAGTCAATCCCAAACACAGATGTGCAGCCACTGTCCAATGCAGCACAGTTAAAAGATTCTGCAAACAACACCCTCATTACCAGCATAAAACAGCTTGTTAATAGGATAATGCCTTCTTTCTGGTCACTATCTTTTTCCTCTTCTGACTCTTCCATGTCATGTGTTGCTTCAAATACTCTATCATAACGAGTTGGACAGTTGAAAGCCTAATGGTATTGAGAGTCACATTGAAAACATCGATTTATCATGCCCCGTGCATTTCTGGGTTCATCCTCCTATTGTAGGTTCTAACAGGGTTTCTGTCTTCATAATTTCCTTGTCTCGGTCTTCTTTTATAGTCTTGAGGCCTGTTCGTAACCATACGATTCCGCCATCCTGTTAGTAGTGTATCTTCCATATTCTGCCTTATAGCAGGCTGACCTATTTGGGTCATCAGAGCCATTGGAATCGAATGTTTCCCCCAATTTGTTTTTTTAAAGCTGCTGTCATCTGTTCGAATAAGGCATCGTTATCCATAAACTGAACTCCTGTCAAAACGAGGAGTTTATCCATGTTGCTCACTCTAGTACAGTCAAGTAATTTAAAGGCCAACACAGACTGTGGAAATTTCAGCCTGTGTTTCTGCAGCTTTTTATATAGTCTGCCAAATTCCATTATATAGTCTTCCATAGATAAATCCTCCATTTTCCGAAACATATCAAAATCCGACCATGCTTCGCACTTAACAAGTCATCTTTCTTATAAATCTTGTCCATATAAGGTAATAAAGTCGCCAGACCTTCTTCTGAGTCTCTTCCAACTCCAGCTCAGAAAGCACTTTGTTTCGGATTTTACTGCCATATGGTAAAGAAAGAGCCAATGCCATACCTTGTTTCCTCTTTCCTAAAGCAGTCACCTTAGTCCACATAACTACTGCACTTCTCCATTGGTCGTATGATTCCCTATCAGAAAATAGGGGAGGATAATCATAACCTGGGTTCAACCATGTTTCCCTTTTTTTTCACTCCTTGGTTTGATCTGGAAAAATTGTATCTTTCAAGCCTTCACATTTACACAGCAACCATTCTCTGCTACCATTGTTAACATGTACTAGATGCTGTGGTATGAAGAGGCAAGAGTTCAGCTCCTTTTTCACCAACACACCTTTAATGGTTCAAACTCACTCTGCACAGAACTCTACAGATCGTCACAAGCTCCAGAGTCCACCTAAAGCCCCTTTACATATCAGTGTAAATCATTGAACACTTAACATAAATGCGACAATCATTGAACACGTAACATAAATGAGACAACTAATTGCAAAGTCTCTTAACCCATTACTTAACAAGGGATCCTCTCTGAAGGAGTGATCACAATATGGTGGAATTTAAAATGCAGATGGAGGGTGAGAAGGTAAAATCAAACACGTGTTTTGTGCTTAAACAAAAGAGATTACAATGGGATGAGAGAAGAACTAGCTAAGGTAGAGTGGGAGCAAAGACTTTATGGTGGAACAGTGGAGAACCTTCCAAGCGATTTTTCAGTGCTCAGCAAATGTTTATACCAACAAAAAGGAAGGACGGTAGAAGGAGGGAAAATCGACCGTGGATATCTCAGGAAATAAGGGAGAGTATCAAATTGAAGGAAAAAGCATACAAAGTGGCAAAGATGGAGGACTGGGAAATCTTTAGGGGGCAACAGAAAGATACTAAAAAAGCTATAAAGAAGAGTAAGATAGATTATGAGAGTAAACTTGTGCAGAATATAAAAACAGTAAAATTTTCTACAAATATATAAAACAAAAAAGAGTGGCTAATGTAAATATTGATCCTTTAGAGGATGAGAATGGAGTTTTAATAATGGGAGATGAGGAAATGGCTGAGGAACTGAACAGGTTTTTTGGGTCGATCTTCACAGTGGAAGACACAAATAACATGCCAGTGACTGATAGAAATGAGGCTATGACAGGTGAGGACCTTGAGAGGATTGTTATCACTAAGGAGGTAGTGATGGGAAAGCTAATGGGGCTAAAGGTAGACAAGTCTCCTGGCCCTGATGAAATGCATCCCAGAGTGTTAAAAGAGATGGCTAGGGAAATTACAAATGCACTAGTGATAATTTACCAAAATTCACTAGACTCTAGGGTGGTCCCGGCGGATTGGAAATTAGCAAACGTGACACCACTGTTTAATAAAGGAGGTAGGCAGAGAGCTGGTAATTATAGGCCAGTGAGCTTAACTTCAGTAGTAGGGAAGATGCTGGAATCTATCACCAAGGAAGAAATAGCGAGGTATCTGGATAGAAATCATCCCATTGGGCAGACGCAGCATGGGTTCATAAAGGGCAGGTCGTGCTGAACTAATTTACTGGAATTTTTTGAGGACATTACCAGTGCAGTAGATAATGGGGAGCCAATGGATGTGGTATATCAGTATTTCTAGAAAGCCTTTGACAAGGTGCCACACAAAAGGTTGCTGCATAAAATAAAGATGCATGGCATTAAGGGTAAAGTCATAGCACGGATAGAGGATTGGTTAATTAATAGAAAGCAAAGAGTGGGGATTAATGGGTGTTTCTCTGGTTGGCAATCAGTAGCTAGTGGTGTCCCTCAGGAATCAGTGTTGGGCCCACAATTGTTCACAATTCACATCGATGATTTGGAGTTGGGGACCAAGGGCAATGTATCCAAGTTTGCAGACGACATTAAGATGAGTGGTAAAGCGAGAAGTGCAGAGGATACCGGAAGTCTGCAGAGGGATTTGGATAGGTTAAGTGAATGGGCTAGGGTCTGGCAGATGGAATACAATGTTGACAAAATGTGAGGTTATCCATTTTGGTAGGAATAAAAGCAAAAGGGATTATTATTTAAATGATAAAATATTAAAACATGCTGCTGTGCAGACGGACCTGGGTGTGCTAGCGCATGAGTCGCAAAAAGTTGTATCACAGGTGATTAAGAAGGCAAATGGAATTTTGTCCTTCATTGCTAGAGGGATGGAGTTTAAGACTCGGGAGGTTATGCTGCAATTGTATAAGGTGTTAGTGAGGCCACAACTGGTGTTCAGTTTTGGTCTTCTTACTTGAGAAAGGATGTACTGGCACTGGAGGGTGTGCAGAGGAGGTTGACTAGGTTAATCCCAGAGCTGAAGGGGTTGGATTACAAAGAGGTTGAGTAGACTGGGACTGTACTTGTTGGAATTTAGAAGGATGAGGGGGGATCTTATAGAAACATATACAATTATGAAGAGAATAGATAGGATAGATGCGGGCAGGTTGTTTCTACTGGCGGGTGAAAGCAGAACTAGGGGGCATAGCCTCAAAATAAGGGGAAGTAGATTTAGGACTGAGTTTAGGAGGAACTTCTTCACCCAAAGGGTTGTGCATCTATGGAATTCTTTGCCCAGTGAAGCAGTAGAGGCTCCTTCATTAAATGTATTTAGGATAAAGATAGATTTTTTTTTAAGGGATTAAGGATTATGGTGTTCGGGCCAGAAAGTGGAGCTGAGTCCACAAAAGATCAGCCATGATCTCATTGAATGGCGGAGCAGGCTCGAGGGGCCAGATGGCCTACTCCTGCTCCTAGTTCTTATGTTCTTATTCCCTCTGTGGTAGTGTCAGGAAGCACACTCATGTTATCTTTAAGGGTATCCCAACTTGGAACACCAGTTCATTGGGGATGTATAGGTTTGGTTTTTGTAATGGTGTGAGGAGACACGTGAAACTCCAGTGAGAAAAGCAGTCCATTCATCGTCTAACATTTATTAAAGACTATTTATTGAAGTAAAGAAAAGACAAATACGCATAAACAGGACCACTTCATGACAGTTCAGGTATATGAATTACTAAAAACATATGTAGTTTATGTAGGACATACCACTTGTTCCACAATAGATCTACGATTCCTGAACTCCTCAAGACTTCCTCGTTTTGGGCAGCATGGTAGCATTGTGGATAGCACAATCGCTTCACAGCTCCAGGGTCCCAGGTTCGATTCCGGCTTGGTTCACTGTCTGTGCGGAGTCTGCACATCCTCCCCGTGTCTGTGTGGGTTTCCTCCGGGTGCTCAGGTTTCCTCCCACAGTCCAAAGATGTGCAGGTTAGGTGGATTGGCCATGATAAATTGCCCTTAGTTTCCAAAATTGCCCCTAGTGTTGGGTGGGGTTACTGGGTTATGGGGATAGGGTGAAGGTGTTGACCTTGGTAGGGGTAGGATGCTCTTTCCAAGAGCCAGAGCAGACTCGATGGGCCGAATGGCCTCCTTCTGCACTGTAAATTCTATGTTTCCCCAAACAACATCCAAATTAAAAACATCTATAAGTTAATACTAGCTTATTATTACCACACAATAGAGGGACGATACTCAAGTTTGGGACATCACAGAATTTACAGTACAGAAGGAGGCCTTTCGGCCCACCGAGTCTGCACCGGCACTTGGAAAGAGCGCCCTATCGAAGCCCACACCTCCACCTTATCCCCACACTTCCACCCTATCACCATAATCCCACCTTACCTGACCTTTTCTGGACACTAAGGGCAATTTAGCACAGCCAATCCACCTACCCCTGCACATCTTTGGACTGTGGGAGGAAGCCGAAGCCTGGCACTGTGAAGCCATTGTGCTAACCACTGTGCTACCATGCTGCCTTGTCTTGTCTTGTCCTGGTTAAGCAAAGATATTTAAACTGCCTTGATGAAGGTTTTCTGCACTCCCTTGGGCTTTAAGACCTAGAGATGGTTAGCTGGAGGTTTGACTGCTTCCTCCTGCGAGGTATCAACTGGACTCTCCTGTTTCTGAGGGTCCGGCCAAATGTAACTTTGTTACACTTTGATTTTGCCTTCTGTACATTTGGCTGCCTGGCTCTATGAAATTTCTTGACTCTAGACATTATCATATGTATACCTCATTGATCTTTAAATCATCTAGGTAAGCTGTTTAGACTCATAATTTATTCACATATGGGGCGGGATTCTCCGACCCCCTGCCGGGTCGGAGAATCGCTGGGGGGGGCGGTGTGAAACCCGCCCCCGCCGGCTGCCGAATTCTCCAGGCCCCAAAAAATCCCGCTGACGCGAATTGCGCTGCCCGCCTCGGAGAATGGCGAGGACCGGCGCAACGCTATGGGCTCCAGGATTGCCTGAATTCTCCCGGCAGGATTGGCCGAAGACCCGCCGTCGGTGTAAATTAAACCACCTATTTAATGGCGTCAACCAGTTGTGATGGTTGACTCCGGCCAGCACGGAGGTAGGTCTCAGTGTGGGGCGGCTGCAGGAGAAGTGGAGGGGATGGTGGAGAGTGGAGGGCGCATGCCTGGGAGGGAGGTGGAGTGTCGGGGAGGAGAGGACGAGTGCCGGGGAGAGGAGGGCCGGGGGGGTGTGAAGGGAGGGTTGTGGACGGGGGGTGCAGGGGGAGGTGGAGAGGGGAGTGTGCGTGCCGGGGAGGAGAGGGCGAGTGCAGGGGAGGGGTGGGCCTGGCCAGGTGCCATCTTCTAACAGTCGCGACCATGCAGCCCATGGCACCTGGCTGAGGAGGGGGGGGACGGGCAATTATAACATGTCGTCTATCCCCCCCCACCCCCTGCAGGCCATTATGTTTGGTGATCACCCAGGGATGTTGGCCGCCGTGGCAGGAGCCGCACTTCCACATGTTGCCTCGGGGGAGCAGGAGCGTGCCAGGGAGGCAGTGGAGGCTGCCGCAGAGGAGCGTGCTGCGTGGAGGCAGGTGGCACCCGCCCAGGCTGTAGATCCACCTGCACAAGAGGACGAGGGAGGAGGAGGAGGTGGTAATGCCACTGCGATGGAGACACCGGATGAGGCCCCGTGTGTACCTGCCCCGCTTGTCGCACCAGGACCCCACGGACCGAGCATGCAGGAGGAGACTCCGGATGAGCCAGGAAACCATCTCCCATATCTGCCACTTGATGGCACACCTGGCACCGCGTGGCACTGGGGGAGGACACCCTCTCCCCATGGCCGTCAAGATAACGGTGGCCCAGAACTTTTATGCCATGGGCTCATTCCAGGCGCCGAGTGGGGACCTGTCTGGCATCTCGCAGGCATCGGTGCACCGGTGTGCAACTGTGCAGTGACAGACACCCAAATGCCATTGCGGACCGCTACATCCAGTTCCCTGTGGACCGGGCCAGCCAGGATGCCCGGGCAGTGGGCTTTGCTACGTCGGCCAAGATGCTCATGGTCCAGGGGGCGATTGATTGGATGCCACAGGCCACAGACTGACGTGGAGAACCGCTACAACGATGCCCATGCAGCGACGAGGGGTGTGATAGAGAGGTGCTTTGAGCTGCTGAAGATGCGTTTCAGGTGCCTGGACCTCTCTGGAAGGGCTCCCCAGTACCTGTCAGATAGGGTCGGCCGCATCGTTGTGGTCTGCTGCGTCCTGCACAACATAGCCCAGCAGAATTCCCCAGATGAGGAGGATGGGGGCAATGGTCAGGACAGACGGGCTGGACATGGATGGGAGGCTGCCCACCGTTACCGGCTGGGCCAGCGGGCACGGGACAGGCTGATAGCCGCCTGGTTCACTGACTAGGGGGGCGTGGGAATCGCCGAGTATGGGCACAGACTGCACACCACGGCCCCAGCCGACCACCCTCACCCCACCCACCCACCACCAACCACCCTCACCTCACCCCACCCGTATGCACACCATCCCTCCATTGCACATCCACCTGCGGCACAACGGGCTGGGCTCTCACGGTTGCCGGTGGAAGCGTGTCTTTTGCAGGCCATGGAGGATGATGACAACCCACTCTGCGATGAGCTCTGGGCTCTACATCATTGGACAATGTCTGACCCATGGCCACAGTACCACCCTCCACATGGACTGTCCCTGCATGCGGCCATGACACTGCAGCGCATGGCCCTGTCGTCTGCCCGGGGGGATGGCGAGGGCAACCCGGGGGGAGGGGGGGAACACTCTCAGCCCCACACACCCACTGGTGCTCACCTCACACAACACCCCCGCACGCATCGGACAGAGCACAAAGGCAGCTTCTATAGGTGTGAAAGTGATTTTAATAACAGACAGTTCATACACGTGCCCTAGCCCCTATAATTAATCTGTGCCCTGCACCCGTGCCAACTTACTCAGTGTCTATTTGTTTGGCCTTACGGGCCCTTTGACTACGTCTAGGAGGTTCCCCAGATGGTACAGCAGAACTGGAGGTGGATTCCTGTGATTCCTGCCCTGTGACTAGGGACCCCTTTGGCAAACATTTCCTGGGGCGGCCTGGCCTAGATGGGTTAGGCTGCGCTCAGGCAACGGCGAGCTGCCAGCCTGCCCGTTGCCCACCAGATGCACCTGGGACGGAAGGGGGAGGGGTTGGGGCGGGGGAGGGGGGGGGGGGGTGGGGGGGAGTCCGAGGTGTCACGGTGTTCCGGGGCCTCCCCAACAGGGGGACCCGGGACGGGCCCCAGCACCTCCCCCTCCCTCGGGGTGCCCGATGGTCTACATGGGTCGGGGATGCGAACGGACTGAGCATCCGACGGCCCCCTGACACCTGGCGCTGCCAGTCCTGGAGGCCCACCCTGGTATCAACAAGGGCCTGCACGTTTGCAGCCATGAAGCTCTGGGTGTTGGCCATCCCTGTCTGTGTCTGGGCGATGTCGGCCAGCACCTGGGCAATGACGCTAATGGCCTCAGCGATGGCCTGCTGAGACTGGGCCACGGCCTGCAGAGACTGGCCCATGGCCTGCTGGGACTGGACCACGGCATCTGCTGCTGGCTCTGGCTCATGGCTTCCTATGGACAGCAGCCATGTCCTGGGCCACAGACGCTGCCTGCACGGAATGCCCCAGGCCTTGCATACTGCTCCCCATGTCTGACACTGTCAACCCCATTGTCTCCACTGTGGGGGATATGGGAGAAGGGGAATATGGGGATATGGGGGAAGGGGAATATGGGGTAAGGGGAATATGGGGTTATGGTGGATATGGGGGAAGGGTGATATGGGTGATATGAAGGATATGGGGGAAGGTGGAAAGAGGCGCAGGCCGTGGGGGGGTCTCACTTGGTCACACCTCCCGGTCCTCGGGTCCGCCTGCAATTTCCAGAGCCCTCTCCTCATGGATGGTGAGTGGTCGCAGTTCAGGTGGACCCCCTCCAGTTCTCTCACGCTCCCGGTTGTTGTGAGCGCGCCTCTCCTGTAGGGGGTGGGTGGGTGGAAGGGATAAAGGGCAACAGTGTTAGGCAGACATATACATGCGGACCAGCGGTTGTGTGTATGTTGGCAGAGGTTCACAACCCACCCTGCCATTGCAGCCTGCATGGGTGGGTGCAGCCATGTCAGTTGCATCTAGGGCTGTGCCGCACATTAGAGTTGGGGGGGGGGGAGGGGTACTCACCCTGGCTGCCCTGACTAGGCCATTGACCTTCTTGTGGCACTGGACGCCTGTCCTTGCTGTTACGGCCACGGCGCTGCTGGCCTCTGCCACCTCCCTCCACAGGCGCCGGCTGAGGCATGGTATGACCCTGCGGCTGTGTCTGGGGTACAGGGCCTCTCTCCTCTGCTCCACTGCATCCAGGATCGCCTCGATGTCCCACTCCTGGAACCTCGGCGCGTGCGGAGGGTGGTCATTTTGACGGTTCTCTGGGGGGGGTCTCTGGGGTGCTGTGACACCACGCGGCGTCACTGGCAGGTGACCCTGTCGCGAATGGCATCATGCCGCTGCTAGCCCATTCCAGACCACAGAATTTGCTGGAGTGATTCGCGCCGGGTTCGGGCTGTCGCGCCGATTATCGGAGAATCCCGCACGTGATTCTTACGTGACACTGCCTTCTAATCTTGTTACTGGGAAATTCACATCTCATCCGACCTTTTGAATACTAGCTACTGTTTCTACCTGTTTCTGGACAGGTCGCATCCGATTATGTTTTGTTAAATTAGTTTTATTGCTATTGCTAGGCAAATTCATGATAATAGGGAGACCAAAGTTACATGCAATGGTTTGGTCTCACCAAAGCCCTGTGCAACTGCTAAGATATCTCTACTTCTGAACTCAAATCCTCTTGTTATGGGCAGCACGGTGGCACAGTGGTTAGCACTGCTGCCTCACAGCTCCAGGGACCCGGGTTCAATTCTGTCGTCAGGTGATTGTCTGCGTGGTGTTTTCGCTTTCTCCCTGCGTCTGCATGGGTTTCCTCCGGATGCACCATTTCTTCTCATAGTCCAAAGATGTGCAAGTTCGGTGGATTGGCCATGCTAAATTGCCCTTTAGTGTCCAAAAAGGTTTGGTGGGGTTACTGGGTTACAGAGATAGGGTGGAGGTGTAGCCTTAAATAGGGTGGTCTTTCAAAGGGCCGGTGCAGACTCGATGGGCTGAATGGTCTCCTTCTACACTGTAAATTCTATGATAATAGAGGTCAAAATACCATTTCCCTTCCAAATTGCTTGCTGCACCTATCTCTCCACTTTCAAGTAAAGGACACCCAGAATCCTTTGTACATCCACACCTCCCAATATATATCACTATTTAAATAATACTTAAATAGTACTTTCTCTTTTTGACTCCAAAATGTATAAGCTCACATTTAGCTGTGTTGTATTTATCTGCCATGTGTTTATCCACTCAGTCAACGTCTAAATATCCTTGAGGCCTCCTTGCATCCTCCTCACAATTCACAGTTCTGCCCAGTTTTGGGTCATAGAATAGAATAGCATTTACAGTGCAGAAGGAGGCCATTCAGCCCATCGAGCCTGCACTGGCTCTTGGAAAGAGCACCCTATTTAAGCCCACATCTCCACCCTATCCCAGTAACCCCACCTAATCTAAGGGCAATTTAGCATGGTCAATCCACCCAACCTGCCCTTCTTTGGACTGTGGGAGGAAAGCAGAGCACACAGAGGAGACCCACCCAGACACGGGGAAAACGTGCAGACTCTGCACAGACAGTGAAGCAAGCTGGGAATTGAACCTGGGACCCTGGCGCTGTGATGAAACTGTGCTAACCACTGTGCTACCGTGTCTGCGACACCGTGCCGTCTACAAACTTGGGAATGTTACGTTTGGTTCTCTCACCCAGGTAATTTGTACATATTGTGAACAGCTGGGCCACAAAGGCTGATCCCGCAGTCCCCCACTAGTCATTACCTGCCACATGGAAAAAGACCAATTTCTATCTACTGTCAGTTTCCTGTCTTTCAACCAATTCTCAATCTATGCCAATACATTACGCCCTCGGCAATGTTCTTTTAATTTTTCCACTAATCTCTTATGATCTTATCAAACACCATCTGAAAGTCCAAGAACACCACATTCACTGGTTCTACCTTATCTATCCCACGAACTACATGCTCAAAAATCTCCAGTAGATTTGTTAAGCATGATTTGCCCATGCTGGCTTGTCGAATCCAGGAATGTTTTCCAAATGTGGTCGGCAGTGACATGTGGGGTACTGCAGGATTCAGTGCTTGGGCCCAAAATGTTTTCAAGATATATAAATGGCCAGGATGAGGGAATCAAACGTTCATGTCTGTTATCACGGGTGAGATTCTCCATCGGTTGATTGGGCGGAGTACCAGTTCCAATGAAAAAAATTGTTGCGGTGCTGTTTTTACAGCAAATCGCAATTCTCTGTTACCTCGACAGTCGTATCAATGCTACACAGTAAACAGCGTTGGCACATCGTGAGTGGGTCCGACTCCGTATTCTCCAGGACCTCTTGTGATTCTCTGCCTCCAATGGCCCGAATTCCCAAAGGCGAGGTTCACCTGTGCTTTTAAAATCCGTGAAACCAACATAGTGGCTACTCATGGAGGTGGTAGAACACGGAAAGGTGTGACCGTGGGCTGCCGGGCTGGACACAGGCTGGGCTGACTGGGTGTGGGGGGAACCTGCCAGGGCCGAGGGGGTGATGGAGGAATAGGCCATGTGGCCGGTGTGACCTTCCGCTGCAGTCCCGCATGGTATCCTGGCATGTTCTGCCATTTCCGTGGTCTGCAAACCAGCCACCTTGCTGCGTATCCCATATAAATGTTTCTGGAACATACCTCGCCATTCACCTGAGGAAGGAGCTGCGCTCCGAAAGCTCGTGTTTGAATCAAACCTGTTGGACTTTAACCTGGTGTTGTAAGACTTCTTACCGTATCCCACTGACCACTCACCTTGACTGTAGAGTTCTGTAGAGTGACACCGACTACCTGGGTGCCCCCCAATTCCACACCCCAGCCCCACCCTCTACCCCACCCGTCTGCCCCACCCGTCTGTCACCCGCTGGCAGGGCTTCACGAGGACCACCCAAGGGCAACGCCCACAGTAGCCCGACAGGGGCTCTGGAGCTGGTTGAGCATGGGGGTTCACATATCCGTCTTTCACATGTCGACCTTTCACATGTCGGCAGATGGAGTTTAATCGGGACAAATGTGAGGTAATGCATTTTGGAAGGTCTAATACAGATGGAAAATTTACAGTAAATGGCAGAACCCTGAAGAGCATTGACAGGTTGGTGCTACAGAGTTTGCCAACGTTTTCTGCATGAAACTGAGAACAATCCTTTTCAAGCTAGTCGCTTTGACCGAAAGGTATGACGGCACTGCTGAGGTTCGAACTCAGGATCTCCTGTTTATAAGACAGGCATTTTAACCATCTAAGCCAAAGCACCAACCATACGGTATGCTTGCCTTCATCGGCTGGGGCATTCAGAAAAAAATTAGCATGACATGCTGCAACTGTATAGAATCTTAGTTAGGCCACACTTTGAATATAGTGTTCAATTCCCGTTAGCACACAACCAGAAGGATGTGGAGGCTTTGGGGAGGGTACAGAAGGGTGACCTGATAGAAGTCTACAAACTTATGTGGGTCATGGACAGAGTGGATCGTCAGAAGCATTTTCCCAGGATGGAAGAGTCAATTATGAGGGGACATAGGCTTGAGGTGTGAGGGGCACATTTTGGAGGAGATGTGCAAGGGAAATTTTTTACACAGAGGGTAATGGGTGCCTGGAACTCACTGCCAGAGGAGGTTGTGGAAGCAGGTACGGATAGTGACATTTAAAGGGGCATCTTTACAATTACATGAATAGGATGGGAACAGAAGGATACAGACTCCGGAAATGTACAAAGTTTTAGGTTAGACAGGTAACACGAAGGCGCAGTCTTGGAAGGCTGAAGGGCCTGTTCCTGTGCTGTACTTTTCTTTGTTAATTGTCTTTATTAATCGGGCATAGAATACAAGAGCAGGAGGTCCTGCTGGAACTCTATAAATGCTGGTTAAGCCACAACTGGAGTACTGCTTGCAGTTCTGAACTCCACATTATAGGAAGGATGTGCTTGCACTGGAGAAAGTGCAGAGGAGATTTACCAGATTAAGCCTGGGTCTGAATATGAAGAGAGATTGTTTTCCTTGGAGCAGCAAAGGTTGAGATGGGACCTGATAAATGTGCATAAGATTATGAGCGACATAGATAGGGTAAACAGGAAGATACTTCTTCCGTAAATAGAGGCATCAATAACCAGAGGGCATAAATTTAACAAACGAAGTAGAAGGCAAAGTTGAGGAGAAACCTTTTCATCTCGAGGGTGGCGGGAGTCTGGACGGGTGATTGAGTCAGAAACTCTCATAACATAGAACATAGAACATAGAACAGTACAGCACAGAACAGGCCCTTCGGCCCTCAATGTTGTGCCGAGCCATGATCACCCTACACAAACCCACGTATCCACCCTATACCCGTAACCCAACAACCCCCCCTTAACCTTACTTTTATTAGGACACAATGGGCAATTTAGCATGGCCAATCCACCTAACCCGCACATCTTTGGACTGTGGGAGGAAACCGGAGCACCCGGAGGAAACCCACGCACACAGGGGGAGGACGTGCAGACTCCACACAGACAGTGACCCAGCCGGGAATCGAACCTGGGACCCTGGAGCTGTGAAGCATTTATGCTAACCACCATGCTACCCTGCTGCCCCAGATAACATTTAAGAAGTATTTAGATATTCACTTGAGCTGGTGTAACCATCAGGGCTGTGGGCCAATTGTCGGAAAATAGAAAAGTCAGTTGTAATATTTAGCATAGGTGTAGGAGGGAAGACAGTCAAAGTATTGGTTTGCAGTCACATCAGCAAGGTTGAAAACCTGGTACAAAATGAAAGCTGGACAAGTTTTCACTACTTCTGGTTGACCATGAACAGATTATGGTCACAAAACATGAAATTGTCGATGTTCTATTCAGAGTTTAAAGAAATGGTGCAGGAGAAAAGGCAGATGCTAAGTTGTTCTAATTCTATGATATATACTGCTAATCCTACTTGCATTTGTTCACGTTAAATTTTTGTAACTTTACAACTCAATGCGTGTGATTCAACCAACGCATTGTGCCCGGCGTGGATCTGGGGTTGGGAGGTAAATAGCAGGAAAGGTTAAAATCGAGATTCGTACTGGGCACTAACCAGTTTCCAATTCACCTCACCTACTCCCAATGACACGTTCCGGATCACGCACAAAAATGACGAGTATATCATTAACCCTCATTGCATTAATTTCAATCTCATTAGCGAGATTGAAGTTGAATGCAGTGGCCCCCAGGAATTACTCAACTTGCCAGCAAGAAATTATGTGAACGTTGTTTAGTACTCCCTTTTAAATACATGTAGCTGGCCCAATGTCTGCTGAGGGGAGGTAAGTAGCCATTGACATTTTCTGGCATGCAGCTCTAGGGCACCATAGCTGCTACCTAGGGTTCAGGGGGATAGGGTCTGCGGTGGGGGGGGTGGGGGGGAGAAGAGGTTGGCTGAAGACCCTTAGGGGTTGAGCTTGGCCAGGGGCTGAAGCATTCCAGGTCGGGGGGTCACCCCTGGGCCGGGGGGTTGAGGAGCTTGCGTCAATAAGGCAGCATGGTAGCACAGTGGGAAGTATTATTTGATTCAAGCCGCGACTCTTAGATGTTATGTAACTGTTTAAGTCTTAGAGAAATAACAAAGTTGTATTATAAGATAAACCAACCTGACTGTGAGTATTCAATTCTGTCTGCAATCGTCAGTTGTGGCCAGTACAGGCGCAACAAAATCCCTTTGAAGCCTCTTTTGCATCCTCCTCTCAACTCACATTCTAACCTAGGTTAGTGCCATCAGCAAACTTGGAAATACAACATTTGATCATCGCATTGATATAGATTGTGAACAGCTGGCCCCAAGTACTAAACCTTGCCTTACCCCAACTGTCACAGCTGGTCCAACAAAAAATGAACCATATATTCCAAATCTTTGTTTTGTGTCTGTTATTCAATTCTTAATCTGTGCCAATACTACATCTGAGGAGTTTGAACTAATTTGGCAGAGGGAGGAGCTGCAGACTGTTACCAGAATAGCACAGCATAATACAGAAAAGCAATCAATTCAGAAAGAATACAATGGTAAGAGTCAGGGAGTAAGACGAGGCTAGATGGCTTCGACTTTAATGCCTGGAGTATTAAAGGTAAAACGGATGCGTGAAGGGCAAGGATTGGCAAGTGGAATTGTGATACAGTAGCCATCACAGAGGTGTGGTTGAGGGAGGGCTGGGATTGGCAGCTGAACATCCTGGGATATAGTATATTCAAACAAGACAGAGCAGAGGTAAAATAGGAGGAAGTATTATTAGCAAAAGAGTCAATTAATGCAGGAAGGAGAAATTATATCTTGGAGAGGGCATGAAAAGAAGCTTTGTGGTTTTAGAAGCAATAAAAAAGAGACAGTGTTTTGGTGTTTATTATTGACCCCAGGGTAGTCAGCGAGAAATTGAGGAGCAAATATGTGCGCAATTCACAGAGGTGTCCAAAAAGGGAAGGTGCAGTGCTGTACCTAATTCTGGGCAATGAAGCCGGACAGGTGGATGATGTGTTGATTTGGGAGCATTTTGGTGATAGCGACCACAGCATGGCACAATTCAGGGCCGGTATTCTCCGACCTACCCCGCCGGGTCGGAGAATCGCCGGGGGTCAGCGTGAATCCCGCCCCCGTTGTCTCCCGAAGTCTCCGGCACCAGAGATTCGGCGGGGGCGGGAATCGCGCCACGCCTGCCGGCGGCCCCCCCGGCGATTCTCCAGCCCGCGATGGGCCGAAGTCCCGCTGCTTTCATGCTGGTCCTGCCGGCGGGAATGAAACCACCTCCCTTATCGGCGGGACCAGGCGGTGCGAGCGGGCTCCGGCGTCCTGGGGGGCCGTGGGGTGATCTGGCCCCGGGGGGTGCCCCCAAGGTGGCCTGGCCCACGATCGGGGCCCACCGATCGGCCGGCGGGCCTGTGCCATTGGGGGACTCTTTTCCTTCCGCGTTCACCATAGTCTTCACGATGGCGGACGCGGAAGTGACCCCTTCCCCTGTGCATGTGCGGGGATGACGTCAGCAGCCGCTGACCCTCCGGTGCATGCGCGGACGTCCGCCGGCTGGACCCCAGCTGGCGTGGCGCCAAAGGCCTTTTCCGCCGGCCGGCAGGGCGCCAACCACTCTAGCGCGGGCCTAGCCCCTCAAGGCCCCTAAAGGTGCAGAGAAATCCGCACCTTTGGGGCAGCCCGACACTGGAGTGGTTCACACCACTCCATCCTGCCGGGACCCCCCGCCCCGCCGTGTAGGGGAGAATCCCGGCCCATGTTTGTTATGGCCAAAGAAATAGATAATTTGCAAAAAACGGTTTTGGGTTTGGGGAGAGAGGATTTCAGTAAAATAAGCTAGGATCTGGCCAAGGTGGACTGGAAAGAGATCCTTGTGGGGAAATCTCCAATAGAGAAGTGGGGGGCATTAAAAAGGAAATGGGGAGGGTACAAGCCCAACATGTTCCCTCTCGGGTAATAGGAAAGAGTAACAAGCCCAGAGAACCATGAATGATCAGAGACATTCAGGTTACGATGGGAAGGAAAAGAGAGTCTTTTGGCAAGTACAAGAGGAGCAAATCAATGGAGATGTTAGTGGAGCACAGAAAAGGCAGGATGGAGCTTAAGAAAGCAATTAGGAGAGCAAAGAGGGGATATGGGAATGCTCTGGTTGGTAAAAGTAGGGAAAATCCCAAGTATATCAATTGGAAGAGGGCCCATTAAGGACCAAGAGGAAATCTGTTAATGGAACCAGAGGACATTGGTAGGGTGTTGAATGAATACTTCACATCTGTCTTCATCCAAGAGAATGAGGAGGTAGATATGGAACTTAGGGACGGAGACTGTAAGGTTCTTGAGAAAATTATCATAGGGAGTTATGAGGTATTGGAGGCTTAATAGTGGACAAATCGCTAGGTCCAGATAAACCGTGTCCCAGGATGCGGCGGGAGACGATGTAGGAGGTTGCAGGGGTCTGACAAATTTTTTAAATTCCTCTCTGAACTCAGGGGAGGTGGCAGATGACTGGGTCCCACTATTTAAGAAAGGTTGTAGAGATAAGCCAGCAAACTACAGTCCAGTAAGTCACGTCAGTAGTATGGAAACTATTGGAGAAAACTCTGAAGGAGAGCATCTATCTGCACTTGGAGGGGCAAGGTTTAATCAGAAACAGTCAGCAAGGTTTTGTCAGAGGGAGGTCATGCCTAACAAATTTGGTTGAATTTTTTGAGCATGTGACCAGGTGTGTAGATAGGGTAGTGCAGTTGATGTAGTTTCCATGGATTTCAGTAAAGCCTTTGACAAGATCCCACGTAGGAAGCTTATAAAAAAGACACATGGGATACAGGGTAACTTGATAAGGTGGTTTAAAAATTGGGTTAGCTGTAGGTAAGAGGATGATGACAGACAGTTGTTTCAGTGGCTGGAAGCTAGTGTCCAGTGCAGTGACATAACACAGGGATCGATGCTGGGTCCTTTATTGTTTGTCAGTTATATAAACAACATAGATGACAATATATCAGTAAGTTTGCAGATGACACAAAGATTAGCTGAGTAGTTAACAGTGAGATTGAGGAATAAGGGTGATTTTTCAGGCTATAAGATAAACATGGGAAAAAGCGAGATGTTCGTCATTCAGGCATGGGGGCAGGAAAGGAGGCTGAAGGAGCTACTTTTTAAAGTGGTTGGGAAGAGTTTTAGGTATCTGGGGATTCAAGTGGCTAAGGATTGGGGGCAGCTTCACAAGTTAAATTTGGGAAAAGCAGTGGATCAAATGAGAAGGGATTTTTGTAGATGGGACATGCTCCCACTGACGCTGGCGGGGAGGGTTCAGATGATGAAGATGACGGTCCTTTTGAGACTGCTTTTCTTTTTTCAGTGTCTCCCGATTTTTGTCCCAAAAGCTTTTTTTCAGAAGTATTAATGTGATGATATTGAGGTTTATATGGGCGGGTAAAACCCTGAGAGTAAAGAGCACACTCCTGGAATGGGCCCGTGGGGAATGGGGATTGGCTCTCCCGAGTTTTATTAACTATTACTGGGCTGCCAACATATCGATGGTCAGCAAGTGGGTAGTGGGGGAGGAGTCGGTTTGGGAGCGGATGGAGGCAGCATCCTGCAAAGGTACGAGTTTGGAGGCTTCACTGACGGTGCCCCTGCTGTTCTCGCCGGCTCGGTACTCCACAAGTCCTGTGGTGGTGGCAACCCTGAGGGTGTTGGGGCAATGGAGGCAGCATATGAGACTAGAGGGGGCGTCACTGTGTCACCGATCTGTGACAATCACTGGTTTGTCCTGCGGTGCTGGATGGGGGCTTTAAGGTTTGGCAGTGGGCAGGGATTGAGAGGTTTGGGGATCTATTCATTCAGGAGGGCTTCCCGACATTGGAGACATTAGAGGAGGAGTTTGTCTTGCCGGAAGGGAACGGGTTTTGGTATTTTCAAGTGTACGGAGACAGGTCCCAAGCTTTCCTCGCCTCCCCCTGAGAGGACTACAGGATAAAGTGCTGTCAAAAACAGGGGTTGGAGGTGGGAAGGTTTCAGACACATAAGGGAATTGTGAGAGTGGGAAGGGGCCCCTATCAGAGAGGTGAGGAAGTGGGAAGAGGAGTTGGGAGGGGAGCAGGAAACTGAACTGTGGGAAAAAGCCTTGAAAAGGGTAAATGCATCTTCGTCCTGTGCTAGACTCAGCTTGATTCAATTCAAGGTAGTCCACAGGGCCCACATAACGGTGGCCCGGATGAGTAGGTTCTTCGAGGATGTGTAGGACAGATGTGGGGGTAGCCCGGCCAACCATGTTCATATGTTTTGGGCATATCCGAAACTGAGGGAATTCTGGCAGGGGTTTGCAGATGTTATGTCGGAAGTCCTGGAAGATAGGGTAACTCTGAGTCCAGAATTAGCAATATTTGGGGTGTCGGAAATCAGGGGGCAAAAGGGGGATGGAGGCCGATATTCTGGCCTTCTCCTCCCTGGTGGCCCAGAGACGGATCTTGCTGAGATGGAGGCACTCAGAGCCCCCAAAATCAGAAGTGTGGGTCAGCGATATGGTAGGGTTTCTCAGTCTGGAGAAAATCAAGTTTGCTTCAAGAGGATCAATACAGGGATTCGCCCGGAGTTGGCAGCCGTTCATCGATTTCCTTAACAAAAACTGAAAGTCAACATTAAGGGGGGAAAGGGAAAAGGGGCGGGGAAGGAAAATAGAACATAGAACAGTACAGCACAGAACAGGCCCTTCGGCCCTCACTGTTGTGCCGAGCCATGATCACCCTACTCGAACCCACGTATCCACCCTATAACCGTAACCCAACAACCCCCCCTTAACCTTACTTTTAATAGGACACTACGGGCAATTTAGCATGGCCAATCCACCTAACCCGCACATCTTTGGACTGTGGGAGGAAACCGGAGCACCCGGAGGAAACCCACGCACACAGGGGGAGGACGTGCAGACTCCACACAGACAGTGACCCAGCCAGGAATCGAACCTGGGACCCTGGAGCTGTGAAGCATTTATGCTAACCACCATGCTACCCTGCTGCCCTAATAGGGCCCTAAAGGCCCTAATAGGAGGCATGGTAAGGTCAAACAAGGACAGGGAATTTAGTACACGGGTAATTTGGGATAGGGCAGGAGAAGTGGTGTGCGTGGTTTATTGTGTGTTGTTATTTTAGGGGGCATTTTGTGCGTCGACCCACGCAGCTGTTTTAGAAATGTCAATGTTAAATTGTGAAAATTACAAATGCTTCAGTAAAATATTTTTAAAAAACAGTGAGATTGAGTGTCTTGTGTTACAGGAAGATGTAGTCAGGATGGTCAAATAGAAAGGTAAGTGACAGATAGAATTTAACCCTGAAAAGTGTGAGGTGATACAAAGGGACATTGGAGTGTTGTCCATAGATCTCTGAAGGCAGAAGGGCAGATTAATAAAGTGGTGAAAAAGGCTTGTGGGCCTTTATCAATCGAGGCACAGATTTAAAAAGCAGGAAGGTCATGTTGGAGTTGCGTAGAACTTTGGTGAGGCCACAGCTGGAGTACTGTGCGCAATTCTGGTCGCCACATTATAGGCAGGATGTGATTGCACTGGAGCGGGTGCAGAGGCGATTCACAAGGATGTTACCTGGGATGGAACATTTAAGTTATGAAGCGAGGTTGGATAGACTTGGGCTGTGTTCGCTGGAGCAGAGAGGACTGAGTGGTGACCTGGTCAAGGTGTGCAAGATTATGAAGAGCATGGACAAGGTGGGTAGGAAGCAGCTGTTCCGCTTAGTTGAAGGGTCAGTTACGAAGCAACACAAGTCGAAGGTGAGAGGGCAGGAGGTTTAATAATAATAATCTATTATTATCATAAGTAGGCTTACATTAACACTGCAATGAAGTTACTGTGAAAATCCCCTAGTCGCCACATTCCGGCGCCTGTTCGGGTGCAGGAGAATTCAGAATGTCCAATTCACTTAACAAGCATGTCTTTCAGGACTTGTGGGAGGAAACTGGAGGACCCGGAGGAAACCCATGCAGACACTGGGAGAACGCACAGAGAGTGACCCAAGCAGGAATTGAACCCGAGATTCTGGTCCTGTGAAGCAACAGTGCTAACCGCTGTGCTACCGTGCTGCCAAAGGGAGGTTTGAGGGAAAACCTTTTAACCCAGAGGGTGGGGACTTTCTGGAAGGCACTGCTGAGAGGGTGGTAGAGGTGGGTTGCCTCACATCCTTTAAAAAGTACAGCTGATTTTCATGTGTCGATGCAGACTCGATGGACCAAATGGCCTCTTCTGCACTGTGATTCTATTAATTCTTCCCAATTCCATGTGCTCTAAATTTGCTTACTAAACTCCTGTGTGGGACCTGACTGAAAGTTTTCAGAATATTGAAGTGCCCCGCATCGACTGGTTATACCTTGTCTATTTTTCTAGTTACATCCTCAAAAAACCCCAACCGGTTTGTCAAACATGTGTCCGTAACTGCCAGACTCCCCATAATCAGTGTTGGGGGTTACCCCAAAGAAATCCCTCTCAGATCTTCCCAAGAAGGCTAAGCGGAACACTAACTTCCCTGGACAATAGTGCTGCACTGGGAACCATCTGACAAAGTGATTTAAATCGCTAACTTCTGCCAGAGAAGAAATAAAACCATGGTAGCATTGTGGTTAGCACTGTCGCTTCAGAGCTCCAGAGCCCCAGGTTCGATTCCTGGCTTTCTGTGCGGAGTCTACACATTTTCCCCGTGTCTGCGTGGGTTTCCTCTAGGTGCTTCGATTTCCTCCCACAGTCCAAAGGTGTGCAGGTTAGATGGATTGACCATGCTAAATTGCCCTTTGTGACCAAGGAGGTTGGGTGGGGTTGCTGGGTTACAGGTGTGGGACAGAGGTGTGGGCTTAAGTGGAGTGCTCTTTCCAAGGGCCAGTGCAGACTCGATGGACCAAATGACCTTCTTCTGCACTGTAAATTCTATATCTATATATCTATACCCATCTCCAACAGCTGCATAACTATTTTAAACACTTAGGCCAATACCCGCACAGGACATCCTTGCAAACCCGATTCTCCAGGGTACTCCGTCACTTGTTTGACTAATCACCCACTCCACCACATCCACACCCACCATGGACCTCCCTGCGCTTCCCATCACTCCCCAACAGCACAAAACTCACCCCCAACCGGCCAACCCAACCATTACCCATGACCTCCCCCGACTCCAACCCCCTCAAGTGACCTTCAAACGCCCCCTCACCCCCACCACCTGACTACCGATAACTCTCACTCCACCAACCATTCTTTGAGTCAGATAACTGTCATTGCCACAGCATCTTATTCCATGTGGTTATCTTCAGCTGAACAATCTTATTTATCAATTAATGCTACTAAGCCATTAGACAGAGCTCCATTATATTCTTTCTTCACACCTGTGCTTCTCTGAAGATATATGGTCCCTCCTCTTGCATGCGATTAATGATTTTATATGCACACTCCAATGGAATATCAATTTGCACAGGTGGTGGAATGCTGGAATTGATGAAACAATTAATAATACTGGAGATTTTATTCTGAATCGTTTCCTCGCTAGCATGAGAATGACACATGTCCTGAAGGAAAAAACATAAAAAAAGGGTCGGTAATCTTTTCTGTGCCATTTAGGTGGTAGAAATTCAGATAGTCAAAGATAAAGCTAAAAACATGCATTTGCAAATTTGCACATACACTTACTCAGTCACTTGTGTACAATGTTCCTTTGTTATTTTATGCAAATTGAACTTCTGATTAATTTGAATGTAGCTTTGAATTATTCATTACTTTTTAAAATGCAGATTCTATATTTTAGTTACCTTGTACTTTTGAACCTCAAGCCAGAATATGATATTATTTTCCATCAGTTCACCTTTCAGTGACACAAACTGCTGAAATTGAACAGCGGTTACTGGATTTAGCAAGGCTCTACGGAATGCAATTATGTCTTTTGACGAGGAAACCCATTTGTTATCGAAGAGCTGTTGGAAACATAGGTTACCAGATTAATTTAAGTCATCCACATTTTCACACACCTTTAGAAGCAAACTTATACACTACAAATTTTGGGCTGATGGTATTTCAAGCTTCCATAGTTTCCTTGACAAGATCCAATAAGTTCAGAAGTTCATAAGATATAGAAGAATTAGCCCATTTGGCCCATCGAGTCTGCTCCATCATTCGATCATGGCTGATCTCATCCTGGCCTTAACTTCACTGTCCTGCCCGTTCTCCATAACCCATCAACCCATTCATTACCACTTAAAAATCTGTCAAACTCCTCCTTAAATTTACTCATTGTCCCAGCATCTACTACACTCTGGGGTAACAAAATCCACAGATTCACAACTCTTTGGGAGAAGTAGTTTCTCCTCAACTCTGTATTAAACTTGCTACCTCTTATCCTAAGACCTCTTGTTCTAGAATGTCCCACAAGAGGAAGCATCCGCTCTACGTCTACTTTTTCCATACCTTTTATCATCTTCAATTGATGATCTGAATTTGATCTCCCCTTATTCTTTTAAACCCTAGAGAGTATAGGCCTAAACTGTTCAATCTCTCTTCACATGACAAATCCCACAAATCCGGAATAAACCTAATGAACCTCCTCTGAAATGCCTCTAATGCCACTGCATCTTTCTGCAAATTAGACAACCAAAACTGCAAAATACTCCATGTGTGGTCACACCAATGCCTTGTACAGTTGCAACACTTTCTTAACCTTTCTACTCCAATCCTTTTGCGATAAATTCCAACATTCCATTCGCTTTCTTTATTATCTACTGTACCTGCATGCTCGTTTTCTGTAACTCATTAATGAGGACTCCCAGATCCCTCTGCAACAGAACATCCCAAAGTTTCTCCCCATTTAGATAACAATTTGTCTTCCCATGTTTCCCAACCAAAATGCTTATCCACTTATCCACTTCAAACTCCATCTGCCACATTTTGGCCCATTCTCCTAACCTATCATATACATTTGTAAGGTTCTTATTTCCTCATTCCAACTTACTGTCCCATCTATTTTTGTATAGTATGCAAATTTGGCTAAAGAACCTGCTATCCCTGTATCCAAATCGTTTATATAGATTGTAAATAGCTGGGGCCCAAGGACCAAATCATGTGGCACTCCACTAGTTACATCTTATCATCCAGAAAAAGACCCATTTATCCTCTCTTTCTTCTGTCTGTCAGCCAGTCTTTGACGCAAGCTGATAAATTACCCTAATCCCATGTGATCTAACCTTGTGAACTAACCTTCTGTGCAGACCCTTATCAAATGTCTTTCAAAAGTCCAAATAGATTACACCTACAGGACCCCCATTATTCACTTTGCTTGTTACGTCTTCAGAGAACTCTAGAAAATTTGTCAAACACAGCCTTTCATAAAACCACGCTGGCTCTGATGGATGGGAAATATTGATGTCTCTGATAGGGCAGTGAAGAAGGCTTTTGGCATACTGCCCTTCATCAGTCAGGGCATTGAATATGGATGTTGGGAGATTATGCTGCAGATGCACAGCACATTGGTGAGGCCGCGCCTGGAGTATTGTGTTCAGCTTTGCTCACCTTGCTATATATGTTATTAAACTGGAGAGAGTGCAGAAGAGATTTACAAGAATGTTGTCAGGATTCAAGTGACTGAGTTATGGGAGAGATTGGACAGGATAGGACTTTTTTCTTTGGAGCGTTGGAGACTGAGGGGTGATCTTGCAGAGGTGTATAATGTCATGAGAGGCATGGATAGGGTGAATGCACTCAGTCTTTTCCCCAGGGTTGGGGAATCGAGAACTAGAGGGCATAGGTTTAAGTTAATTGGGGAAAGAAATAATGGGAACCTAAGAAGCAACTTTTTTGCACGGAGGGTGGTACGTATATGGAATGAGCTGCTGGAGGAAGTGGTTGAGGCAGGGATATTGACAACTTTTAAAAGGCATTTGGACATTCCCATGGATAGGAAAGGTTTAGAACGATATGGGCCAAATGCAGGCAAATGGGATTAACATAGATAGGCTTTTTGGTTGGCATGGACCAGTTTGGGCCGAAGAGCTGTAGATTGCATTTTGACTTTCCAAACGTCCTGAAATTGATAATTGATTCTAACAATTTCCCAACAACAGATGTTAAATTGACTGGTCTGTAATTTCCCACATTCTGCCTTTTTGAGAGGGTGATGCGTTAGCATTTTCCAATCCACTGGAACCCTTCCCGTGTTCAGGTAATTTTGGAATATTATAACCAATGGATCCACTGTCTCATTTAACACGTTAGGATGTCGGCCATTAGGCCCGGGGGACTTGTCTGCCCTCAATCCCAATAGCTTGTTGAGTACGGTTTCCCCATTGATGTTGATTATCTAAGTTCCTCCCTTTCTATTACCTCTGAATTTCCCGATAGGAATGGTTTTCGTTAGAGAGAAGAGGGTTAAGAGGTGACTTAATTGAGGCATACAAGATGATCAGAGATTAGATAGGGCGGACAGTGAGAGCCTTTTTCCTTGGATGGCGATGGCTAGCACGAGCTTTAAATTGACGGGAGATAGATATAGGACATATGTCAGAGGTAGGTTCTTTAATCAGAGAGTAGTAAGGGCGTGGAATGCCCTGCCTGCAACAGTAATGGACTCGCCAACATTAAGGGCATTTAAATGGTCATTGGATAGACATATGGATGGTAAGGGAATAGTGTCGATGGGCTTTAGATTGGTTTCACAGGTCGTTGCAACATCGAGGGTCTGTACTGCGCTGTAATGTTCTATGATCTAATGGTACTGGTGTCCTCCACCGTGAAAACTGAGGCAAAATATTGATTTAGCATCTTTGCATTTCTGTGTTCCCCACTAGTAACTCTCCGATTTCATCTTCCAAGGGACCAACCTTCATGTTAACAACTCTCCTCCCTTTCATAGGATTTTTTTATCACCTGCCTGCTGAGCACTTGCTGGGGACTAATGGCAATCCCACAATCCTTTGGGAGTATGAGCTTCCCCAATGAGGGGGGCGGAGAAATCATTAGCAGATTCCCTGCATAAATAAAGCTGACCAGTTTGGAACCAGCTAGAGAGGAATGAGCAGCAAAGGAGTTGCTGCTGTTGTATATGTATGTTATTGTAAATAAATGTTATTTCTTTCTATCCTTGAACTCGGCTGGGTTCTTTGTGGCCCTCCATAACTGGCGACGAGGGTTAAAGTGGATAGCTGTCTACGCTGCTGAAGCCAGCTCCCTGGGTTTTTGTTGGATACAGGTTGGAAGTTGTTTTTCTATTACACCATGCCTCCATATGGACGTTTGGATGTTTTTGATGCTGCGCTGGAAAGTCGGAACCAGTACGCACAACGGATGCGTTACTATTTCCGGGCAAACGTCACCGAAAACGAGCGCCAGGTGGTCATTTGCTCACCACCTGCAGCCCGCATGATACACTATCAATTACCACAAAGATGAGAGTAGTGGAATAATCAAGGCTTTATTGAGCAAGTTGTGCCTCCTGTAGCTGGAACCAGAATGGCTGCAACACCGGTAAGCACACATATTTATACGCCGCCTACTGGGCGGAGCCAGCAGGCAGGGATTTACCCATGTACCTCTACTATATGGGCCATACCGCAATACATGTAATACTACTAGTGGTGACTACCACATTCACCCTCTGTTTAAAAAAAGATGTCTGGCGGGGGTGGTGGAAAACATTACAAGTTCAGTCTGTCGGGGGCCTTGACCCTCCTCTGCTATCGCCTCAGTCCTGGTGGTGATGTGGGTGCCGACTTGATCACCTGTGACTCCGAGAGCGTGTTTTCCTCGTCTTCGTCACCCCTGAGTGGAACCAGTGGGAGGACGGATCCTACTGGGGCGGGGGCTGCGGTGGTTCCCTGGAGGGAGGGTGAGTGGCGTAGGGGTGAATAAGGCAACCGGGTGGGTGGGGGGCAGTGTCAGGTTGGGGGTCATGGGTGGGAATCCAGCGGGTGCCAGGTCCTCCCGGAGGGAGACTGTGTTCTGGCACCCGTCGGGGTGTGCCACGTACGCGTACTGCGGGTTCGCATGTAGGAGGTGGATTTTTTCGACCAAGGGGTCCAACTTATGAGTCTGCACATGCTTCCGAAGGAGGGGTCCAGGAACTGTCAGCCATGTTGGGAGCGAGACCCCGGATTTGGACTTCATAGAACATAGAACATAGAACGATACAGCGCAGTACAGGCCCTTCGGCCCTCGATGTTGCACCGACATGGAAAAAAAAAACTAAAGGCCATCTAACCTACACTATGCCCTTATCATCCATATGCTTATCCAATAAATTTTTAAATGCCCTCAATGTTGGCGAGTTCACTACTGTTGCAGGTAGGGCATTCCACGGCCTCACCACTCTTTGCGTAAAAAACCCACCTCTGACCTCTGTCCTATATCTATTACCCCTCAATTTAAGGCTATGTCCCCTCGTGCTAGCCACCTCCATCCGCGGGAGAAGGCTATCGCTGTCCACCCTATCTAACCCTCTGATCATTTTGTATGCCTCTATTAAGTCACCTCTTAACCTTCTTCTCTCTAACGAAAACAACCTCAAGTCCATCAGCCTTTCCTCATAAGATTTTCCCTCCATACCAGGCAACATCCTGGTAAATCTCCTCTGCACCCGTTCCAAAGCTTCCACGTCCTTCCTATAATGAGGCGACCAGAACTGTACGCAATACTCCAAATGCGGCCGTACCAGAGTTTGGTACAGCTGCATCATGACCTCATGGCTCCGGAACTCAATCCCTCTACCAATAAAGGCCAACACACCATAGGCCTTCTTCACAACCCTATCAACCTGGGTGGCAACTTTCAGGGATCTATGTACATGGACACCGAGATCCCTCTGCTCATCCACACTACCAAGAATTTTACCATTAGCCAAATATTCCGCATTCCTGTTATTCTTTCCAAAGTGAATCACCTCACACTTCTCCACATTAAACTCCATTTGCCACCTCTCAGCCCAGCTCTGCAGCTTATCTATGTCCCTCTGTAACCTGCAACATCCTTCCGCACTGTCTACAACTCCACCGACTTTAGTGTCGTCTGCAAATTTACTCACCCATCCTTCTGCGCCCTCCTCTAGGTCATTTATAAAAATGACAAACAGCAACGGCCCCAGAACAGATCCTTGTGGTACGCCACTCGTAACTGAACTCCATTCTGAACATTTCCCATCAACTACCACTCTCTGTCTTCTTTCAACTAGCCAATTTCTGATCCACATCTCTAAATCACCCTCAATCCCCAGCCTCCGTATTTTCTGCAATAGCCGACCGTGGGGAACCTTATCAAACGCTTTACTGAAATCCATATACACCACATCAACTGCTCTACCCTCGTCTACCTGTTCAGTCACCTTCTCAAAGAACTCGATAAGGTTTGTGAGGCATGACCTACCCTTCACAAAACCATGCTGACTATCCCTAATCATATTATTCCTATCTAGATGATTATAAATCGTATCTTTTATAATCCTCTCCAAGACTTTACCCACCACAGACGTTAGGCTCACCGGCCTATAGTTACCGGGGTTATCTCTACTCCCCTTCTTGAACAAAGGGACCACATTTGCTATCCTCCAGTCCTCTGGCACTATTCCTGTAGCCAATGATGACCTAAAAATCAAAGCCAAAGGCTCAGCAATCTCTTCCCTGGCTTCCCAGAGAATCCTAGGATAAATCCCATCCGGCCCCGGGGACTTATCTATTTTCACCTTGTCCAGAATTGCCAACACTTCTTCCCTACGCACCTCAATGCCATCTATTCTAATAGCCTGGGTCTCAGCATTCTCCTCCACAATATTATCTTTTTCTTGAGTGAATACTGACGAAAAGTATTCATTTAGTATCTCGCTTATCTCCTCAGCCTCCACACACAACTTCCCACCACTGTCCTTGACTGGCCCTACTCTTACCCTAGTCATTCTTTTATTCCTGACATACCTATAGAAAGCTTTTGGGTTTTCCTTGATCCTACCTGCCAAAGACTTCTCATGTCCCCTCCTTGCTCGTCTCAGCTCTCTCTTTAGATCCTTCCTCGCTTCCTTGTAACTATCAAGCGCCCCAACTGAAACTTCACGCCTCATCTTCACATAGGCCTCCTTCTTCCTCTTAACAAGAGATTCCACTTCTTTGGTAAACCACGGTTCCCTCGCTCGACCCCTTCCTCCCTGCCTGACTGGTACGTACTTATCAAGAACATGCAATAGCTGTTCCTTGAACAAGCTCCACATATCCAGTGTGCCCAACCCTTGCAGCCTACTTCTCCAACCAACACATCCTAAGTCATGTCTAATGGCATCATAATTGCCCTTCCCCCAGCTATAACTCTTGCTCTGCGGGGTATACTTATCCCTTTCCATCACTAACGTAAAGGTCACCGAATTGTGGTCACTGTCTCCAAAGTGTTCACCTACCTCCAGATCTAACACCTGGCCTGGTTCATTACCCAAAACCAAATCCAAAGTGGCCTCACCTCTTGTTGGCCTGTCAACATATTGTGTCAGAAAACCCTCCTGCACACATTGTACAAAGAACGACCCATCCAATGTACTCGAACTATATCTTTTCCAGTCAATATTAGGAAAGTTAAAGTCTCCCATAACAACTACCCTGTTACTTTCGCTCTTTTCCAGAATCATCTTCGCCATCCTTTCCTCTACATCTCTAGAACTATTAGGTGGCCTATAGAAAACTCCCAACAGGGTGACCTCTCCTTTCCTGTTTCTAACCTCAGCCCATACTACCTCGGAAGAAGAGTCCCCATCTTGTATCCTTTCTACCACCGTAATACTGTCCTTGACTAGCAGCGCCACACCTCCCCCTCTTTTGCCCCCTTCTCTGACCTTACTAAAGCACCTAAACCCCGGAACCTGCAACAACCATTCCTGTCCCTGCTCTATCCATGTCTCTGAAATGGCCACAACATCGAAGTCCCAGGTACCAACCCATGCTGCCAGTTCCCCTACCTTATTTCGTATACTCCTGGCATTGAAATAGACACACTTCAAACCACAGACCTGAACACTGCCGCCCTCCTGCGAAGTCAAAACTGTGCTCCTGACCTCTCTACTCTCAATCTCTCGCACCCCAAAACTACAATCCAGGTTCCCATGCCCCTGCTGAATTAGTTTAAACCCCCCCAAAGAGTACTAACAAATCTCCCCCCCAGGATATTGGTGCCCCTCAGGTTCAGATGTAGACCATCCTGTCTATAGAGGTCCCACCTTCCCCAGAAAGAGCCCCAGTTATCCAGAAATCTGAATCCCTCCCGCCTGCACCATCCCTGTAGCCACGTGTTTAATTGCTCTCTCTCCCTATTCCTCATCTCACTATCACGTGGCACGGGCAACAACCCAGAGATAACAACTCTGTTTGTTCTCGCTCTGAGCTTCCATCCTAGCTCCCTAAAGGCCTGCCTGACATCCTTGTCCCCTTTCCTACCTATGTCGTTAGTGCCAATGTGGACTACGACTTGGGGCTGCTCCCCCTCCCCCTTAAGGACCCGGAAAACACGATCCGAGACATCACGTACCCTTGCACCTGGGAGGCAACATACCAAACGTGAGTCTCTCTCGCTCCCACAAAATCTCCTATCTGTGCCCCTGACTATTGAGTCCCCAATTACTAATGTTCTACTCCTTTCCCCCCTTCCCTTCTGAGCAACAGGGACAGACTCCGTGCCAGAGGCCCGTACCCCATGGCTTACCCCTGGTAAGTCGTCCCCCCCACAAGTATCCAAAACGGTATACTTGTTACTCAGGGGAACGACCGCAGGGGGTCCCTGCACTGACTGCTTCTTCCCAGTCCCTCTTACAGTTACCCATCTATCTCCAGTCTTTGGTGTAACTACTTCCCTGAAGCTCCTATCAATGACCCCCTCTGCCTCCCGAATGATCCGAAGTTCATCCAGCTCAAGCTCCAGGTCCCTAACACGGTTTTTGAGGAGCTGGAGTTGGGTGCACTTCCCACAGATGAAATCAGCAGGGACACTGACGGCGTCCCTCACCTCAAACATTCTGCAGGAGGAGCATTGTACTGCCTTCCCTGACATCCCCTCTAGATTAAAAAAAAAACAAGAAAAAGAAAAAGAAAGGAAGAGCTTACCTGATATTATCTCAAACCCTGATCCCGCTGAAAGGTAAGCAAATTTAAAGGCACTCACTCACCTTCACGACAGGCCCCTGCTCCCGCTTCCCAACCACCGTGGGGTGGGGGGGTTGGTTAGAGGAGGAGGTAGGGTGGGAAACACTCACAAAGTGTTTCGGGTTTAACTGTCACTTGCCAACAGCCCCTCCACAAACCACCTTCAACTTAGGCTGACCTCACTGCACGTATGCAAATTTCCCCAGAACAGCTGATCAGTAGCTCTGCTCTGCTGCCCTCTGCTGGTTGCTTGCCTTTACTCAAACTCCTTGGGTCTTCTTCGCAGGTTCACCTTCAACTTAGGCTGACCGCACTGCACGTATGCAAATTTCCCCAGAACAGCTGATCAGTAGCTCTGCTCTGCTGCCCTCTGCTGGTTGCTTGCCTTTACTCAAACTCCTTGGGTCTTCTTCGCAGGTTCACCTTCAACTTAGGCTGACCGCACTGCACGTATGCAAATTTCCCCAGAACAGCTGATCAGTAGCTCTGCTCTGCTGCCCTCTGCTGGTTGCTTGCCTTTACTCAAACTCCTTGGGTCTTCTTCGCAGGTTCACCTTCAACTTAGGCTGACCGCACTGCACGTATGCAAATTTCCCCAGAACAGCTGATCAGTAGCTCTGCTCTGCTGCCCTCTGCTGGTTGCTTGCCTTTACTCAAACTCCTTGGGTCTTCTTCGCAGGTTCACCTTCAACTTAGGCTGACCGCACTGCACGTATGCAAATTTCCCCAGAACAGCTGATCAGTAGCTCTGCTCTGCTGCCCTCTGCTGGTTGCTTGCCTTTACTCAAACTCCTTGGGTCTTCTTCGCAGGTTCACCTTCAACTTAGGCTGACCGCACTGCACGTATGCAAATTTCCCCAGAACAGCTGATCAGTAGCTCTGCTCTGCTGCCCTCTGCTGGTTGCTTGCCTTTACTCAAACTCCTTGGGTCTTCTTCGCAGGTTCACCTTCAACTTAGGCTGACCGCACTGCACGTATGCAAATTTCCCCAGAACAGCTGATCAGTAGCTCTGCTCTGCTGCCCTCTGCTGGTTGCTTGCCTTTACTCAAACTCCTTGGGTCTTCTTCGCAGGTTCACCTTCAACTTAGGCTGACCGCACTGCACGTATGCAAATTTCCCCAGAACAGCTGATCAGTAGCTCTGCTCTGCTGCCCTCTGCTGGTTCTGGCAAACACACGTTCGTGAGGGGTCTCGTTAATCGTGGTGCAGCGGAACGATCGGATGGAGTGGAGTGCGTCGGGGAGGACTTCCTGCCAGCGGGAGACCGGGAGATGTTTAGACCGCAGGGCCAGCAGGATGGCCTTCCAAACCATCCCGTTCTCCCTCTCCACCTGCCCGTTTCCTCGGGGGTTGTAGCTGGTCGTCCTGCTCGAGGCAATGCCCTTGCTGAGCAGGAACTGACGCAGCTCATTGCTCATAAAGGAGGATCCCCGATCGCTGTGGATGTAGGAGTTCCCCAAACAGAATGAAAGAGTGAAGATACTGTGCAGGGTTTTAATTACCATGGCAGAAGTCATATCGGGGCATGGGATGGCGAAAGGGAACCGGGAGTACTCATCATTCACGTTCAGAAAGTACGTGTTGCGGTCAGTGGAGGGGAGGGGCCCTTTGAAGTCCATGCTGAGGCGCTCAAAGGGGTGGTAGGCCTTCACCAGATGCGCTTGATCTGGCCGGTAGAAGTGCGGCTTGCACTCTGCGCAGACCTGGCAGTCTCTGGCAACGGTCCTGACCTCCTCAATGGAGTAGAGCAGGTTGCGGGCCTTGATGAAATGACGGAACCGGGTGACTTCCAGGTGGCAGAGGTCATAGTGGAGAGCCTGGCATCGGTCCACTTGTGTGCTGGCACATGTACCACGGGATAGGCCATCAGGAGGCTCGTTGAGCTTCCCTGGGTGATACAAAATCTCGTAATTATAGGTGGAGAGCTCGATCCTCCACCTCAAGATCTTGTCATTTTTGATCTTGCCCCGCTGTGTATTATTAAACATGAAGGCAACCGACCGTTGGTCAGTGAGAAGAGTGAATCTCCTGCCGGCTAGGTAATGCCTCCAATGTCTCACAGCTTCCACAATGGCTTGGGCCTCCTTTTCGACAGAGGAGTGCTGAACTTCGGAAGCATGGAGGGTGCGGTAAAAGAAAGCCATGGGCCTGCCCGCCTGGTTGAGGGTGACGGCCAGAGCTACGTTCGATGCATCACTCTCCACCTGGAAGGGGAGGGACTCGTCGATCGCATGCATCGTGGCCTTGGCGATGTCTGCCTTGATGCGGTTGAAGGCCTGGCAGGCCTCAGCCTCCAGGAGGAAAACTGTGGATTGAATGAGTGGGCAGGCCTTGTCCGCATAATTCTGGACCCACTGAGCGTAATAGGAGAAAAACCCCAGGCATCGTTTCAGGGCCTTGGGGCAGTGGGGGAGAGAGAGTTCCATGAGGGGGTGCATGCGGTCAGGGTCGGGCCCTAGAACTCCATTTTCCACGCCATAGCCAAGGATGGCTAAGCGGTTGGTGCGGAACATGCATTTCTCCTTATTGTATGTGAGATTAAGGAATTTGGCGGTCTGGAGGAATTTTTGGAGGTTCGCATCGTGGTCCTGCTGATCGTGGCCGCAGATGGTGACGTTATCTAGGTACGGGAAGGTGGCCCGCAGTCCGTACCGGTCAACCATTCGGTCGATCTCTCGCTGGAAGACCGAGACCCGATTGGTGATGCCGAAGGGAACCCTAAGGAAGTGATAAAGGCGGACATCTGCTTCGAACGCAGTGTATTGGCAGTCCTCAGGGCGGATGGGGAGCGGGTGGTAGGCGGACTTCAAATCCACTGAGGAAAAGACACGATACTGCACAATCTGATTGACCATGTCAAGATACGCATGGGAGGGGTTACACGCCGAGCTGTGTGTACCGATTGATGGTCTGGCTGTAGTCAATGATCATCCTGTGCTTCTCCCCAATCTTCACAACCACCACTTGGGCTCTCCAGGGGCTGTTTCTGGCCTGAATAATCCCTTCCCGCAGAAGCCATTGGACCTCAGACCTGATGAAAGTCCTGTCCTGGTGGCGACGGGTTTGCAATCCGGGGTGAGGTTCGCAAAAAGGGAGGGTAGGTGAACCTTAAGGGTCGTGAGGCCACAGACGGTGAGGGGGGTTGGTGTCCACTGAATTTTAAAGTTAGGCTTTGGAGATGGCACTGAAAATCAAGCTGAGTAACAGGGCAGCGCAGAGGTGGGGGAGGACGTAGAGGCGGAAGTTGCTGAACTCTACGTCTTGGATGGTGAGGGTCGCGATGCAGTACCCCCGGATTTCCACAGAATGGGATCCGGAGTCAGGGAGATTTTCTGGGTGACGGGGTGTACCGGGAGGGAGCAGGGCCTTACCGTATTGGGGTAGATGAAGCTCTCTGTGCTCCCAGAGTCAAAAGGCAGGTTGTCTCGTGCCCATCGATCGTCATCGTCGCGAGGTTGCGGGGCCAGGACTGAGCCAGGGTGATAGAGGTGAGCTGCGGCAGATTCTGGGAGGTCCTGGGCTGATAAGCGGTGGCGGAGGTAGCGGCAGGCGATGAACGGCCAGACGAGCAGGGGTCCTGAGACACTGTCCAAAATCGTGCCGAAGATGGCGGGACCCACGGGGGGAGTGTAGGAACGCCGGGCCTGGAAACAGCAGCGACCGACCGGGTCTGACAAACGGAAGCGAAGTGTCCTTTCTTCCCACAACCGTTGCAGGTCGCGCTCCGCGCCGGGCAGCGCTGCCTGGGGTGCTTGTTTTGCCCACAAAAATAACACTTGGGGCCCCCCCAGAGTTGGCTGGCTGCCGCGCGGCGCAGGCTTACGGTGAGCTGGAGTTGGCAGCTGGTGGGGCCCACGATGGCCACGAGGGTGCCACGTTGTCGGGGGCGTAGGTTTGAATGTTATGGGAGGCCACTTCTAATGAGTTAGTGAGCTGCCTAGTTCCCACAAGATCAAGCAGACCCCCTTCCAGTAGCCGTTGGTGGACGTACGCAGACCTCATGGCTGTGACGTACGTGTCTCTAATTACAAGTTCTGTGTGCTGGACTGCCGAAACTGCCTGGCAGTCACAGTTTCTACCACGGATGTGCAGGGCATGCCAGAAATCGTCCAGAGACTCCCTGGGGAGTTGCTGTCTTGTGGCCAGGAGGTGCCTGGCGTATACTTGATTTACTGGTCGAATGTAATGTCCCTTCAGGAGCTCCATCGCTTCAGAGTAGGTGGGTGCATCCCGGATGAGGGGAAAAATGTCAGGGCTCACCCATGAATAGAGGATTTGGAGCTTCTGTGAGTCCGAGAGTTCCTCAGCGGCTGTTCTGAGGTAGCTTTCGAAGCAGGCTAGCCAGTGGTCAAAGGTGAACGTAGTGTTGGCTGCTTGAGGGCTCAGCTGCAGGCGATCAGGCTTGATGCAGAGATCAATCGTTTAAAAAAAATCTTTGCTCAATAAAATGATGCACTATCAATTACCATAAAGATGAGAGTAGTGGACTAATCGAGGCTTTATTGAGCAAAGATGTTGTGCTCCTGCATCTGGAACCAGAATGGCTGCAGCTCCGGCGAGCGCACACATTTATACGCTGCCTACTGGGTGGAGCCAGCAGGCAGGAATTTACCCATGTACCTTTACTATATGGGCCATAACATAATACATGTAATACTACCACACCGCATACGTTTGGGGTGATTAGGAGCCTTGCGTACCCAGCTGCGCCAGACAAGCTGGGTATACAGACCCTTACATTAACCAACACACAGGTCAGGTTGGCCACCTACACAGGGGAACCATTGGACATTGCAGGAACTGTAGGACATTGCAGGACATTGTAGGAACCATGGTTTACCAAAGAAGTGGAATCTCTTGTTAAGAGGAAGAAGGAGGCCTATGTGAAGATGAGGCGTGAAGTTTCAGTTGGGGCGCTTGATATTTACAAGGAAGCGAGGAAGGATCTAAAGAGAGAGCTGAGACGAGCAAGGAGGGGACATGAGAAGTCTTTGGCAGGTAGGATCAAGGAAAACCCAAAAGCTTTCTATAGGTATGTCAGGAATAAAAGAATGACTAGGGTAAGAGTAGGGCCAGTCAAGGACAGTGGTGGGAAGTTGTGTGTGGAGGCTGAGGAGATAAGCGAGATACTAAATGAATACTTTTCGTCAGTATTCACTCAAGAAAAAGATAATATTGTGGAGGAGAATGCTGAGACCCAGGCTATTAGAATAGATGGCATTGAGGTGCGTAGGGAAGAAGTGTTGGCAATTCTGGACAAGGTGAAAATAGATAAGTCCCCGGGGCCGGATGGGATTTATCCTAGGATTCTCTGGGAAGCCAGGGAAGAGATTGCTGAGCCTTTGGCTTTGATTTTTAGGTCATCATTGGCTACAGGAATAGTGCCAGAGGACTGGAGGATAGCAAATGTGGTCCCTTTGTTCAAGAAGGGGAGTAGAGATAACCCCGGTAACTATAGGCCGGTGAGCCTAACGTCTGTGGTGGGTAAAGTCTTGGAGAGGATTATAAAAGATACGATTTATAATCATCTAGATAGGAATAATATGATTAGGGACAGTCAGCATGGTTTTGTGAAGGGTAGGTCATGCCTCACAAACCTTATCGAGTTCTTTGAGAAGGTGACTGAACAGGTAGACGAGGGTAGAGCAGTTGATGTGGTGTATATGGATTTCAGTAAAGCGTTTGATAAGGTTCCCCACGGTCGTCTATTGCAGAAAATACGGAGGCTGGGGATTGAGGGTGATTTAGAGATGTGGATCAGAAATTGGCTAGTTGAAAGAAGACAGAGAGTGGTAGTTGATGGGAAATGTTCAGAATGGAGTTCAGTTACGAGTGGCGTACCACAAGGATCTGTTCTGGGGCCGTTGCTGTTTGTCATTTTTATAAATGACCTAGAGGAGGGCGCAGAAGGATGGGTGAGTAAATTTGCAGACGACACTAAAGTCGGTGGAGTTGTAGACAGTGCGGAAGGATGTTGCAGGTTACAGAGGGACATAGATAAGCTGCAGAGCTGGGCTGAGAGGTGGCAAATGGAGTTTAATGTGGAGAAGTGTGAGGTGATTCACTTTGGAAAGAATAACAGAAATGCGGAATATTTGGCTAATGGTAAAATTCTTGGTAGTGTGGATGAGCAGAGGGATCTCGGTGTCCATGTACATAGATCCCTGAAAGTTGCCACCCAGGTTGATAGGGTTGTGAAGAAGGCCTATGGTGTGTTGGCCTTTATTGGTAGAGGGATTGAGTTCCGGAGCCATGAGGTCATGTTGCAGTTGTACAAAACTCTAGTACGGCCGCATTTGGAGTATTGCGTACAGTTCTGGTCGCCTCATTATAGGAAGGACGTGGAAGCTTTGGAACGGGTGCAGAGGAGATTTACCAGGATGTTGCCTGGTATGGAGGGAAAATCTTATGAGGAAAGGCTGATGGACTTGAGGTTGTTTTCGTTAGAGAGAAGAAGGTTAAGAGGTGACTTAATAGAGGCATACAAAATGATCAGAGGGTTAGATAGGGTGGACAGCGAGAGCCTTCTCCCGCGGATGGAGGTGGCTAGCACGAGGGGACATAGCCTTAAATTGAGGGGTAATAGATATAGGACAGAGGTCAGAGGTGGGTTTTTTACGCAAAGAGTGGTGAGGCCGTGGAATGCCCTACCTGCAACAGTAGTGAACTCGCCAACATTAAGGGCATTTAAAAGTTTATTGGATAAGCATATGGATGATAAGGGCATAGTGTAGGTTAGATGGCCTTTAGTTTTTTTCCATGTCGGTGCAACATCGAGGGCCGAAGGGCCTGTACTGCGCTGTATCGTTCTATGTTCTATGTTCTATGAACTACAATGACCACTATTGTTTATGGATGCCAGCAGGGGCGTTTCCCACTTATCGTGGTGCATTTGTGGCTGCAGTGGCAGCACATCCTCCAAACAGGTTCTGGAGGGTTGACTGAGGTGCTAGGACGGTACCCAGATGTATTCCAGCCTGATTTGGGTAGCCCGGATCCAAGTCGAACCAGGAGCCACGCCGCGCTATTTCTGGGCGTGGCCGGTGCCTAACGCATTGCTCGAGAAGTTAGAAGGGGTGTTTGGAGACCTTGGGTATTATCAGGCCCGTCCGTTTCGCTGACTGGACAGCACCAATTGAATTTGTAGGAACCCAGATGCCACAGTTCGCTTGTGCGGCGACTATAAACTTACAGTGAATGCGGCTTCCCGGCTTGACCAATATCCAATGCCTCGCATAGAGGATCTCTACGCGAAGCTTGCAGGCGTCTCTCGTTCACAAAATTAGATATGAGTCACGCCTACCTACAGTTGGAGCTGGACCCTGCCTCCCAGCCAAATGTAAGAGGTCTAGATGGAGCAGAATTTGTAAGGAGCATCCAGGAGGGTTTTCTAGAGCAGTGTGTAAATCGTCCAATTTGGGAAGGGGCCATACTGGATCTGGTGTTGGGGAATGAGCCTGGCCAGGTGGTTGAAATTTCAGTCGGGGATTACTTTGGGAATAGTGATCACAACTCCGTAAGTTTTAGAATACTGAGGGAAGTGAGAGAGGAAATAGCTGGGGCCTTAACAGATATCTTTGCAGCATCCTTGAACACTAGTGAGGTACCGGAGGACTGGAGAATTGCTAATGTTGTCCCCTTGTTCAGGAAGGGTAGCAGGGATAATCCAGGTAATTATAGACCGGTGAGCCTGACGTCAGTGGTAGGGAAGCTGCTGGAGAAGATACTGAGGGATAGGATCGATTCCCATTTGGAAGAAAATGGGCTCATCAGTGACAGGCAACATAGTTTTGTGCAGGGAAGGTGATGTCTGACCAACTTAATAGAATTCTTTGAGGAAGTGACAAAGTTGATTGATGAGGGAAGAGCTGTAGATGTCATATAAATGGACTTCAGTAAGGCATTTGATAAGGTTCCCTATGGTAGGCTGGTGAAGAAAGTGAAGTCTCATGGGGCCCACTAGCTGGATGGATAAAGAACTGGCTGGGCAACAGGAGACAGAGAGTAGTAGTGAAAGGGAGTTTCTCAAAATGGATAACTGAGACCAGTGGTGTTCCACAGGGATCTGTGCTGGGACCACTGTTGTTTATGATATACATAAATGATCTGGAGGAAGGTTTAGGTGGTCTGAATAGCAAGTTTGCAGATGACACTAAGATTGGTGGAGTAGCAGATAGTGAAGGGGACTGTCAGAGTATTCTGGCAGAATATAGATAGATTGGAGAGTTGAGCGGAGAAATAGCAGATGGAGTTCAATCCGGGCAAATGGGAGGTGATATATTTTGGAAGATCCAATTCAAGAGCGAACTATACGGTAAATGAAAAAGCCCTGAGGAAAATTGATGTGCAGAGAGATCTGGGTGTTCAGGTCAATTGTCCCATGAAGGTGGCTGCGCAGGTCGATAGAGTGGTCAAGAAGGCATACGGCATTCCGATGAAGGAAACTTCATCGGAAGGGGCATTGAGTACAAGAGTTGGCAGGTAATGTTACAGTTGTGTAAGACTTTGCTTCGGCCACATTTGGAATACGGTGTACAGTTCTGGTCTCCACATTACCAAACGTATGTGGATGCTTTGGAGAAGGTGCAGAGGAGGTTGACCAGGATGTTGCTGGTCTGGAGAGTGCTCGCTATGAAGAGAGGTTGAGTAGATTAGGATTATTTTTATGAGAAAGACCGAGGTTGAGGGGGGACCTCATTGAGGTCTACAAAATCATGAGAGGTATAGACAAGGTGGATAGCGAGAAGCTTTTTCCCAGAGTGGGGGACTCATTACTAGGGGTCACAAGTTCAAGGTGAGAGGGTAAAAGTTTAAGGGAGATATGTGTGGAAAGTTCACAATGTTGGGGGTTTAGTACAGGCCTCCCAGCAGCCAGCGGGAGATAGAGGAGCAGATAGGTAGACAGATTTTGGAAGCGAGTAAAAACAACAGGATTGTTATGATGGGAGACGTCAACTTCCCCAATGTTGACTGGGACTCACTTAGTGTTGGGGGCTTGGACGGGGCAGAGTTTGTAAGGAGCATCCAGGAGGGTTTCTTAAAATAATGTGTAGATAGTCCAACTAGGGAAGGGGCATACTGGACCTGGGGAATGAGCCCGGTCAGGTGATAGAAGTTTCAGTCGGGGAGCATTTCGGGAACAGTGACCACAATTCAGTAAGTTTTAAAGTGCTGGTGGGCAAGGATAAGAGTGATCCTAGGGTGAATGTGCTAAATTGGGGGGAGGCTAATTAAAACAATATTAGGTGGGAACTGAAGAACCTAGATTGGGGCGGATGTTTGAGGGTAAATCAACATCTGACATGTGGGAGGCTTTCAAATGCCAGTTGAAAGGAATTCAGGACCGACATGTTCCTGTGCGGAAGAAGGATAAATACGGCAAATTTCGGGAACCTTGGATAACCAGAGATATTGTAGGCCTCGTCAAAAAGGAAAAGGAGGCATTTGTCAGGGCTAGAAGGCTGGGAACAGACGAAGCCTGTGTGGACTATAATGAAACTAGGAAGGAACTTGAGCAAGGAGTCAGGAGGGTTAAAAGGGGTCACGAAAAGTCATTGGCAAATAGTGTTAAGGAAAATCCCAAGGCCTTTTACACGTACAAGATGGTAGCCAGGGAAAGGGTTGGCCCATTGAAAGATAGGCAAGGGAATCTATGTGTGGAGCCATGGAAATGGGCGAGGTACTAAATGAATACTTTGCATCAGTATTCACAAAAAGAGAAGGAATTGGTGATGTTGAGTCTGGAGAAGGGTGTGCAAATAGGCTGGGACACATTGAGATCCAAAAAGATGAGGTGTTGGGCGTCTTGAAAAATATTCAGGTAGATAAGTCCCCAGGACCTGATGGGATGTGCCCAGAATACTGAAGGAGGCAAGAGAGGAAATTGCTGAGGCCTTGACAGAAATTTTTGGATCCTCACTGTCTTCAGGCAATGTCCCGGAGGACTGGAGAATAGGCAATGTTGTTCCTTTGTTTAAGAGGGTAGCAAGGATAATCCAGGGAACTACAGCCAGTGAGCCTTACGTCAGTGGTAGGGAAATTACTGGAGTGAATTCTTCGAGACAGGATCTACTCCCATTTGGAAGCAAATGGACATATTAGTGAGAGGCACCATGGTTTTGTGAAGGGGAGGTCGTGTCTCACTAACTTGATGGAGTTTTTCGAAGAGGTCACAAAGATGATTGATGCAGGTAGGGCAGTGGATGTTGTCTATATGGACTTCAGTAAGGCCTTTGACAAGGTCCCTTATGACAGACTGGTACAAAAGGTGAAGTCACACGGGATCAGAGGTGAGCTGGCAAGATGGATACAGAACTGGCTAGGTCATAGAAGGCAGAGAGTAGCAATGGAAAGGTGCTTTTCTAATTGGAGGGCTGTGACTAGTGATGATCCGCAGGGATCACTGCTGGGACCTTTGCTGTTCTTAGTATATATAAATGATTGAGGAAAATGTAACTGGTCTGATTAGTAAGTTTGGAGATGACACAAAGGTTGGTGGAATTGCGGATAGCGATGAGGACTGTCAGAGGATACAGCAAGATTTAGATCGTTTGGAAACTTGGGCGGAGAGATGGCAGATGGAGTTTAATCCGGACAAATGTGTGGTCATGCGTTTTGGAAGGTCTAATGCTGGTCGGGAATATACAGAGAATTGTAGAACACTCAAGAGTATTGAAAGTCAGAGAGATCTAGGTGTACAGGTCCACAGGTCACTGAAAGGGGCAACACAGGTGGAGAAGGTAGTCAAGAGCCATTGGCCGGGGCATTGAGTATAAGAATTGGCAAGTCATGTTGCAGCTGTATAGAACCTTAGTTAGACCACACTTGTTCAATTCTGGTCGCCACACTACCAGAAGGATGTGGAGGCTTTAGAGAGGGTGCAGAAGAGATTTACCAGGCTGTTACCTGGTATGGAGGGCATTAGCTATGAGGAGCGGTTGAATGAACTCGGTTAGTTCTCACTGAAACGACAGAGGTTGAGGGACGACCTGATAAAGGTCTACATAATTATGAGGCGCATAAATAGTGTGGACAGTCAGAGGCTTTTTCCAAATGTAGAGGGGTCAATTACTAGGGGGTATAAGTTTAAGGTGCGATTGGCAAGGTTTAGAAGAGATGTACGAGGCACTTTTTTTACACAGAGGGTAGTGGGTGCCTGGAACTCGCTGCCGGAGGGCATGGTGGAAGCAGGGACGATAGTGACATTTAAGGGGCATCTTGACAAATACATAAGATGGGATATTGACACACTGAAGTGTAGATTTTAGTTTAGATGGGCAGCATGGCCGGCACAGGTGTGGAGGGTCAAAGGGCCTGTTCCTGTGCTGTACTTTTCTTTGTTCTTTGAACGTGTGTTTGTCTTCCCAAGGAAGTCCACCTTCGGGGTCTTGCTCCCGACCTGGCTGACAGTTCCTGGGCCCGTCCTCCTCCAGAAGCATGCGAGGAGCAATAAATCAGACCCCCTCGTCGAAAAAGTCCTCCTCTTCCATGCGAACCCGCAGTACGCCTACGTGGCACATCATGACGGGCGGCAGGACACAATCCCCCTCCGGGACCTGGCACCCACCTGTTCCCTGTCCACCGCCACCCCCGCCCCTGCACTGTCTCCCCCCTCTCCCACCAGCGACTATCACCGCCACCCCCGCCCTGGCAGCGCCCGTCCCCCCACTGGTTCACCTACTGGGTGAAGAAAGGGAGGACAACACGCTCCCGGAATCGCAGCTATTCACATCGGCGCCCATACCACAGCCGGGGCTGCAGCGATCGCGGCAGAAGATCAAAGCCCCCGACAGACTCGACCTGTAACTCCGTTTCACCCCCTCTGGACTCTTTTTTAAACAGGGGGTGAATGTGGTAAACCACTAAACATACATTCCATGTATTATGGAACACTGCCATTGTACTCCAGTTATCACGGTAAATCCCGGCCTGCTGGCTCTGCCCAGCAGGCTCTGCATAGAAGTGTACAATCTCCTGCACTGACCCCATTCTTGAGTCAGCTGCTGGAGGCTTTACATCTCGCACAATAAAGCCATAATCGTTCACCATTTGTCTCGTGGTCATTGATGGTACATCAAGCTGTCACTTTTTTATTCCTAAACCCTACCCACAAAGCTTTTTTTGATGCCTCCTCCAAGATATAATCTCTCCTTACTGCAGTAACTACCTCCTCAACCAATAATGCAATGCCTTCTCCTATTTTATCCACCCCCCCCCCCCCTCCCCCTCCCCCCCCCTCTGTCTTGCCTGAAGATTCTATATCCTGGGATTTTGAGCTGCCAATCCTGCCTCTCACTCAACCATGTCTCTTTGATAGCTGTTTCATAATTACACATGCCACGATCATTCAATAAATTCTACTTCCAGAACAACCCTTGCCAATTTGATTCTTCCAGTCCATGTGCATTTTAAAATCACTCATGGTTATTGCCATATCTTTCTCACAAGCCACCCAGTATTTGATTGAATCATGGAAACCCTACAATGCAGAAGGAGGCCATTCAGCCCACCGAGACTGCACTGACCCTCTGAAAGAGCAATCCGTCCAAGCTCAGTACCCAACCCTATCCCAATAATATCTTAACTAACCAAAGCATCTTTTTTGGACACTAAAAGTGAAGGCCATGAAGAATCCAGTACAAGTTTGTAGATTCAAACAGAAAGTAATTTTATTTACAACTATATATATATATATTTTTTTTATAAATAATTTTAATTGAAATTTTTACAAAATACAAAATATAAACATCTTAACTCTATTAACACCCCATAAACAATGCCGCCCAGCTTCAAGAGCAACTTCAAACAAACGGAAGAAACAAAAACAAAGAAAAAGAGAAAAGAAAAGAAAAAACAAAGGAGAGAGATGGCACCCTCCACCAACCCTTGTGCACAGTTAGAACATAGAACATAGAACAGTACAGCACAGAACAGGCCCTTCGGCCCTCAATGTTGTGCCGAGCCATGATCACCCTACTCAAACCCACGTATCCACCCTATACCCGTAACCCAACAACCCCCCCCTTAACCTTACTTTTATTAGGACACTACGGGCAATTTAGCATGGCCAATCCACCTAACCCGCACATCTTTGGACTGTGGGAGGAAACCGGAGCACCCGGAGGAAACCCACGCACACAGGGGGAGGACGTGCAGACTCCACACAGACAGTGACCCAGCCGGGAATCGAACCTGGGACCCTGGAGCTGTGAAGCATTTATGCTAACCACCATGCCACCCTGCTGCCCCAAGTTCTCCCTCCCCCAATAATTACCCCCCTACCCTCTCCTCCCCCCCCCCCCCCCCCGGGTTGCTGCTGCTGTCGGCCTGTTTCCCTACCGTTCCGCCAGGAAGTCCAGAAAGGGCTGCCACCGCCTGAAAAACCCTTGTACTGATCCCCTCAGGGCAAATTTCACCCTCTCCAATTTAATGAACCCCGCCATATCTGAGATCCAGGCCTCCACGCTTGGGGGCCTCGCATCCTTCCATTGGAGCAAGATCCTCCGCCGGGCTACTAGGGACGCAAAGGCCAGGACCCCGGCCTCTATCGCCTCCTGCACTCCCGGCTCCACTGCAACCCCAAAAATTGCGAGTCCCCAGCCTGGCTCGACCCTGGATCCCACCACCCTCGACACCGTCTTTGCTACCCCCTTCCAAAACTCCCCCAATGCTGGGCACGCCCAAAACATATGGGCGTGGTTCGCTGGGCTCCCCGAGCACCTAGCACACCTGTCTTCGCCCCCGAAAAACCTAGTCATCCTTGTCCCAGTCATGTGGGCCCGATGCAGCACCTTGAACTGTATGAGGCTAAGCCTCGCACAGGAAGAGGAGGAATTCACTCTCTCCAGGGCATCCGCCCACGTCCCCTCCTCAATCTCCTCCCCCAGCTCCTCCTCCCACTTCCCCTTCAGTTCCTCCACCGAGGCCTCGTCTACCTCCTGCATTACCCGGTATATGTCCGAGATCCTCCCTCCTCCGACCCACAACCCCGAGAGCACCCTATCCCGCACCCCTCGTGGGGGCAGCAATGGGAACCCCTCCACCTGCTGCCTGGCAAACGCCCTCACCTGGATGTACCTAAACATGTTCCCCGGGGGGAGCCCAAACTTCCCCTCTAACTCCCCCAAGCTCGCGAACCTCCCCTCCACGAACATGTCCCTCAACCTCCTAACCCCTGCCCTGTGCCAGCCCAGAAATCCGCCATCAATGCTCCCTGGGGCGAACCGATGGTTCCCCTGTATCGGGGCCTCCATTGAGCCCCCCATTTCTCCCCTGTGCCGTCTCCATTGCCCCCAAATTTTGAGGGTAGCCGCCACCACCGGGCTCGTGGTATACCTCGTTGGAGGGAGCAGCAACGGCGCCATTACTAGCGCTTCCAGGCTCGTGCCCACACAAGACGCCGCCTCCATTCTCTTCCACGCTGCCCCCTCCTCGTCCATTACCAACTTACGCACCATCGCTGCATTGGCCGCCCAGTAGTACCCACAGAGGTTGGGCAACGCCAGCCCTGCCTCGTTCCAGGAACACTCTTCGAACCCTTGGAGTCCCATGCGCCCACACAAATCCCGTGATACTGCTGTTGACCCTCCTGAAAAAAGCCTTTGGGATAAAGATGGGGAGGCACTGGAACAAGACCAAAAACCTCGGGAGCACCGTCATCTTAACGGACTGCACCCTCCCCGCCAGTGGCAGCGGTAACATATCCCACCTCTTAAACTCCTCCTCCATCTGCTCCACCAACCTTGTGAGGTTGAGCTTGTGCAGGGCCCCCCAACTCCCAGCCACCTGGACCCCTAGGTACCTGAAGCTCTTCCCTGCCTGCTTCAGTGGGAGCCTACCAATCCCCTCCTCTTGATCCCCCAGATGCACCACAAACACCTCGCTCTTGCCCAGGTTCAGCTTATACCCCGAGAAACCCCCGAATTCCGCAAGGATCCTCATCACCTCCGGCATCCCCCCACCCGGTCCGCCACATACAGCAACAGGTCGTCCGCGTACAGTGACACTCGATGCTCCTCCCCACCCCGCACCATGCCCCTCCAGTTCCCTGACTCCCTCAATGCCATGGCCAGGGGCGCAATTGCCAACGCGAAGAGCAAGGGGGACGGGGGCACCCCTGTCTCGTCCCCCAATGCAGCCGAAAGTACTCCGACCTCCTCCTATTCGTGGCTACACTTGCCATCGGAGCCTCGTAGAGCAGCCTCACCCACCGAATAAACCCCTCCCCAAACCCAAACCTCTCCAACACCTCCCACAAGTACTCCCACTCCACCCTATCGAAGGCCTTCTCCGCGTCCAACGCCACCACTATCTCCGCCTCCCCTTCCACCGCCGGCATCATAATGACATTGAGGAGTCTTCGCACATTTGTGTTCAGCTGCCTTCCCTTCACAAACCCCGTCTGGTTCTCATGTATGACCCCCGGCACACAATCCTCTATTCTAGTGGCCAGGATCTTTGCCAGCAGCTTGGCATCGGCGTTCAGCAACGAAATCGGCCTATATGATCCACACTGCAGAGGGTCCTTGTCCTGCTTCAGGATCAAGGAAATCAGCGCCCGCGACATAGTTGGGGGCAAAGCCCCCCGCCTCCCATTCCTCGTTAAAGGTCCGAACCAACAGGGGGCCCAACAGGTCCAAATACTTTTTATAAAATTCCGCCGAAATTCCGTCCGGCCCCGGCGCCTTCCCCGACTGCATGCTCCCTATCCCTTTGACAACCTCCTCCAACTCGATCGGTGCCCCTAGTCCCTCCACCCGCTCCTCTTCCACCCTCGGGAAACGCAACCTGTCCAGGAAGCGTCCCATTCCACCCTCCTCCACCGGGGGCTCAGAGCGGTACAGTTCCCCATAAAAGTCCCTGAAGACCCCATTGAGCTCTACCCCCCTCCGCACCACCTTCCCAGCACGATCCCTCACTCCCCCAATCTCCCTGGCCGCGTCTCGCTTCCGGAGCTGGTGCGCCAGCATCCTGCTCGCCTTCTCCCCGTGTTCATACACCGCCCCCTGTGCTTTCCTCCACTGGGCTTCCGCCTTTCTGGTCATCAGTAGGTCAAATCTGGCCTGTAGGCTACGCCTCTCCCCCAGCAATCCCTCCTCCGGGGTCTCCGCATATCTCCTATCCACCTGCACCAGCTCCCCTATCAGTCTTTCCCTTTCCCTCTGCTCCCCCCTCTCCCTATGGGCTCGGATGGAGATTAATTTCCCCCTCATCACCGCCTTCAATGCCTCCCAGACCGTCCCCACCCGAACCTCCCCGTTATTGGCCTCGAGGTATTTCTCAATACACCCCCCGACCCTCTCGGCCACCTCCTCCTCTGCCAGCAGCCCCACCTCCATGCGCCAGAGCGGACGTTGGTCCCTCTCTTCCCCCAGCCCGAGGTCCATCCAGTGTGGGGCATGGTCCGAAATGGCAATGGCGGAGTATTCCACTTCCTCCACCCTCGAATCCAGCCCCCTGCTCAGGACAAAAAAGTCAATCCTCAAGTAGGCCTTATGTACATGGGAGAAAAACGAGTATTCCCTCAAACCTCCAAGGGTCCACCCCCCCCATCTGGTCCATAAATCCCCTCAGCACCTTAGCCGCCGCCGACCTCCTACCCGTCCGGGACTTGGATTGATCCAATGGGGGATCCAGCACAGTGTTAAAGTCTCCCCCCATAATCAGGCCCCCCACCTCCAGGTCCGGAATGCGGCCCAGAATATGCCGCATGAACCCAGCATCGTCCCAATTTGGGGCATAAACATTCACCAACACTACCCGCTCCCCCTGCAGCTTGCCACTCACCATCACGTACCTCCCGCCACTGTCAGCCACCACCTTCAACGCCTCAAACGACACCTTCTTCCCCACCAGGATCGCCACCCCTTTACTCTTCTCGTCCAGCCCTGAGTGGAATACCTGGCCCACCCACCCCTTTCTCAGCCGGACCTGGTCCACCACTCTCAGGTGTGTCTCCTGGAGCATGGCCACATCCACCTTCAGTCCCATCAGGTGCGCAACTACTTGGGCCCTTTTGACCGGCCCATTCAGCCCCCTCACATTCCAGGTTATCAGCCGGATCCGAGGGCTCCCTGCCCCCTTCCCCTGCCGATTAGCCATACCCCATCCCTTGCCCACCCCCGGCCAGCATCCCACGCTCTGCCAGTTTCCCACGGCGGCACCTCCCCCCCTCCAGCACTCCCTGCGTCCTCCAGCTCCTTCCTGACCGTTTCAGCAGCAACCCAGTAACCCCCCCCTCCCCTCTCCCCCCAGGCTAGGACCCCTCCTAGCCGCGCCCCCCCCCCCCCCCCCCTCTACAGCCTCCCGTGAGCCAGCTATCTTCTGCTGACCCCGGCGGCTCCCGCCCTACTTTCGGCTCCTCCCAACGTGGGACTGCCCCTCCCCCATAGTGCCCATCAACCAGTCCACCCTCCCCCGCTCCTGCGCGGGAAAAGAAAACCCCGCCCCCTCCCTCTCCCTGCGTGGGGACCCCGCAGAAAGCCCGCGCTTTCGCCCTGCCGGGCCCCGCCTCCTCCAGGGCCACTCCCATTGTCAGTCCCCCCCACCAGCTCCCCAAACACCCCGTTTACCCCTCAGTCCAAACCCGTCCACCCAACTCCTGCTAGAAAACCCATAAAGAAAACACCCGTACGGCATCACCCCACCCACCCTACGGCCACCCCACATCATACCCTAAACCCCGCAGATACACATACAGTATAAATAAATACAGTATTCCACAGCATCCCCCATCCGGGGGATCCTCAGTTTGTGTCCAGTTTCTCGGCTTGCACGAAGGCCCACGCCTCCTCCGGGGACTCAAAATAGTGCCGATCCTGGTAGGTGACCCACAGACGCGCCGGCTGCAGCATTCCAAACTTCACCTTCCGTCTGTGGAGCACCGCCTTCGTCCGGTTAAACCCGGCCCTCCGCCTCGCCACCTCCGCACTCCAGTCCTGGAAGATCCGCACCTCCGTGTTCTCCCATTTGCTGCTCCGCTCCTTCTTGGCCCACCGGAGCACACACTCACGATCCACAAACCGGTGGAACCTTACCAACACCGCCCGCGGCGGCTCGTTCGGCTTGGGCCTCCTAGCCAGAATTCTGTGGGCCTCCTCCAACTCCAGGGGCCCCTGGAAGGACCCAGCCCCCATCAGCGTGTTCAGCATCATCACCACATAGGCCGCTAGGTCCGACACCTCCAGCCCCTCCGTGAGGCCCAGGATCCGTAAATTCTTCCTCCTCGACCGGTTGTCCAACTCCTCGAACCGCTCCTGACATCTTTTATGGAGCGCCTCGTGCACCTCCACCTTCCCCACTACGGCCACGACCTCGTCCTCCCTCTCGACGGCTTGCTGCTGCAGCTCCCGGATCGCAGCCCCCTGGGCTGTCTGGGTCTCCATCAGTTCCCTGTTGGTTACCTTTATGGATTCCAGCAGATCCACTTTCAGATCCTGGAAGAGGCTCAGCAGAGTCGTCTGGACCCACTTCTTCAGTTCTTCAAAACTTTTGCCGGCCGCCATTTTGTCCTGCGGGTCCCGATTTTTTTCAAAAGTTTTTCCTCCCGATTCTCTACCCGCTCTGCTCCTGGTCTGCACCATGGGACCTCTGGGGAAACTCCTGGTCTCTTCCCCCGTCGGGATTTGCCTCTTAAGCTCCGTTGGGTGCCTTTAAAAAAGCCCCGAAGTCCATTTTTTTCGGGAGCCTCCGAACTGGTCATTGCCGCTACCGGAAGTCTATATATATATACACAGCAGCAGTCCATCACTGCTTCCTGCTCTAGCCGGTACCACACTGGCCAGCTCTATTTATCTGTAACTGCAAATGAGTTCCCCGCCACCCCACATTGAGGAAGCTCATACTCCACAAGAGTGAGTATGTCTTGTGAGCTCCTGAATTGTGTTTTTTGGACTTTGCAAGCTGCTGCACCACACAGCTTGGAAAACGGACAAAAGGAGAGATTTGCTGCTGTCTGTTTTATTTGAAGTTGAGTGGTTGCCAAAGAGAGCTGCAAGAGAGGGAACAAAATCTCCACAGGTGAATTTTGGCCTGGCTTGGACAGAGCTCGAGGCTGGGACTGGATTTACACACTGCCTGCTTGCCTCCCTGCATTTCCACAGCCTGCAGCATGAGGAGGGGCCAGGACTGTTTGCTGCTTGTTGCATCTGCATGGTCCTCGGGCCTGAGGCCTCCCAGCAAACAGATTACTGCAATACATGGAAGGGGATGAAAAGGAGAGGAAGATTGGGCAGCACGGTAGCATGGTGGTTAGCATAAATGCTTCACAACTAGAGGGTCCCAGGTTTGATTCCCGGCTGGGTCACTGTCTGTGCGGAGTCTGCACGTCCTCCCCGTGTGTGCGTGGGTTTCCTCCGGGTGCTCCGGTTTCCTCCCACAGTCCAAAGATGTGCGGGTTAAGTGGATTGGCCATGCTAAATTGCCCGTAGTGTCCTAAAAAGTAAGGTTAAGGGGGGGTTGTTGGGTTACGGGTATAGGGTGGATTCGTGGGTTTGAGTAGGGTGATAATTTCATGGCACAACATCGAGGGCCGAAGGGCCTGTTCTGTGCTGTACTGTTCTATGTTCTATCTGAGCTTTATTTATTTTTATCTGTCGATTGCTCTGAGATGGGATAATACCTGTGGACTATTTTGCTGGGCCCATGCTGGGCTGAAGACCCTGTCCTCCACCCACCCACTGCTGAATCAAAGACCTTTTGGGAGACCAACCCGCTAGACTTTCCCCGTCGTGTTTGAGGCTTCGGCCTGTCCTTGTGCGCCTCACCTTCCTGCTCCTCCCTCCTCTTTCCTCCCTTGTACTTGAGGCAGCGGTATACCCCTTTGCATCCCATCCTCCTGTGTGTTCCCTCTCTTTCTCCCCCTTCTCCCCTATCATCATCCATCACTGACCAGAATGACAGCAACAGCACCTACACTGGTGGCGGGGCTCTCTAAAGCCACCTATGCCGGAATGCTGGCCTCCACCCTCCCCACTGCTCCTGAGGCTCGGTCACCATTTCGCTATATGTCACAAAAACTCGGGATGAGATGTTACGCCCACCCCACCATGTCAATCGAGGGTGTGTCTGTGCAATGGCCGAAGATGACGGCCCTTCGGCCATAGCTTCGAAGGTGTATGACAAGGTTGTCTTCTTAATGAGAGCTGAGCGGGCAGTCCAACTCGCCCTGGAAAAAGGGCTCACGGTAGGCAGGATCTACCTGGCGGCGAGACATGCCTGCGCCCACCGACACCTTGGGGTGGAGATGAGGGAGCACCCGTGTGGCCGGAAAGTATAGAAGATGACAAACAGGATGGTTTGACAGCGGTCAGAGTCGGATCCCTCTGACCTTCTGACCCTGACTGACTCAGTGCCTTGTCATAATATCCACTCATGTATATAATGAGATGCAGACAGGCAGTGACACACAGGATGAGCAATGAACACACAACACAGAACAACCAATCACCAGACAGGACACCACCAGCATAAAGCCCACAGGGCATTAAGACTCTCCCTCTGTCAGGACCTAGCTACTGAGACAGTCAGAGTGCACAAGTTAGGGGGCACTATTACCATGCGGTAGCGAGTAAGTCTGGTCAAGCCAGTAAGAGGTCATCAGTTGGATTAGTAGTGTCAACCGACAGCTGAACATGTACAGCAATCCATAGTTAAATAAAACAATGTTGGATCATCTCCTGTGTCAGACGTTTGTTTCTAGCTTCCCTGCATCCAGTTTCAGTCAACGTCGAACCAACCTGCCTAACACATCATGGTACCAGAGTGCTATTAATTTTGCCGAACCTACCTCGAGTGAATCTGCAACGACCAGCAAGCAGCCATCCAGTGAAATGGAAAACATCCAGCTGATGTGTTAGGCAGATTGGGTCGACGTGGACTGCACTTGATGCACTACAGCGAGAGACAGACCTCTAACACTGGATAAGAACCAACACAATTTTATTTAATATACTAACTAATGTACATGTTCAACTGTGGGTTGACACTATACTGAATTGACTGGAGACCTAATACTAGCCTGACCAGACTTACTAGCTACCGCATGGTGTTTGCACTGGCTAGCTCATTGACTCTGACTGTCTCAGTTGCTGGGTCCAGAGAGAGTGGGAAACCTAGTGCCCGCTGGCTTTATAGTGGTAGTGTCCTGTCTGGTGATTGGCTGCTCTGTTCTGTGTGCTTACTGATCATCCTGTGTGTTAATCACTGCCTGTCTGCACTCCATTATATACAAAAGTGTATATTATGATACCAGCCTCCTCCGCAGCTCCGCATCTCTGGCAACCTTGACACCAATTGGAAAATCTTCAAGCAAAAGTTCCTCCTGTATATCGAGGCCTCCGACCTCGAGGCAGCATCAGATGCCAGGAATAACGCGCTATTTCTCTCGACCGCGGGGATCACGCCATCCATATCTACAACTCGCTTACGTTTGCCAATGGCGAAGACAAGACGAAGTTCAAAACAGTTCTGCTAAAATTCGAAAGCCACTGCGACATTGAAGTGAATGAGAGCTTTGAACGGTACATCTTCCAACAGAGGCTTCAGGGTAAGGATGAACCTTTTCAGTCCTTCCTGACCCACCTCCGCATCCTGGCGCAGTCATGTAATTATGGCTCGACAGCTGATTCAATGATCCGGGATCAGATCATTTTCGGGGTCCACTCCGATTCCCTGTGGCAGCAGCTCCTCAAAATCAAACAGCTAACCCTCTCCGTCACTATCGAGATGTGTGTAGTCCATGAGCACGCCAAGAATTGTTACTTCCACATCAGGGTGGCAGAAACGGCAAAACCGGCCTCCCACGAGGCAGAACGGGTGCAGGCCATTGCAAAAATGCAAGGCCTGAGTATCGAAGAGAGTGGCCGTTTTGTGCGCTTTTCTCGGATACTTACGCATGCACGCCACGACCGAGTGAACAACGAGGCCAAAAACCCTAATGCGCAGGTGCGTACGTCGGCTGACTGCACTTGCGCGTTGGCGCACGGAACGCGCTGACGTCAGCGTTATGACGTGTCCGAATTGTGGCTCTGCCCATTTAAAGCGGCAATGTCCAGCCAAAGGACGGCGATGTCTACAGTGTGAGAAGCCTGGCCATTACGCGGCCTTCTGCAGGTCCGCTCCGCCGATTATCAGCCAGCGATCCCAGATACGGCGCACAAGTGTCCGCTCAGTACAACAAGACATGCAGGATTCTGATCCCGACAGCCCAACGGACCCCGTTGCTGACTGCCTCGAGTCTACGTATCGGGTGGGCATCATAACTGGTCTTCACTGCACCTGCAACCTGCCTTTCGATCCTCAGTGTGGATCCCGACGATGAGTGGTGTGCTATCCTCACAGTCAACCAGGCTCGCATCCGATTTAAACTGGACATCGCCGCGTCAGCAAACCTCATATCACGGTCGGATCTCGACAGCATCCGGGACCAACCAAGCATTATTCCACCAGCCTGCCAACTCCTTGACTACAATGGCGATGCCACAGCTGCTAGTGGATCGCATTGGCTAGGGGTATCTCACAAGGCAATCAAGGCAACATTATGATTCAAAATCGTCCGGCCTGACAGGGCGTCCCTGCTCGGTGCTAGCGCCTGCAAGCTCCTGCAGCAGGGTAGCATGGTGGTTAGCATAAATGCTTCACAGCTCCAGGGTCCCAGGTTCAATTCCCGGCTGGGTCACTGTCTGTGTGGAGTCTGCACGTCCTCCCCCTGTGTGCGTGGGTTTCCTCCGGTTGCTCCGGTTTCCTCCCACAGTCCAAAGATGTGCGGGTTAGGTGGATTGGCCATGCTAAATTGCCCGTAATGTCCTAATAAAAGTAAGGTTAAGGGGGAGGGTTGTTGGGTTACGGTATAGGGTGGATACGTGGGTTTGAGTAGGGTGATCATGGCTCGGCACAACATTGAGGGTCGAAGGGCCTGTTCTGTGCTGTACTGTTCTATGTTCTATGAATCTGGTCCAGCGAGTCCACACCATGTCCTCGACACAGGCGACTGCCTCGCCCGATGTGAATCTCCAGGCTGAGATGGACGACAGTCTCACACAATACCACAACGTGTTTGATGGAATGGGCACGCTCCCATATCGCTACAACATTTTGCTCAAGCCAAACGCCACCCCAGTGATCAATGCACCACGCCGGGTGCCGGTTCCTCTCAAGGATCGTCTGAAAAAGCAGCTGCAAGACCTCCAAGACCAGGGCATCATCTCAAAGGTCACGGAACCAACAGACTGGGTTAGCTCCATGGTCTGCATAAAAAAATCCTCTGGTGAACTCCGCATTTGCATTGATCCCAAAGACCTGAACCACAACATCATGCGAGAGCACTACCCGATCCCTAAGCGTGAAGAGTTAACCCGTGAGATGGCTCATGCTAAATTCTTCATCAAGCTGGACGCCTCCCGTGGCTTCTGGCAAATACAACTGGACACATCCAGTTGGAAGCTGTGCATGTTTAACACTCCATTCGGCCGCTATTGCTACAACCGCATGCCTTTTGGTATCATATCAGCTTCCGAAGTATTTCATCGCATTATGGAGCAAATGATGGAGGGCATCAAGGGGGTGTGAGTCTATGTGGACGACGTGATCATCTGGTCCACAACGCCCGAGGATCATATTGCCCGCCTCAAACAGGTCTTCCAGCGGATTCATGAAAATGGCCTCCAGCTCAACAGGGCCAAATGCTCATTTGGTCAATCCGCTATCAAGTTTCTGGGTGACCACATTTCACAGCAGGGTGTGCAACCGGACGCCGACAAGGTGCTGGCGATCAACGCCATGAGGACCCCGGAGGACAAGAAGGCGGTCCTCCGCTTCCTCGGGATGGTACATTTTCTCGGGAATTTCATTCCCAATTTGGCAGCCCACACCACAGCCCTCCGGCATCTCGTCCAGAAGTCAACAGTGCTCCAGTGGCTGCCTGCACATGAAAAGGAGTGGCTCGAGCTGAAGGCGAGGCTCACAACAGCCCCAGTACTGGCGTTCTTTGACCCAACCAGGGACACCAAGATACCTACTGACGCTAGCCAGGACGGCATTGAGGCGGTGCTCCTCCAGCAAGACGACTTCTCGTCCTGGGCTCCAGTGGCATATGCCTCCAGGGCCATGACGCCGACCGAGCAACGGTATGCCCAGATCGAGAAGGAGTGCTTGGGTCTCCTGACAGGAATAGTCAAGTTTCATGACTATGTATACGGCCTGCCGAAGTTCATGGTGGAAACAGACCATCGGCTTTCAGTCCACATAATCCAGAAGGATTTAAATAATATGACACCTCGGCTACAGCAAATTCTTCTTCGCCTCCGCCAATATGACTTTGAACTCATCTACACACCGGGTAAGGAGCTGATCATCGCAGATGCCCTATCCCGATCAAGCACCACGCCGTGTGACCAGGGCGACTTCGTCTGCCACATAGAAGCACAGGTGTAGTTGTGTGCCAGCAACCTCCCAGCCACTGATGAACGAGTGGTCCAAATACGTGAAGAAACTGCCAAGGATCCTTTACTGCAGCGCGTGATGGAACACCTCGCCCATGGCTTGCAAAAGGGGCAATATCCCCAGTTCTTTCACGTTAAGGACAAGTTAACGGTCATTGAGGGAATCCCTCTTAAACCGGATAGGATCGTCATTCCTCAAAGCATGCGAGCTATGGCGCTCGGACAGATCCATGAGGGTCACATTGGAGTCGAAAAATGTCGACTCAGAGCTCGGGAGGTTGTTTATTGGCCGGGTATCAACCAGGACATTGCTGACACGGTCCTCAACTGCCCAACCTGCCAGAAGTTTCAACCGGCTCAGCCCAAAGAAACGCTGCAACAGCATGAGATTGTGACCTCTCCGTGGTCCAAAGTGGGGGTAGACCTATTTCATGCCAATTGGCGTGATTACGTGCTCTTGGTCAACTACATAGAACAGTACAGCACAGAACAGGCCCTTCGGCCCTCAATGTTGTGCCGAGCCATGATCACCCTACTCAAAGCCACGTAGCCACCCTATACCCGTAACCCAACAACCCCCCCTTAACCTTACTTTTTTTTTTATTAGGACACTACGGGCAATTTAGCATGGCCAATCCACCTAACCCGCACATCTTTGGACTGTGGGAGGAAACCGGAGCACCCGGAAGAAACCCACGCACACAAGGGGAGGACGTGCAGACTCCACACAGACAGTGACCCAGCCGGGAATCGAACCTGGGACCCTGGAGCTGTGAAGCATTTATGCTAACCACCATGCTACCCTGCTGCCCCTACTTCTCCAGTTACCCAGAAGTGGTGAAATTGTCAGAACTCACATCTAGGTCCACCATCAAAGCCTGCAAAGAGACGTTCGCCAGGCACGGGATACCACTCACACTAATGAGTGACAACGGTCCATGTTTCTACAGCCAGGAATGGTCCGATTTTTCACGATCCTACAACTTCAGACACATCACCTCCAGTCCCCATTACCCGCAATCAAACCGGAAGGCCGAGAAAGGGGTACATATTGTCAAGCCGTTGTTGTGCAAGGCTGCAGACTCAGCCTCCAATTTCCGCTTGCCGCTCCTGGCTTACAGGGCAACCCCTCTGTTGACTGGTTTGTCTTCGGCGCAGATGCTCATGAACCGCAACCTGAGGACGACTGTTCCAGCCATCCATATTCCAGATCTTGATCACCTCATGGTGCTGAAAAAGGAACAGCAGAACATCATGTATGATGCTCATGCCACGGATCTGCCTGCGCTGGCTCCAGCAGATGTTGTTCGTGTCCAGTTGCCTGAGGGAGGTTGGTCAGCCCCAGCTGTTGTTTCAGGAAGGCCGCCCCAAGGTCTTTCATTGTTCAAATGGCTGATGGCTCCATTCTCCGTCGCAAAAGGAGGACGCTGCGGAGAGTTCCCCGTCCACCGCCTAACCGCATTGCTCCGCCGGTTATCATGCCTCCTTCGGACGTCTCCTGCCATGAGGCCACCGATCTGCCAGTGATTCCATCTGTCCACAACACCATTGCAATGCCAGCAATCCTGCCTGTCCAAGTGCCAGCGTCTCCTGCTCCACCTCTGCGGCGATCGACAAGAATTTGTCGCCCGCCTCAAAGACTGAATCTATAGACTTTACTCTTGTAAATTTTGTTCAGTTTGCTCTGTATCTGCACGATAAGACACCTTCTGTAGCCATGCTGGCCACGCAAAATGGACACTGAGCCAAACTAAAATGGAAGACAGCAGGGGAAGCCTGTTTAGTGAGAACAGACAGCCTGCTCTCAACTAATTAGCATTTTGCAAGCAGCAAACCAGTTTTCTGGCCAGGTGCAGATCTCCAAGCCAAAGGTGTTAATGGCAAAGCGCTTAACATTCCGATGAGGCAGCCCAGATCCAGGCACACAATGGCAACATTTCCATCTCAATGTAGCACTTAATTGGTGGAGCAGACAGGATGGCACCAGAGTAACGAATATCGAAACCACCCCCCAACATCGAGGGATTGGAGGATTTCGAAGGCAGCCGTTTGGAAACGTTCCAATCGGTACCGAAAGGTAGAGCCCGCCTAGAAGGGGGCAAGGACATTAGAGAGGGGTATAAAAGCAAATTCCCCACAGAGCCCGGTCTGTTAAACTCGTGCTCCGGCTCTGACTGACATCTTGCATCCTGACTCCAGCCGTTGAGCACCAGCCGCCGAAACCGTAAGTTCAACGCTCGCTACGCGATCCAAGCCCACTAGACTCCCAAGTACCAGAACGCTTGCTGAAGGCTGCAGTACAAAACCAGGACGAAGGCCTCGTTCTCTGACCTTGCCTGTTCCTGTTAGATAAGTATTCTGTTCACTTAAGTTTAGTTATAGCTTAGTCTCTTAGTGTGTGCATGAGTATTTATTATAACTGTATAATAAATATTGATCGTTTGAACTTTACTAATCGGTGTATCGTCTTTATTACTTTGAACTTGACCTTGGAATACTTGTGACGTTGCCTATACGGCAACTGGCGACTCCAGAGCTAAATAATTACATAGAACAGAGCCTAGTAGTGTTAAGCACACGTCGAACTCGGAGGCGTGTTAATACACTCCAATAAACGCGTTTTACGCCCACAGTAAAACGTGCAACATTTAGTGGCGACATCCGCCGGGACCCTGTTGTAAGTGGAAACACCACAGTGTCCAGGACCCTGAAATTTGAATTAGAACTCCAAATTGCAGAGAAAGAAAGAGATCACAAGTATTCAAGGTGTTCAAAATAATAAGCGAAATTCGGAAGTGTGTTTAGTGCATGCGTACTAACAGGGCTGTAAGGTAAAACTGAAAGCTTTTTGTTGCGACAAACTTTCGGTAGTTTTGTTAACGGAAAATAGCGTAAGCCGTACCCTTTTTTCGAAACACCACCCCAGCAACCCCCTGTTCCAAATTATAAAAAGAGAGTCAGAGGAAATGGCCATGCAGGCAATGGAACGTCTGATGGATCCAGCAAAGTTTGTGGTCGCAGCGACCAGCAGCAGTAGCAGAGTAGGCCAGTGTCCCACGTGGGAGCTGGAACTCCGCAAATATTTACAAGGAAAGGGATGGCCCCTTTGGAAAGAGTTTTGTGCAAATGAGGAGACAGGTCCCGGGAGTATAGGTCATACTTGGTGGGAGAACCTCTCTCAGATACACAAAAGGAATCTAGGTAAAGCACGCAAGCCGATGGCGATTGTGTCCTGTTTGGCACAGTTGCGAGGCGCAGAGGAGGTCATCAGGACGCTCCGGACAGATTTAGAAGAGAGGAATAGGATGAGTAAGGTCGATGTCAGGGACATCGAGAAGGAGAATCTGGATCTAAAAGGGAAGTTGGCAGAGAAGGATAGAGAGGTGGATGATGCCAAGAGTGCTCACCAGTCTTGTCTAGCTCATCTGAACAGTTCCCAGACCCAGTATGAGAAAGCCTATCAGGACGTGCAACGTGCCGTTCTGATAAGACAGGAATCGGAAAAGCAGGTGGAGGCATTGCAGAGGCAATGTTCTGATCTCAAAGCAGCTTTGAGAGCACTCCATGCTGCAACAACCGAACAAAGACAAAGCACAGTTGACCACGCGAAATGCAGGAAACAGATTGCGGAACTGCAATCTCTGCTTTCGGTGCAGAATGGCTTCCAAAGCACCTTTGGAGCACAGTTAGATGGGGAAAATGCCCCAGATTGGCAGGAATTAAGCGAGACAGCGCAGCGTTATGTTCAGGGAACATGTGCGCCCGCAGCTCAACAGAAACGACAGGCACCCCAACCCCCCACAGCTCAGATCATAACCGCACCCATGAATCCCGTAACCACACAGAGAAAAGCCGAATCCGAAGGCGCCCCAGACATAACCTACACCACCCCTTTAACAGTAACCCAGCTAAGGGACGCTTGTGAAAAGATCACTCCGTTCCTCCCCACCGCAGACCCCCACCAGTTTTTCGCTAAAGTAAAACAGCAGGCTACCATGTACGGCCTGGATGAGAGAGAGCAGGTTAAGCTCACCGTGCTGAGCTTAGACCAGAGTGTAGTAGCAGCCCTCCCCGACCCACAGAACGTGGCAGGAGGCAGCCTAGAGGAGATGCACACCGCCATTTTAGATGCCATCGGGTACAATAGAGGTGACCCAGTAGAAGGATTGAATAAGTGCAGGCAGAAAAGATCCGAACACCCCACAGCATTCGCAGGAAGGCTGTGGATTCATTTCAGCGCAGTTTTCGGACAGTTAGATAGAGCGCATTTAACCCGCGAAAACATGGTTAAGTGGACGCGCACAATTATCTCACACGCAACAGAAGCAGGACAGAGCGCTTGCAATAGCTATGACCCCTCAGAAGAGGCCCATAACGAAAAATGGGTCCTGAAAAGATTGTCCCGCGCTTGGGAGCAATCGCTTCAGGGAAAAGGAAAAGTTAGATCCCCAGAAGAGGCTCAGGCTGCTGCGGATATCCAAGCAGTCAGAGAGCACCAGAAGCCCGCATGGGTAAATGAAGGCAAGAACAGCCCTCAACAGAAAGGACAGGAATGCTATAACTGTGGACAGTTAGGGCATTGGGCAAAAGAGTGCAATGCACCCCAGCGATCTCAGAGAGGCCAGCAGACAGGCACTCTGAACCGCAACAAGGCAAAACCCATCCACAATGTAACAGTACAGTCAGGACCCACCAATGTGGACGAGACGAACTGACGGTGTTCGGGCTCCCCCACTTGGGTCTGTGACACACTATGGGACTCATCAGGGAGGCCCGTAGTCACAGCAAAAGTCAAAGGGAAGCCCATAGAGTTACTGTGGGACACAGGAGGATCCCGCACCACCATTAACTCCACAACCACGGCACACTCAGACACGTGGCCGACCACCTCCACCATCACACTTAGCGGGTTCACCGGACACTCGCAGCAGGGGCACATTACAGCACCCATAGCAATTCAGATAGGGAACATTAGCACAAGGCACCCCGTAGTTCTAGTAAATCTTCCCCGGACAGCAGAGCACATCCTGGGGATAGATTTTATGAACGCTCATAGCTTGTCGTTCGACCCAGTGAACCAGTGTGTCTGGCGAATGGCTAGATCAGACAGAGCCCCAGCCACCCTCACAGTAGGAGACTACGCTAATCGGATTAGCGCAGTGGGAGAGTACTCATTCGACCTGACTACACTCCACACCGACCGACAAATTAAGGCCCTACTAAACAAACACAGGACAGCATTTGCAAGTCACCGTCATGACTGTGGCAGAATGACTGGACAAGTTCATGTTACCGGACAGGACCCCCGACCGCAAAAGCAATATAGATTTCCCCTCGAGGCAGAGGTGGAAATAGAAAAGGTTATAGGTAGCTTGTTGGACCAAGGTGTACTGAGAACGGTAGCCTCCACCAACAATGCCCCTATCTGGCCAGTGAGGAAGCCCGATGGATCATGGCGTCTGACCATCGATTATCGGGAACTCAATAAAGTAACCCCCGCAGTAGCCCCAACGGTAGCTACTAGTCCCGAGGCCATGCTCAAGCAGGGTCTCAACGCCAAGTACTTCACGGTATTGGATATCAGTAACGGATTCTGGTCCATACCATTGGCAAAAGCGTGCCAATACAAATTCGCATTCACTTTTAAAACTCAGCAGTACACGTGGACATGCCTCCCACAAGGATTCCACAATTCACCCTCCATTTTCCACCGACAGCTGGCAAGTGGATTAGAAAAATTTTCCCGACCCGAATGTCTGGTACAGTATGTAGACGACCTACTACTGCAGACAGACACAAAGGCAGAGCACATTTCGCTTCTGGCCGAACTCCTGGAACTCTTGACTGAAATTGGCTGTAAAGTTAACCCGAAAAAGGCCCAAATATTGGAAAGTAAAGTGATGTATTTGGGAACAGTCATCACGCACGGCAAACGCGAGATCGAATTCAAAAGAATTGATTCGATTGTCAAATTGCCCCTTCCCCAGAATGTATCAGCCCTCCGGTCGTTTTTAGGACTGGTTGGCCATTGTCGGAACCACATAGACGGATTCGCGACAAAAGCCGCCCCACTTTCAGACCTCCTTAAGAAAGGAGCCCCCTGGGAATGGCTTCCGCAGCATACAGGCGCTGTGGAAGAGTTAAAACGAGCCCTTAGTGCAGCACCCGCGCTGCTAGTCCCAGACCAACTTTCACCGTACGCAATCGAGGTAGCGAGCACCGATCTGACCCTCTCGGCCGTGTTGCTTCAGGAACGGCACGAGCAGCTAAGACCAGTGGCTTATGCCTCCCGACTGTTAGACCCGGTAGAACAAGGATTTTCAGCCTGTGAGAGGCACCTCCTTGCTGTCTTCTGGGCAGTACAGTATTTTTCATACATCACCGGACTAAACCCCATCACCATTCTAACCGAACATACACCCACACAGCTACTACTAGACGGTCGACTGAAGGACGGTTCAGTTAGCCAGATTAGGGCAGCTAGGTGGACCCTACTTTTACAAGGACGGGACATTACAGTAAAACGGACACGCACACACACATATTTAGCAGACAACCTCCAATACCCCGGACAGCCCCATGACTGTGAAATTGTAGCTCCCCTGCATAACACAGGACCCTTTTTAGCAAAACACCCCCCAGGAAGATAGGGAACCCGAAACAAAGCCCCCAGCCCACAGACACGTGTGGACCCTTGAGGATTTATGTAGACGGTTCCTCCACAGTTTTAAATGGTGAGCGTATCACAGGATGTGGCATCTACGTAGAGGACACGCAGGGGCGCGCTCTCGAAGAGATAGCTCTTAAGTTACCAGGTCACTTAGGCGCGCAGGCAGCAGAGCTAGCAGCCATAGCGTACATAGTGGACCACCCCGATTCTTTCCCCAGCCCAGCAGACATATATTCAGACAGCTTATATGTCTGCAATAGCCTAACAGATTTTCTGCCCCTGTGGAGGACACGAGGTTTTGTATCCGCAGACGGAAAACCCCTTCCATCAGCCCCCTTACTCCAGCATATCCTAGAGAAAGCGAAGGACAGGACCTTCGGCATTATAAAAGTTCGCAGCCACCATAGGTCATCACCCCCTGGGAATGTAAAAGCCGACGCATTAGCTAAGGCAGGTTCCAGGAGAGGACACTTATGGACCCCCCCAGCTAGCGCACCAGCTAGCGCCCCTGTGAGCGCAGTACAAGTCTCACAAACAGAGGTTAAAGATCTCGTAGCAGCACAGAAACAGGACGGAGACCTCAGGGAGGTTTTCAAGGGAAACTTTGTGCCTGCGTACGAGCACTTTAAACACACACTGACCACACATGAGGGTGTGATCATTAAGGACCAACTTTATGTGGTCCCACAGCAGGACAGGAATCAGATGATTGCCTTGTTCCATGACGGACACGGGCATCAGGGAATTGATGCAACAACGAGGCACCTCAGGCAACTCTGTTGGTGGCCTAATCTCAGGACTGATGTCACACATTACATAGAGAATTGCCTTATTTGTGCACAGAATAACCCGGAGAGGTATTCTAAGAAAGCACAGCTTCGGCATACTCGCCCAGTTAACGGCCCTTGGACAAACCTCCAGATCGACTTTATAGGTCCATTGCCCCCTTGTAGGAATGGCTATAAATACGTTCTGGTGGTGATAGATACCTTTACCAAATGGGTAGAGGCATTTCCCTCACGAACAAATACAGCAAAGACAGCTGCAAAGATCCTGACCCACCACATCTTCACGAGATGGGGTTTACCCCGAAGTATCGATTCGGACCAGGGATCTCACTTTACAGGACGGGTCATGAGGAACGTCCTGACAATATTCGGTATAAAGCAAAACTTCCATATTGCGTATCATCCACAGTCCAGCGGGATTGTGGAGCGCATGAATCGGACCCTAAAAACGACCCTCAGGAAAATGGTTCAAGAGAATAATTCCACATGGGATTCAGTGCTCCCCTTTGCACTTATGTTCATAAGGAACACTGTCTCCACATCTACAGGATACACACCACATACACTCATGACCGGACGCCCTATGAAAGGTACAGAATTCCTTTTAGGACTGGACATGACAAGCCCCGAAGTGACGGCCCTCACACATGAAAAGGCAGTTAAAGATCTAGTTGAGACTGTGAGGTCTGCACAGCTCGCAGCCGCAGTCCAGCTAGGGAAACGCCGACAGCAACGTACTGCCTGTTTCAATAAGACCGTACACACCACAGAATTCCAGGTTGGGCAACAGGTAATGTTATCTGTTTATAACCCCAGCAGTTTTTTGGCTCCAAAATATTCCGGTCCCTACTCAATTTCGGACAAAATTAGCCCCTCCGTTTACAGAATAAAGTATCCTAATGGGAAGACCGCGTGGTTCCATATAAACCAGTTAAAGGCATATGGAACACAGGCCAACCATGCTCACCATGTCCTGCTGGATGCAGCAGAACACTTCACCCCGCCCACCAGAGACACTTTTCCACCATCCCCCTCACAGACCAGTTCATCCACGGACTCGCCCACGACTCCGCCCCCAGACCACTACAGACCACGCCCCGACACGCCCACAAGCTGCCACAGCAGAGACAGCAGGACTGACACTGACTCTGAAGACAGCGACAGCACACAGCCATACAGCCCACACTGCACCAACTACGACCCCGACTCCAGTGACCCCATGGAAGTCACCTACCTCAAATATCCAGAACCACCACCCGACCCCGACTACCCCGACAACACACTCGACACTACACAATGGCACAGGGACAATTCCTACAGACTTGTCCGCAATGATGAAAGTGACCCCCGGTCACACAATTCCAAAGTTTCATGCCTGATCCACACAAGGGTGTGGGATCCGGGAGAGCAGGACGACACGGTGTCTGACTCCCGACACGGCAACCCCTTTGTGACCCTGTTCACAGAGGCAGAATCAAAGTGAGGTGTCCAGATGATGTAAGATAGGAATCGTTTGAGGGAAACGATGTCCTTTCTGATGGAACCTGCACGTATGTTTGTCTTCGTTTTATGTTTGTTTGTCTCAGGATTGTACATTGTTCAGCTGGAGGATGGACATCTTCTTTTCAGCTGAAAAGATTGTGACCACCTCACATACACGTTAGCTTGTCCGCAGATACCTTTGAGAACTTCGGTTTGATTGGAGATCTTTTCCAAAGTTGTAAGGCCACACGCCAAATAGTTTATCTGCAGATATCTCTGAGAACTTCAGTGATGTCCTCAGTTGGAGCATCTTGGCTCCCTTGGTTTTTTAGGTGCCCCTCTATTCGGCGAAATAGAGGCTGCAAGTCATGGTAAATACATTCATACCCGTTTCTTTCCAGGTTACTCAGGCAGTGGACAAACGGCACTGAGGACCCGCCCTGTCTGAGAACCAACCCTTGGTCAGCCAAGCTCGGGTATGGCACAGCACGCCCTACCCGGGGATCCCATCCAACTCGTACCCGTCGCGGCCCATACGCAACTCATTCGGATGTTTGTTTCAAAGTTTGTTTTCATTTTACGTTAGGTAGCCCTTCGGCCACCATCCCACATGCTATTTACATCCGGGAACATTCGGATGGTAAATCAGCAAAACCTGCGAGACGGCTCGCAGAAGGAAGGATTGTTAGGTGTATGCTGGTCTTTAAATTCGCTTTTTGAAAAAAAAAAATGAGGGGAGTCACAGGGTGTGACTTAGCCAGTCATTTTAAAGGGTCAATTGGGTTTTGAAAGACAGATGCACTAACAAGTAAAGGTCTTAAACTGTGTATTGACAGATACTGTGCTTGATCCCAAAGGTTTCAAAGGACGAGACAGAGGTCGAAGCCAGGATTGTCAATACCGGAGGAAAAAGGAAGAGAAAGAAGAAGAACAGCAAAATGATGGAAGCCCACTTATTACTGTTTAATGTTATATGTATATGTGTGGAAACAAGACACGTTTCCCCCACAACCCCCACCGTAAATGTTTCAATTACAGCAAACCCCCAGTGCTCAGCTCTGATCAGCGAGGTTCAGACCTGGTGTACTAAATTCATGACGTGGTACTCCATGTCCTATATAATCGAATCACTGTTGGTGATCGCGATCCTCATCATACTAGTGCAGACCCTCAGGTTGAGGAAATTGAAGAGGAGAGCCTCTCGTTCCAGCACCTCACCCATCTATAGAGTTCAATCCCCCATCTTCGGATTCCACCAAACCCCTCAACCCCTCACTGATTACAACACTCTGTAAATAAAAGGTTCAGCCATGTATTATATTGTTCCATACTCGACTGCCGAGTTGGGAAGTGTGATGTTGTGGTGTGAATGGTTAAGATTTTAGAGTGATGAAATGTTAAGTTAAGGTTAAGGTTAATAGTGATAGGTAGAGGTTCCCAGTTGTAGTAATGCATGTCCCTTTGACATAGGGCCAAGTAGAAATGTTAGTTAAAAAATTTTTCTCTTCTTCCCATAGTTTAAGATAGAGTAGAACAGGAACTGGCAAGAGGTCAGAACACAAGGAAGGCAAAGTACATAGGTGATCCTTCACAATAGTATGATTGTGAGGATCACAAGGAGGGAATGTAGCCATGCTGGCCACGCAAAATGGACACTGAGCCAAACTAAAATGGAAGACAGCAGGGGAAGCCTGTTTAGTGAGAACAGACAGCCTGCTCTCAACTAATTAGCATTTTGCAAGCAGCAAACCAGTTTTCTGGCCAGGTGCAGATCTCCAAGCCAAAGGTGTTAATGGCAAAGCGCTTAACATTCCGATGAGGCAGCCCAGATCCAGGCACACACAATGGCAACATTTCCATCTCAATGTAGCACTTAATTGGTGGAGCAGACAGGATGGCACCAGAGTAACGAATATCGAAACCACCCCCCAACATCGAGGGAAGCCCCGCATTGGAGGATTTCGAAGGTAGCCGTTTGGAAACGTTCCAATCGGTACCGAAAGGTAGAGCCCGCCTAGAAGGGGGCAAGGACATTAGAGAGGGGTATAAAAGCAAATTCCCCACAGAGCCCGGTCTGTTAAACTCGTGCTCCGGCTCTGACTGACATCTTGCATCCTGACTCCAGCCGTTGAGCACCAGCCGCCGAAACCGTAAGTTCAACGCTCGCTACGCGATCCAAGCCCACTAGACTCCCAAGTACCAGAACGCTTGCTGAAGGCTGCAGTACAAAACCAGGACGAAGGCCTCGTTCTCTGACCTTGCCTGTTCCTGTTAGATAAGTATTCTGTTCACTTAAGTTTAGTTATAGCTTAGTCTCTTAGTGTGTGCATGAGTATTTATTATAACTGTATAATAAATATTGATCGTTTGAACTTTACTAATCGGTGTATCGTCTTTATTACTTTGAACTTGACCTTGGAATACTTGTGACGTTGCCTATACGGCAACTGGCGACTCCAGAGCTAAATAATTACATAGAACAGAGCCTAGTAGTGTTAAGCACACGTCGAACTCGGAGGCGTGTTAATACACTCCAATAAACGCGTTTTACGCCCACAGTAAAACGTGCAACACTTCCCATGTACATATGTTCGTTAACTCACCACTTGTACATGGTCAGGCATGTATATACCTTCACGTTCCAAAACTTATTTTTAAAAAAGGGGGAGATGTCATAATGAGATGTAGACAGACAGTGATTGACACACAGGATGACCAATGAACACACGACACAGAACAACCAATCAATTACCAGACAGGACACCACCACTATAAAACCCACAGGGCATTAAGACTCTCCCTCTTTCAGGATCCAGGTACTGAGACAGTCAGAGTGCACAAGTTAGGAGCACTATTACCATGTGGTAGCTAGTAACTCTGGTCAAGCCAGTAAGAGGTCATCAGTTGGATTGGTAGAGTGTCAACCCACAGCTGAACATGTACAGCAATCCATAGTTAAATAAAACAGTGTTGGATCATCCCGTGTCAGACGTTTGTTTCTAGCTTCCCTGCATCCAGTTGCAGTCAACGTCGAACCGACCTGCCTAACACATCATGCCCTGGGTCTGGCTCGGATGCAGCCGTTATACCTCACCCCACCATCACCCAACAACATCCCCAGACCGGTGAAATTTCATCATCGGATGCCAAGTCCGGCGACATTACTGCACAGGCTCCTGTGGATGTCGGCAGTGATGTGTACGACCTTGAGAGGGTGCTCTGTTCCAGCTGCAAATTCGGGGAGGAGCATTCAGGGACGAGGATTCTGCCCGGTGCGGGGGCTCCTGAGATGAGGGTGTGTGACCCTCTCCCCTGCAAATGCCGTCACTCCAGGTTTGTCCCCATTGACGTCACGGCCAGCCCCCGAAAGAAAAGAGGCAAAGAGATAGTGAGGAAAACCCAGAAGCTGTCACTTCCTGCCCCCGAGCAGGGTGCATCAGGGTCGGATGGGCCCCTCGGGAGCCCTTTCCGCCCAGTGCAATGTAGCACCCCTGTACTTGTTTTTCAGGGGAGGGAGGCAGCGGTAACCCTCTGCTTCTTGGGTACTTAGCGGTAAGTTTGGAAGATCCTCTGTGCCAACTGCTACCTTCGGTCACCTCTGTCATCATCCCAAAGTTGTTTCTGGAGTTGTTTTTGGGTCCTTATGGTGACTGGGCTGCGGGGACAGAACAGGGAAATGCACCATTGCCTCCCTATGGCCCATGATCCCGAGGAGATCTCGCCTATCAATAATCCAGATGGCTGGATTGAGGCAGACCCTGTGTTAGTTGGTGGGCCCGGGTCGTCTGCGGCACGCAGTGCCGGGCCTGGAGGGCAGCTGCCCGAAGGCTGTGCACTGCCCGATGTCAGGAGTGGAGGGAGCTCTGTTTAGGCTCTCTGCAGCGGGGTGCGTGGCTCACTCATGCCTGACACTGTGTCGTCCCTCACTCCTCTGGAGGACTCCTAGAATCTTATGTTGATAAGAGGTGAGGGTATCTGGTCTGCCCAGCGCAAAGTTTAGTGCTTGTACTGTTCGTTTTCGTACATCTGTGTTGTTTACTATTTTAGTAATCAGAATATCCTACCCCCCCCCCCCGCCCCAATACGTTGGTACAGAGGCGAGAGTATCCAGTTTCTCCAACGCAAAATTAGTGTTTGTATCGTTTGGTCTTGTACAACTATAATGTTTACTGTGTCAATAAATATATTTCATGAGATAACCAATATTCCCCAGCCAATAGAATCCAGGCTGGTTATAACACTAAGAGGCAATTTAGCAAGGCCAATTCACCTAGCGTGTACATCTTTGGACAGTAGGAGGAAAACGGAGCACCCGTGGAAATCCACGCACACACTTGGAAAAAGTGCAAACTCCACACACAGTGGCCCAAGGGTGGAATTGAAAGCAGGTCCCTGGCGCTGTGAGGCAGCAGTGCCAACCACTGTTCCATCGTGCTGCCTTTATTTCCTGTTTTATCCTGTGCCCCACTGCAGAACAATGTTTGGAGACCTATAGATTACTTCTCAAAAGGAATTTTTCCGTTTGCTATTTCTTATTTCTACCGAGACTGATTCCACATCTTGATCTCCAGTGCTTACATAATTTCTCATTACATAAATGATCTTTTTCCTCACCAGCAGGGCTACGCCATCTTCTTTTCCTTTTTCTTCAGTCTATTTTTCCAAAATACTGCACAACCTTGGATATCCACTCCCTGTCACCATGGCCGGGATTCTCCCCTACCCGGCGGGGCGGGGGGTACTGGCGTTGTGGAGTGGCCACACTGTGGAGTGGAGTGACCACTCTGGCGTCAGGCCTCCCCAAAGGTGCAGAATTCTCCGCATCTTTAGGGGCTCGGCCCGCACCAGAGCGGCTCCCACTCCGTCTGCCGGCGCGAACGGCCTTTGGCGCCCTGCCAGCTGGGGCCGAAAGGCCTTCGCCGGCCGGCAGAAGTCCGCGCACGCGCCGGTGTGCCAGTGGCTGCTGACGTCTGCTGAAGGCCATGGCGGGCGGAAGAAAAAGAGTGCCCCTACGGCACAGACCCGCCGATCGGTGGGCCCCGATCGCGGGCCAGGCTACCGTGGGGGCATCCCCCGGGGCCAGATCACCCCGTGCCACCCCCAGGACCCCGGCATCTGCCCGTGCCGCCACTCCCGCCGGCACCAGACGTGCTTTGATTCCTGCCGGCGGGAAAGGCCTGGCAGCGGCGGGACTTCGGCCCATCGCGGGACGGAGAATTGCCGCAGGGGGCCCGCCGACCGGCACGGCACGATTCCACCCCCCCCCCGGCCGATTCCCGGGTGGCGGAGAATTTGGGCCACGGCGGGGGCTGGAATGACGCCGGTCCCGGGCGATTCTTGCGTGGGGTCGGAGAATTCCGCCTCATGATTCAGTAATCACCACCAAATCATACCTTTTTGTTTCTATGTGTCATTAACCCATTAGATTTGTTCCGAATGTTTCGTACATTTAGATGCATAGCTTTTTAATTTGTTCCACTGTTACATTTTCCTATTCTTCTATAATTCCTTGGTCAATAAAGACATTCACCCGTTCTGTCCATCACCTTTCCTTTCTGGTAACCATCTGCCACATCACTGGTGTGTTCTGTGGTACAAACATTGTAATGATGTACACAGAACAGATAGTTTTTTTTAAACTATAAAGATGATTTATTAACAAGCATGTGGAAAAGATAACTAATGAACTATAATACAGGCGATGGCTACTAAATGAATTCAGTGAATCTCCTGGAGCTACTCTTCGTACGATTATCTTCTTGTACGACTTACTACCAACTAGCGGTTGTCTTGGGTCACCTGACAGATCTCTATTACCATCAGCTGGTTGGAGGACGCACATATAATTATATACAGAACTGTGCACAGGCATATTGGTAGCATAGTGATTAGCACAATTGCTTGACAGCTCCAGGGTCCCAGGTTTGAGTCCTGGCTTGGGTCACTGTCTACGCAGAGTCTGCACGTTCTCCCCGTGTGTGCGTGGGTTGCTCCGGGGGCTCCGGTTTCCTCCCACAGTCCAATAGATGTGCAGGTTCGGTGGATTGGCCATGATAAATTGCCCTTAGGTGGGGTTACTGGGTTATGGAGATAGGGTGGAGGTGTGCGGTTGGATAGGGTGCTCTTTCCAAGAGCCGATGCAGACTCATTGGGCCAAATGGCCTCCTTCTGCACTGTAAATTCTATGATATCACCACAACCACTAACTTGTAATCTTACCTCCTCCTTTGATTTGGGTTTTCTAATTTCCCCTCCAGCTGAACCTCTTGCCCTCCCATTCATTTAAAATCCCTGGCTGCAACCCTAAATTACGCGATTCGCTCGGACTCTGGTCCCAGCATGATTCAGATGAAGACCATCCCATCGGAACAGCTCCCTCCTTCCCTCGTATCTGTGCCAATGTCTTATGAATTCAAATCCATTTCTCCCACACCAATCTTTGAGCCTTTACCTCCTTAATCTTATTGACCCTATACCAATTAGCTCAGGTAGTAATCCAGAGATTATCTTTTTGGTTCTGCTTTTTAATTTTGCTCCGAGCTGTTCATTCTCTCTTGGAAACGTTGGTTCAACTGCTTTTTGTGAGAAAAATTAGGTTGTGTTTATGAATGGTTACAGCATTAAAAGTTTCAGTATTAGAATTTCATCAAAAGAAATAGCACAAACCAGAAAATACACAACTTTGGGGAAGCTTTGGCACTTGAATGACATCTCTTTCCATAAATATGGGCTGGATTTCTTGGCTTGGAAGTGTTGTCACTGGGACCAAATAGTAGGCAATTCGCAAGGTAGGTAAGCAATTTAGGACATGCTAATGGGCTAGCACTCTTCCCATGTGAATTGAAAACAATTTCCATTGCCCCTGCTGTTTGATTCGCTGGGGCAAGAATTAGCGCTGGAGAGCTTGACAAGCTGAAGCTGCTTATAAGAACATAAGAACATAAGAACTAGGAGCAGGAGTAGGCCATCTGGCCCCTCGAGCCTGCTCCGCCATTCAATTAGATCATGGCTGATCTTTTGTGGACTCAGCTCCACTTTCCGGTCCGAACACCATAACCCTTAATCCCTTTATTCTTCAAAAAACTATCTATCTTTACCTTAAAAACATGTAATGAAGGAGCCTCAACTGCTTCACTGGGCAAGGAATTCCATAGATTCACAACCCTTTGGGTGAAGAAGTTCCTCCTAAACTCAGTCCTAAATCTACTTCCCCTTATTTTGAGGCTATGCCCCCTAGTTCTGCTGTCACCCGCCAGTGGAAACAACCTGCCCGCATCTATCCTATCTATTCCCTTCATAATTTTAAATGTTTCTATAAGATCCCCCCTCATCCTTCTAAATTCCAACGAGTACAGTCCCAGTCTACTCAACCTCTCCTCATAATCCAACCCCTTCAACTCTGGGATTAACCTAGTCAATCTCCTCCGCACACCCTCCAGCGCCAGTACGTCCTTTCTCAAGTAAGGAGACCAAAACTGAACACAATACTCCAGGTGTGGCCGCACTAACACCTTATACAATTGCAACATAACCTCCCTAGTCTTAAACTCCATCCCTCTAGCAATGAAGGACAACATTCCATTTGCCTTCTTAATCACCTGCTGCACTTGTAAACCACCTTCTGTGACTCATGCACTAGCACACCCAAGTCTCTCTGAACAGCGGCATGCTTTAATATTTTATCGTTTAAATAATAATCCCGTTTGCTGTTATTCCTACCAAAATGGATAACCTCACATTTGTCAACATTGTATTCCATCTGCCAGACCCGAGCCCATTCACTTAACCTATCCAAATCCCTCTGCAGACTTCCAGTATCCTCTGCACTTTTCGCTTTACCACTCATCTTAGTGTCATCTGCAAACTTGGACACATTGCCCTTGGTCCCCAACTCCAAATCATCAATGTAAATTGTGAACAATTGTGGGCCCAACACGGATCCCTGAGGGACACCACTAGCTACTGATTGCCAACCAGAGAAACACCCATTTATCCCAACTCTTTGCTTTCTATTAATTAACCAATCCTCTATCCATGCTACTACTTTACCCTTAATGCCATGCATCTTTATCTTATGCAGCAACCTTTTGTGTGGCACCTTGTCAAAGGCTTTCTGGAAATCCAGATATACCACATCCATTGGCTCCCCGTTATCTACTGCACTGGTAATGTCCTCAAAAAATTCCACTAAATTAGTTAGGCACGACCTTCCTTTTACGAACCCATGCTGCGTCTGCCCAATGGGACAATTTCTATCCAGATGCCTCGCAATTTCTTCCTTGATGATAGATTCCAGCATCTTCCCTATTACCGAAGTTAAACTCACTGGCCTATAATTTCCTGCTTTCTGCCTACCTCCTTTTTTAAACAGTGGCGTCACGTTTGCTAATTTCCAATCCACCGGGACCACCCCAGAGTCTAGTGAATTTCGGTAAATTATCACTAGTGCATCTGCAATTTCCCTAGCCATCTCTTTTAGCACTCTGGGATGCATTCCATCAGGGCCAGGAGACTTGTCTACCTTTAGCCCCATTAGCTTGCCCATCACTCCCTCCTTAGTGATAACAATCCTCTCAAGGTCCTCACCTGTCATAGCCTCATTTCTATCAGTCGCTGGCATGTTATTTGTGTCTTCCACTGTGAAGACCGACCCAAAAAACCTGTTCAGTTCCTCAGTCATTTCCTCATTTCCCATTATTAAAACTCCCTTCTCATCCTCTAAAGGACCAATATTTACCTTAGCCACTCTTTTTTGTCTTATATATTTGTAAAAACTTTTACTGTCTGTTTTTATATTCTGTGCAAGTTTACTCTCATACTCTATCTTACTCTTCTTTATAGCTTTTTTAGTAGCTTTCTGTTGCCCCCTAAAGATTTCCCAGTCCTCTAATCTCCCAGCAATCTTTGCCACTTTATATGCTTTTTCCTTCAATTTGATACTCTCCCTTATTTCCTTAGGTATCCACGGTCGATTTTCCCTCTTTCTTCCGTCCTTCCTTTTTGTTGGTATAAACCTTTGCTGAGCACTGTGAAAAATCGCTTGGAAGGTTCTCCACTGTTCCTCAACTGTTCCACCATAAAGTCTTAGCTCCCAGTCTACCTTAGCTAGTTCTTCTCTCATCCCCTTGTAATCTCCTTTGTTTAAACACAAAACACTAGTATTTGATTTTACTTTCTCACCCTCCATCTGTATTTTAAATTCCACCATATTGTGATCGCTCCTTCCGAGAGGATCCCTAACTATGAGATTATGAACACTCTACTCACCACACACCAAAAAGCTGGCTCGAAGGAGACTAACCCCACAGTTTCTAGAAAGTGAGCTGGACAGGATGCTAGATGCAGTGAAGGAGAGGTGGGGTCATGACTGAAGTCAGCTAGAGTAAACAGTGCCTGGGAAGAGGTGGCAGTGGCAGTTGCTCAGAGAGCGATCGCCAGTGGCTCGATTGTTAGGGCAAACAGAAGCGGGGACAGTGGGCGTCCCTGCCATGTACCTCTGTGCAGCTGGAAGTATTTAGAGCTGGTGGTGTTAGTCTGTACGTTCGCCATGGGAGCGTTGTACAGAAGTTTCACCCAGACGGTGAACCCTGAACCAAGTCCAAACCTCACCAGCACCTCCATGAGATACTTCCACTGGACCCTGTTGAAGGCCTTTTCTGTGTCCAGGGAGATGATCACCTCTGGTGTTCTCTCCCCACATGAGGTAATTATCACATTTAGCAGGTGCCTCATGTTCGTTGTTAGTTTGCCTACCCTTTGGTCCTCTGTTCCCCAGTCGCCTAGCCAGGATTTGGGCCAGAATTTCTTGTCTACATTGAGGAGTGAGATGTGTCGCACTCAGTCAGGTCTTTGTCTTTCTTGGGTATCAACAAGATTGAAGCTTGAGTTGGTGGCATAGTACCCTTATTAGCGAGTCTGAAAACATCTCCCGCAAGTGCAGGGCCAGTGCTGTCGCAAATTGTTTGTAGAGGTCTGCTGGGAATCCTTCTGGTCCCGGTGCCTTTCGCGCCTGCCTGGAGTTGATGCTCTCCATTACTTCCCCCAGTTCTAGAGGCCGGTGTTGCAGACCGCTTTTCGTATCCTCACCCACGACTGGCATGTCCAATCCTTTGAGGACCTATTTCATCCTCGAGTTCCCCTCAGGTGCCCAGAGGTGTACAGCCACTGGTAGAAGGCCTTGAACACTTTGTTGATCTTTTCCAGTTTGTCTACCAGCCTGCCATTGTGGTCCCTGATCTGCATATTTTCCCTCCGTATTTGGCTGCCTGCTTTCTCAGCTGGTGAGCTAGCAGGCGACTGGCTTTGTCTCCATGTTCATAAAAGGTCCCTCGTGTCTGGCAGAGTTGCTTTCTTATTGGAGAGCAGATCAAAGTCCATTTGTAACTTTTTCCTCTCCACCAGTAGCTCTATGGTCGGGGCCTCAGAGTATTAATGGTTCACCTCCACTATCGAGTCAACCAGTTGTTGTCTAGCCACTCTCTCCTTCGTGTCTCTGTGTGCCTTATAAATTATAATCTTTCCCTTCACGGTGCCTCCCAGAACGTGAAGGGTGAGACCTTCCCGTTCTGATTATTGCTAATATACCCATCTATGGCCTGTGAGATTGTTTTGCAAAAGGCCTTATTGGCAAGGAGGGTTGTGTCCAATCTCCATGGAGAGCGCTAGGCACGGCCCGTCTCCAATCTCACATCCATGGAGTGTGGAGCATGGTCGGAGATTACAATTGTGGAGTATTCCACTCTTACTACTGCCAGAAGCACCAATTTCCCCAGTACAAAAGTTAATCTGGGTATACACTTTGCGTAGCTGGGAGAAGAAGCACACCTTCTCCCCTGGGTGCATAAGCCTTCACAGTGCCCCCATTTGTTTCATGAAGGTGTCTAGCTCCTTCACCATATTTGACGTTTACCCCGATTTGTTGTTCGATCTGTCTGTCCATGGGTCCGGTACACAGTTAAAGTCTCAGTCACCATGCGTCTGGGCCCCTGTCCTCCGGGGTTTCCCTTTGCCAGGGACTACCCGACATGGCCGCCAACTGTGTGTCATGCCATGTGGGTGAGCCTCTGCACTCCGGAGTTCTCTTTGTTTGGGGACCCTTCAAAATAGCTGTTTGTGGTGCCATGTGCGATCTGTTGTAGCCAGCATAGAGCCCTCCCCCCCCCCCCCCCCCCCCCCCCCACCACCCCCTTTGTTCCGCCTTTGGATCTGCTTCTTCCCCCCACTCCCCCGTATCCCTATTATTGCTCCCCCCAACCTACTTCCCGAATTCCACTCCCCCTCCCCATGGTGGTGATCATCCGCATGTCACCGGGCACTCTCTCCCCAGAGGGAAATGCGCCACTGCCCTCCTCTCACACATACCTCCTGGCAATAGCTTCTCCTTCACCTGCTACCTGTTTTCTCCATCTTCCTCGTCCTCACCCCCTGCTGCTCTCGCCCCACCAATCTGAGCCTTTGCTCCCACATTCAGGGTAGTGAAGTCCTGCACAAATCAGCTTTTAAAAACTCAGTCCGCCAGGGTGTCTGCTTCATCTCTGGATTTTCTGCTGTCGTCCCAGCCCATGTTTATAGACAGATTCATCCATGTCCACCGGTGCAGTGAAATAGTGTTCCCTGCCTGGAAGGTGACCCATAGTTTGGCTGGGTACAGCATTTCGAATCTCACCCCGTTTTTGTGCCGGGCAGCCTTCACCCTATTAAATTCCACCTGACGTTGGCCAGGTCTGCACCAATATCCTGGTCGATCCTGATCGGATGCCCTTCCCATTTGCAGGACCTTATCTGCATGGCTCAGTTCAGGATTCTTTTCCTTAGTACTGGTGCAGCTTAGCAATTATGGCCCTGAGCTTTTGCCTATTTCTGGCAGCTTGGGGAAGCTGGCTCTCCCCACCACGTGTTCCATGGGGTTCCTGCTCTCGGTTCCCTCCTGTAGGCCCACTATCGCAGGTTTTGGCACTGCAACAGATTCCCCTGTTCTTGATTTTCCCTTTTAGGGATCCTGTGCTTCCACCAACCTTGCCACCATATCTTGTTGGTCTAGTCTGTTGAGACCTTCTCCAGCTCCTTTGTGATATTCTCCTGGGCCTCCAGCTGCATCTCTACTTGTCCAGGGCCTCTTGCATGGCAAGCAGCACCTTCATCACTGTCACCTTGACCATTGCCCTCATGTCAGCCGTGATAGCCGCTTTGAGTTCTTGTAGTTCCTTCCTGAGGAACCCACTCCACCTGCCCACCAGTGAGGGGGAGATCTGGGCGCAGCCTCGTGGTCCCTCTGTCAGGTGTGGTTGGGGCACCATCGCCTCATGCATTTGCCATCTACTCTGCATGCTTCTGCAGGTTTTTGCTGTTTTTCGCTTCCATTCGGACCTTGGAGCTGCATTGCTTGTTCTACTGTTCTTAGAAGAGGGTCAGAAGATGTTTTGTTCTGTTTCTTGCAGGCTATTTTCAGTTAAAGATCCTCAATCCATGCCAACTTTTGTGCTTCCGCTTAGCACATCTCATCACCGGAAGTCCTTTTTATTGGATTTATTAGATAAACTCAGTTTAATGATCCCTATGAGGAGCATAACAAAGTGAAATGAAAACCACAAAAATGGTCCCAAATTATGGCTCGCCTTCTGCCATGGCATAAGTGATTAAAGGCTACTGAGAAACTTTCAATTCAGAGCATTTTGTAAAACAAAGCACTATTCATAAAGTTTTTGTGATGGCGGGGACTTTCACCCCACTGTCCATTTTCTACTTTAATGGTTGTTGATTGGCATTTTGTGGGACTCAGGCTCTCACTCAGGAGGAAGTCCTGCCTTGGAGAGCTTCCTCCAACAACTGTCCTGCAGTGGCCAGGAGAGAAACTGCATGGAGCTGCCTGAGACAAAGTCCTGGGAACTGGAGACAGAGATAAGTTTAAGGAATCCCAGGGTGGGGAAGGTAGACAAGTCTTGAGGGTTGAGAGTCGCATGATCTCACTCTCAGGGGACAGGTTAGTGGTAGGAAGGTCTAGAGATCACCAGGTCTTCAGTGGATGGTGCCACAGTTAGAAAAGGGCCTGGCTGTTACTGCCCAAGAAGTAACTTTATTTTTGGTTTTCCCTCCATGGTGTTTCAATCCATGCCAGCCTAAAAGTTGAGGCAAGCAGGTAAGATCCATATAAGGACCAAAAGCCAAACATTGTATGCAGTTGTGGAATCCATAATATAAGGGATGTGATAGCACTGGAATGGGTGCAGAGGATATTTACCAGGATGTTGCCTGGGCTGGAGAGTTTTAGTTATGGAGAGATATTGGATAGGCTGGGGTTGTTTTCCTTGGAGCAGAGGGGGGTACATGGAGCAGAGAGAAGCTTGCGCTGTATAAAATTATGAGGGGCATAGATAGACACAATGGACTTAAGGGCCTTTTCTGTGCTGGAGACCTCTATGACTTTAAGGGACTCGATTGGAGTAAGAGTGTTATTCATGTCCGAGGCCTTGCCTGTCCTAGTGTTAAATCGCTGCGAGGTTGGGGCGACTGCAACTTGGATGGAATTCTTTCCTTTAATTTCACACTCCCCGACATGTCCACAAATATGCTGGGTATGGCAAAAGGAGCTTGGGAGGGGCGAGGGTTGTAAAACACAATCCATAGAGTCATCACGGCACAGAAAGAGGCCATTTTCCCATCAAGTTTATGCCAGCTCTGTGCTCCTTGTAGAACAATCCAATTAGTCCAATTCCCCTGCTTTATCCCCAAAGGGGTTCAGGTTAAATTGTTTCAATTTCATTTTTAAATCATTTATCACAAGGCTTGCTCACATTCCCCCACTGTATTCTTGCTCAAACCTTGAAACTGTGACTAATATTCACACCATTTCCAAAGGTTTGTCTTCAACTGATAAAAGGGCAGCAGGGTAGCATGGTGGTTAGCATTTATGCTTCACAGCTCCAGGGTCCCAGGTTCGATTCCCGGCTGGGTCACTGTCTGTGTGGAGTCTGCACGTCCTCCCCCTGTGTGCGTGGGTTTCCTCCGGGTGCTCCGGTTTCCTCCCACAGTCCAAAGATGTGCGGGGTTAGGTGGATTGGCCATGCTAAATTGCCCGTAGTGTCCTAAAAAGTAAGGTTAAGTGGGGGGGGGGGGGGGTTGTTGGGTTATGGGTATAGAGTGGATACGTGGGTTTGAGTAGGGTGATCATGGCTCGGCACAACATTGAGGGCCGAAGGGCCTGTTCTGTGCTGTACTGTTCTATGTTCTAAAATACAGATTCGTTCAAGTACCAAAACATTGCTTTCAGGTGTCATTCCTTACATTCCACACATCTCGTTTCTTCCTACTCTTCTGTAACATCTGGTCCTCCACTATGTCTTTCATTTGTACCTGGAGGACAGATACAAATAAGAAATTTAGGATCAAATTCTAAACACAGATTATAGAGCAATTAATTATTTTCAATCCTTGCAGTATATTGCACTAAATACTTTTCTCACAAATTGCACATGTGCAAACGGGAATGGGATACATTCTAGAAAAATAAAGAATTTGGTTGATTTGGATAAAGAACGTGGGGTTAATTGGATAGCTCATTCACAGATCTTTTCTTTACTATTCCTGCAGTGTAAACATCAGTGGCAAGACCATCTCCAACGCCTCCAATCTCAAGGCATCATATCACAGGTCACACAACCGACTGACTAGGTCAGCTCATTGGTATGTGTCAAGAAGTCGTCCGGTGAACTCAGAATCTGTTTAGATCCCAAAGATTTGAATAAAAGCATTTGCAGGGAACACTATCCTATCCCCAAGCAAGAAGAGATAATGAGCGAAATGGCGAAGACTTGCATATTCACCAAACTTGATGCCTCACAAGGCTTCTGGCAGATGCAGCTCGATGATTCCAGCCGACTGCTGTGTACCTTCAATACACCGTTTGGACGATACTGCTATAATTGTATGCCTTTCAGGATTATCTCTGCGTCCAAAATTTTTCACAGAATTATGGAGCAGATAACGGAGGGCATTGAAGGCGTCCGCGTATATGTTGATGACATCATAATATGGTCAACGACAGAGGAAAGACCACATTTCTCGGTTAAAAAACAAGTCTTCCAAAGAATCCCACCAATTTGGGCTGAAGCTCAACAAGCCAAGTGCACTTTCGCACGTTCATCTCTGACCTTCCTGGGTGACACGTTATCAGAGCACGGGGTGAAGCCAGATTCTGAGAAGATCGCTGCAATTCAGAACATGCAGCGGCCACATGACAAGAAAGCGGTACTCAGGTTTCTTTGAGTCATAAACTTCCCTCGGTAAGTTCATATCAAACCTAGCAGCGTGCACAAGTATTGAGGAAGGACACGGAGTTTGACTGGACTCCACGCCACCAAGACGAGTGCTGGATCTGAAGCACCATGGCAGCTCCAACGCGGCGCTACTTCAACAGAATGACCAGTCGTACTTGGTCCCAGTGACTTACGCTTTCGAGCAATGACCGCCATGGAGTGCAGGTAGCCCAGCTAAAGCATGGAGTGCCTGGGATTGATCAAGGGTATAACAAACCTCCACCACTATGTGTATAGTCTTCCCACATTTTCGAGGTGGAGACTGATCATAGGCCACTGGTCAACATTACCAACAAAGATCTCAATGACATGACACCGCGCCTACAGCAACATGATGATGAAGTTGAGGAGGTATGACTTCACGCTGGTCTACACTCCTAGGAAGAACTGATACCTTATCCCCGAGCCATTGATGCTAACAGTCAACCTCCGCCTTTCATTAATGATGTAGAAGCTCATGCAGTTGTGCGGGGAGACACTCCCGGCAACGGACAAGAGGCTGCAGCAAATTCGTCAGGCGACACGAGAAGATACGACCCTGCTCCAGGTCATGCACAACCTTCAGCATGGCTGGCCAAGAGGGCGGTGCCCACATTTCCCAAAACGACAAAACTGAAACTGTCCGTGGTGGATGGCATCATACTGCAAAATGACAGAATCGGTCATTCCTCTGTCGCTCTGGGGGGGACATGCTCCGCAGGACTTATGAGGGTCACCTTGGTGTCGAGAAGTGCAAAAGAACAGCAAGACAATCTGTGTATTGGCCTGGATAAACGAGGACATAACAAACATGGTGCTCACATGTGACACATGCCAAAAATATCGACCGGCACAATGCAAGGAGCCACTCCAGCAGCATGAGATAGCTACGTCACCGTGGGACAAAGTTGGCATCAACTTGTTTCATTCCATGGATTCGACATTATGTTCTTCTCATAAATTATTACTCCAACTTTCCGGAGGTAATGAAACTCCTGGATCTCACATCGGCGTCAGCTATCCAAAGCCTGCAGGAAACCTTCTCAAGGCATGGCATTCCACAGATGGTCATGTCCGACAAGGATCCTTGCTTTGCAAGCTGGGAGTTGTAGAATTCTGACAAAATACAACTTCAAGCACATGACGTCAAGTCCACACTTTGCTCAATCGAATGGCAGGGTGGAGAAAGGTGTTCACATTATTAAGCAACTGATCAGCAAGGACACTGACTCGAATTCCGACATACACTAGGCTCTATTGTCATATCGTTCATCGCCTTTGAGCTCTGGGTTGTCACCGGCTCAAATGCTCTTCAATCGAGATGTGAGGACAACTCTACTGGCATTACACTTCGCCAATCCAGATCACTCGCCAGTCCTGGACAAGATGCGTCACCAACGTCACAGACAAAAGCAGCACTATGACCGGCATGCGAAGTGCTGCATTCGTTAGCGATCAATGACATGGTTAGATTGCGACACCCTGGTTGAGGTTGGTCTAATATGGCAATGTATCGCCATGATCATACGTTGTGAAGTCTGATGATGGAATACTGTTTCAATGCAATCGGTGAGACCTGCTGAAGGTTCCACCTCATCAACCTGTATTTCCAACGTGGAATCTGCAGGACTCTATCATGGCGACATCCTGGGACACCCACAGTTGGTGCCCAAATGGACATAAAAAACCTCTGGGTCTCCATGCCCACTCAGGAGGTCTACCCAAATCAGACGTGCACCCAACCGTCTGAACTTGTGAACATGACTGATACAATCATTGCTCTCTGTTCTGTATTTGTGCATGAAAACTAACTGTGTTTGATTTTTTAGTTACAGCTCTGCAACTGTGGAAAAAAAAGGGGGAAAATGTGAAAGATGGGGGGTGTAGTGATCTTTACATGTGGTATGTACAGAAGGGGCTAATGGGTAATGGAAAGAGGGGAAGCACTGGCATGTATAAAAGTGGAAGCAAGCAGCCCTCTGGCCTCTTGGGTGGATTAGACTGTGAGGAGAACAGAGGCAGAGATTTAGCTCAGGGTTGCTTGTGTGGTCAGGCCTGGTTGTAGTGTATAGAAAAGTTGTAACCTTTCTACTAGTACAGTACGTAAAGTAAGAATTCATGCAGTTATTAAGTTGTGTTGCTCAATAAACCTTCTGTAAAACTTCTGGACGACTTCGAGCCTTCTTCCAAAGCCTCTACTGTAACTGAGTTGAGTAGCACAGATTACCTGCCTTACAGGTAACAACAAAATGCATTTTGGAAGGTCTAATACAGGTGGGAAATATGCAGTAAATGGCAGAACACTTAAGAGTATTAACAGGCAGAGGGGTCTTTTGTACAGGTCCACAGGTCACTGAAAGTGGCAATGCAGGTGGAAGGTAGTCAAGAAGGCATACAGCATGCTTTTCTTCATTGGCCGGGGCATTCAGTATAAAAATTGGCAAGTTATGCTGCAGCTATATAGAACCTTGGTTAATCCATACTTGAAAAACCGTGTTTAACTCTGATCGCCACACTACCAGAAAATGTGGAGGTTTTGAAGAGGTTTACCAAGATGTGGCCTTGTACGGAGTGCATTAGCTATGAAGAGAGGTTGGATAAACTCGCTTTGTTCTTACTGGAATGACGGAGGTTGAGGGGGCTGATAGAAGTCGACAAAATTATGAGGGGCATGGACAGATTAGAAGCTTTTTCCCCAGGGTAGAAGAGTCAGTTACTAGAGGACATAGATAGTTTGGAGGAGATGTGTGAGAGAAGTTTCTAACACAGAGATTAGTAAACACGCTGCCGGAGGAGGTGGTGGAAACAATATGATAGTGATGTTTAAGGGTGTTTTAACAAATATATAAATAAGATGAAAATAGAGGGATCCCAGAAGTTGGTTCAGCCTTGGGGGCCTGTTCCTGTGCTGTACTTTTATTTGTTCTTTATTCTTGTTCAATTACAGAGCTATTCAAACTTGCTTGAAGAAAAACATGTATTCCTTTCAAGTGTTCAAAAATTGTCACAATAGACAAATATCCATTTATAACCTAATCAAAAACAGATAACCACTCATTTAAGTATTAATCAAAACAAAGTTCATAGTTCCCTTGGCAACATCATCAACTGTCATGTGAGAGTACCTTTAAGAAATGGGTGTTTATAAATCGGTGTGTATATACATATCTGCAGTGAGAGTACCTTTAAGGAAATGGGTGTTTACTACTGCAGTGATGTCAGAGAGTGGGTGAAGTTGGGCTGTCTGTCAGCTTTTACTTTTGTTTTAGGCTGTTTGCTGCAGGGTGTGTTTTAGTTTCATTTTCAGAGCTGGATAGCTGCAGTCACAGCCAGAAGGTGTATTAGAGTTTTTGTCTGTAATCTAAAGACTGTAAATCGATCCTGGTGATTTAAAACTAATAACAGTCCTGACTTTAACCTGATGTGCTTCTGGTGAAAGGTGTTTTAAATCTTATGGATGTTAAAAGAAAGCTTAAAGGATTACTTAGTGTTGTATTCTTTGGGGGTTGTATTTGAATTAATTGTTGCTAAGATGTTCACTGTATGTTTAAAAAGGTTAACGAGTTCATAGAATAAACATTACTTTGCTTTAAAAAAATACTTTTCCATTTCTGCTCTACCACACCTGAAGAGTGGGCCATGTGCTCCCCATACCCAATCTAGTAAAAGTTGTGGGTCTGGTGAACTCCATGATACAGTTTGGGTTCTCTAAATCCTGGCCTTTAACACAACTCCTTTAGAAACACTTTAGAAATACACTCAAGTCCTATCTCCAGATTACTTGTGTCCTTTTTGCTTCCTTTTCTTTTACAGGCATTGATTTTAACTTAGTTTGTTCTGTTTTGCTTTCAAATGGCAGCTGTTCACCAGTTTATCATTCCACATCATCCTCAAGACATATATTTTGCTTCTTTGCTTGTCCCATGACCACTTCATTTGTCCTTGCACTACAAATCTATTATTATTAATCTCTCTTGTCTCCCACCCTATCCTGGACTTCCATTTTGTTCTTTTATCGCGACCCATCACCCCAACCCCAGCATCCAAACTTGAATGACTTAAAACCTGTACGTTTCTAACTTTCCATTGTTCTGATGAAAAATCATGAACCTGAAGTTATAACTTCACTTCTCCTTTCACATATGCTGCTTGACCTAAGTATTTCTAGCATTTCTGATAAATGCGATGAATGTAAATAGTAAATGTCTAGCTTATATATAAGGCAGTTGTTTTACATTTGGTGCCTCCTATAACAGGTTATTCAACTACAGGATTGTTGTACCTGTGTATGGTGTCTCTCAGCAAACTCTGGTGAGGCCAGGAACATTGGCAGCCATTTTCTTTCCATGCGTGCTTTTACATATTTTTGAATCTCAATTAGAATATCTGAAGACAACTTATCATGGAGCAACTTGCCCCATCCCCCAGCCAACTTCATCACCTAGAGGGAAGAATGGCAGATATGTTTTTATTTGTTTTCTAAAATAATGCAATATGTTATTGATTTTCACAATAATAGAGGTAACTTCAAAAATGTGTACTTTCAGGCAGTACGGAGACTGTGCATGAGCATGCTTCTCATACAAAGTTGTTTAAATACGTGTCGCGTCTTTTCGTCCGACGTCATTTCGTCCAACGACACTTCGTCCACGTCTTTTCGTCCAACGTCTTTTGTCCGCCCGTCTTTTGGTCCAACGTCACTTCGTCCAATTAACCAATTGCAAATCAACTCCGTATAAAAGCATTTAATTGATAGAAAGCAGGCACAATACAGCAAGTGAATTTAATTGCTAAAATGCAAGTAATTGATGAAATTCAAGTAAAATACAAGCTTAAAAATGCAGTTAAAAGTTAAAAAATCTAAAAATGCAGTTAAAAAGATCTAAAGTTTACTACTGATGAATTCCCGAAATTACTTAAAATTGATGTAAATTGTGAGCAACATTCCTCAAGAAATCAATTTTCGCTGTGGGATCCTTTAACGAGGCTCGTTAAAGGGGAGAGAACAATAATAACTATCCTTTAACGAGAGAACGATAATAACTATCCTTTAACGAGGCTCGTTAAAGGAAAGAGGCCGGTAATAAAGATCCTTTATTGTATATTATGTGCATTAGAGAAGATTTCCATGTACAAAAGTTAAAGTGGAGTGGTGCTACTAAGCAAGTTACTAAAGTCAAGTTACAAAAAGTCTTTGACAAAAAAAATCATCCAGCAAAAACACGTAAAAAGTCACAAAAAATCTTTGACGAAAAAAATCACCGGACAAAATGACGTTGGACCAAAAGACGGGCGGACAAAAAGACGTTGGACGAAAAGACGTGGACGAAGTGTCGTTGGACGAAATGACGTCGGACGAAAAGACATAGCACCGTTTAAATATGCCCAAATTCCTAATATGTGGAAGACGGGAGGTAAGGAAAAGATGGTGGTTAACACTGTTAATTAGAAATGAAATGAGGACAGTTGTGAGAGACGATCTAGATTCAGATGATGTAGAGTCCATTTAGGTGGAGATAAAAAACAGCAAGGGAAAAAGACATCTATAGGAGTGGTGTATAGACCCTCAAATAGGGTTATAATAGGAGCATGTAAAAAAGAATAGAGCAATAATTATGGATGGATTTAATCGTCATGTTGATTGGGTTAATCAAGTTAGAAAGAATAGCAATAACAATGATTACATAGAGTGAATTAGAACATGGAACATACAGTGCAGAAGGAGGCCATTTGGCCCATCGAGTCTGCACTGATCCACTTAAGCCCTCACTTCCACCCTTTCCCCCTAACCTTTTTGGACACTGAGGGGCAGTTTTGCATAGCCAATCCACCTAACCTGCAAAACTTTGGACTGGGGGGGGGAAACCGGAGCACCCGGAGGAAACCCACACAGACATGGGGAGAACGTGCAGACTTCGCACAAACAGTGACCCAAGCTGGGAATCGAATCTGAGACCCTGGTGCTGTGACGCCACAGTGCTGTTCAAGTAGGGATAATTCCCGAGAGCAATATGTCATGGAGCCAACCAGGGAACGGGCTATCTTGGATCTGATAATGGGTAATGAGGCTGGTTCAATAAATGACCTCAGAGTAAAGATTCCGAGAAGAAAGTATCATAACATGATGGAATTTAATATTATAGGAGAGGCGCTGGCGTGGTGGTATTGTCACTGGACTAGTGAACCAGAGACCCAGAGTAATGCTCTGGGGATCTAGATTCAAATCCCGCCACAGCAGATGGTGAAATTTCAATAAAAATCTGGAATTAAAGTCTAATGATGACCATGAAAACCATTGTCAATTGTTGTAAAAACACATCTGATTCACTAATGTCCTCTCAGAAAGGAAATCTGCCATCCTTACCTGGTCTGGCCTACATGTGACTCCAGACCCACAGCAATGTGTTGATTCTGAACTGCCAGGGATGGCAATAAATGCTGGCACAGACCGGGGAAGGGTACATCCATAAAACAAAAATAAATCAGTTTGCGGTGAAAACCTGGGTCGGAACAACTGTGTTTAACATAAATATAGGGAATTACAATGAAATGAAGATAGAGTTAGCTAAAGGGGACTGGGCAGAATTAACAGTAAATAAGTAGTGGCAGACATGTGACAAGGTTAATCCATGACTCTCAGCAAACAACATATACCAGTAAGAGGACATCTATTTCCAAATGAAAACAGACATGGGTAATTTAAAATATGCAAAAAGTAGCTCAGAGCTGACAAATGTGCACAATGCAAAGAACAATAAAGGGTAACAAAAGAGCTAGTAAGAGCTGCAAAAAGGAATTCTGAAAAGGAAATTGCAAGGGGTATCACAATCAACATAAAATTATTTCAGGAAGAGGATGGATGTTAGTGAATCAGTTTATCCCAGTCAGGAGGAAAGATTTTAAGAGAGGGATAAACCAACTATGACAAACCAAGGAAGTTGAGGAAAATATTAATCACAGAATCAAAAATCACAGAAAATACAGTGCACAAATCCCCCCTGAACCTCCCGCCCTCACTTTGAACTTGTGTCCCCTCATAACCAACCCTTCAATTAAGAGGAACAGCTGTTCCCTATCCACCCTGCCCATGCCCCGCAGTCTCCTCTGCTCCAGCAAAAACAATCCAAGCCTATCCAACCTCTCTTCATTGTTTAAGTTTCTGGGTTGCTGGAGAGTAAAGGAGTCAACAGTCTGCTTCTCCACTATTATGGGCCAGGGTTTAGAAAACACCAAAGTATATCATGGAGTTCACCTGACCCACGACTTTTAATAGATTTTGATTATGGGGAGCACAAGGGTCCAACTCCAGGTGTATGCAACAGAGATCCTAAGTATTTTTTAAAACAACACAATGTTTATTCTATGAACCCAGTTAACATTTATAACACACAACTACCAAAACACGGGGCAGCACGGTGGGGCAAGTGGGTTACGCCCTGCAGCTCACGGCGCGCGAGGTCCCAGGTTCGATCCCGGCTCTGGGTCACTGTCCGTGTGGAGTTTGTACATTCTCCCCGTGTTTGCGTGGGTTTCGCCCCCACAACCCAAAAATATGCAGTGTAGGTTGGATTGGCCATGCTAAATTGCCCCTTAATTGGAAAAAAAATTATTGGGCACTCTAAGTTTTTAAAAAACTACCAAAACACATAACCCCAGAGATGCAATCCTTTGTGCCTTTCCCAGCAACATCCATAAGTTGAACCCTGTTTAACAAGGACAGCAGGTTTAAATTCTTCACAGAAACAGGTATTAGTTTAAAATCATCAAGTGAGCTGAAGACATTCTTTAGCTTGTAGAGAGAGATCATGGACGGTATTTTCCCCCTACCCGGCGGGGGTTCCCGGCATAGCGGAGTGGCGCCAACCACTCCCGGCGTCGGGCCTCCCCAAAGGTGCGGAAATCTCTGCACCTTTAGGGGCTACACCCCGCGCGGAGTGGCTCCCGCTCCGTCGACTGGCGGCCAACAGCCTCTGGCGCACGCCAACCGGAATCGAGGCTGGCCGAAAAATCGCCGTTGACATCACCACCGGTCTCTTCCGCCTCCGCCATGGTGGAAGCCGTGGCGGCGGCGGAAGAAAAAGAGTGCCCCCACAGCACAGGCCGCCCGCCGATCGGTAGGCCCCGATCGGTGCCAGGGCCACACCCGTGGGGGCACCGCCAGGGTGGGTTAAACCACGTCAGTGGGAGAGGCCTGTGACAGAGGTGGGACTTCGGCCCATCAAGGGCAAGGAGAATCGGCCGCGGGGGGGGCCCCGCCGGACTGGCGGGGGGGCCGCGATTCCTGGCCCCCGCCGATTTTCCGGGGTGGGCGGAGAATTCACAGCACCACGGCGGGGGGGGGGTATTTATGAAGGCCCCGGGCGATTCCCCACCCTGCGAGGGGGGTCGGGGAAATTCCGCCCCTTCCACGTCTGCTTGCTTTGAACACAGCTAGCGAACTCTGAAAACCGGACCAAACAGATGCCATCACAGCAGCTTTTCATGCTCAAACAAAAGTAAAAGACAGACAGCCCAGCTACACACCACCACATCTGACATCACTGCAGTTAATTGAATAAACACCCATTCCTTAATGGTACATCCAACTCTGCACCAAACTTCGTGAGTGTTTCCCACCCTACCTCCTCCTTAACCAACCCCCACACCCCACGGTGGTTGGGAAGCGGGAGCAGGGGCCTGTCGTGAATGTGAGTGAGTGCCTTTAAATTTGCCTTACCTTTTCAGCGGGAGCAGGGTTTGAGGTAATATCAGGTAAGAGCTCTCCTTTCTTTTTCTTTTTCTTGTTTTTTTTAAATCTAGAGGTGATCGGGGCCTCACGGTAGCATGGTGGTTAGCATCAATGCTTCACAGCTCCAGGGTCCCAGTTCGATTCCCGGCTGGGTCACTGTCTGTGTGGAGTTTGCACGTCCTCCCTGTGTGTGCGGGGGTTCCTCTGGGGCTCCGGTTTCCTCCCACTTGTCCAAAGATGTGCGGGTTAGGTGGATTGGCCATGCTAAATTGCCCGTAGTGTAAGGTTAATGGGGGGATTGTTGGGTTACGGGTATACAGGTTACTTGGGTTTAAGTAGGGTGATCATTGCTCGGCACAACATCGAGGGCCGAAGGGCCTGTTCTGTGCTGTACTGTTCTATGAGTCAGGGAAGGCAGTACAATGCTCCTCTCCTGCAGAATGTTTGAGGTGAGGGACACCGTCAGTGTCCCTGCTGATTTCCTCTGTGGGAAGTGCACCCAACTCCAGCTCCTCAAAAACCGTGTTAGGGACCTGGAGCTGAGCTGGATGAACTTCGGATCATTCGGGAGGTAGAGGGGGTCATACATAGGAGCTTCAGGAAGGAGCTCCACCAAAGACTGGAGATAGATGGGTAACTGTAAGAGTGACTGGGAAGAAGCAGTCAGTGCAGGGACCCTCTGCGGTCGTTCCCTTGAGTAACAAGTATACCGTTTTGGATACTTGTGGGGGGGGACGACTTACCAGGGGTAAGCCATGGGGTACGGGCCTCTGGCACGGAGTCTGGTCCCTGTTGCTCAGAAGGGAAGGGGGGAAGGAGTAGAACATTAGTAATTGGGGACTCAATAGTCAGGGGCACAGATAGGAGATTTTGTGGGAGCGAGAAGAGACTCACGTTTGGTATGTTGCCTCCCAGGTGCAAGGGTACGTTGATGTTTCGGATCGTGTTTTCCGGGTCCTTAAGGGGGGAGGGGGAGCAGCCCCAAGTCGTAGTCCACATTGGCACTAAAGACATAGGTAGGAAAGGGGACAAGATGTCAGGCAGGCCTTTAGGGAGCTAGGATGGAAGCTCAGAGCGAGAACAAACAGAGTTGTTATCTCTGGGTTGTTGCCCGTGCCACGTGATAGTGAGAATGAGGAATAGGGAGAGAGAGCAATTAAACACGTGGCTACAGGGATGGTGCAGGCGGGAGGGATCAGATTTCTGGATAACTGGGGCTCTTTCTGGGGAAGGTGGGACCTCTATAGACAGGATGGTCTACATCTGAACCTGAGGGGCACCAATATCCTGGGGGGGGAGATTTGTTAGTGCTCTTTGGGGGGGTTTAAACTAATTCAGCAGGGGGCATGGAAACCTGGGATTGTAGTTTGGGGGGGTATCGGGAAAGATTGAGAGTATAGAGGCCAGGAGCAGCACATTTGACTTCGCAGGAGGGTGCCAGTGTTCAGGTAGGTGGTTTGAAGTGTGCTCTACTTCAATGCCAGGAGTATACGAAATAAGGTAGGGGAACTGGCAGCATGGGTTGGCTACCTGGGACTTCGATGTTGTGGCCATTTCAGAGACATGGATAGAGCAGGGACAGGAATGGTTGTTGCAGGTTCCGGGGTTTAGGTGTTTTAGTAAGCTCAGAGAAGGGGGCAAAAGAGGGGGAGGTGTGGCGCTGCTAGTCAAGGACAGTATTACGGTGGCGGAAAGGATGCTAGATGGGGACTCTTCTTCTGAGGTAGTATGGGCTGAGGTTAGAAACAGGAAAGGAGAGGTCACCCTGTTGGGAGTTTTCTATAGGCCACCTAATAGTTCTAGGGATGTAGAAGAAAGGATGGCGAAGATGATTCTGGAAAAGAGCGAAAGTAACAGGGTAGTTGTTATGGGAGACTTTAACTTTCCAAATATTGACTGGAAAATATATAGTTCGAGTACATTAGATGGGTCGTTCTTTGTCACAATGTGTGCAGGAGGGTTTCCCTGACACAATATGTTGACAGGCCAACAAGAGGCGAGGCCACATTGGATTGGTTTTGGGTAATGAACCAGGCCAGGTGTTAGATCTGGAGGTAGGTGAGCACTTTGGAGACAGTGACCACAATTCGGTGACCTTTACGTTAGTGATGGAAAGGGATAAGTATACCCCGCAGGGCAAGAGTTCTAGCTGGGGGAAGGGCAATTATGATGCCATTAGACATGACTTAGGATGTGTTGGTTGGAGAAGTAGGCTGCAAGGGTTGGGCACCTGATATGTGGAGCTTGTTCAAGGAACAGCTATTGCATGTTCTGATAAGTACGTACCAGTCAGGCAGGGAGGAAGGGGTCGAGCGAGGAACCGTGGTTTACCAAAGAAGTGGAATCTCTTGTTTAAGAGGAAGAAGGAGGCCTATGTGAAGATGAGGCGTTGAAGTTTCAGTTGGGGCGCTTGATAGTTACAAGGAAGCGAGGGAAGGATCTAAAGAGAGAGCTGAGACGAGCAAGGAGGGGACATGAGAAGTCTTTGGCAGGTAGGATCAAGGAAAACCCAAAAGCTTTCTATAGGTAAGTCAGGAATAAAAGAATGACTAGATAAGAGTAGGGCCAGTCAAGGACAGTGGTGGGAAGTTGTGTGTGGAGGCTGAGGAGATAAGCGAAGATACTAAATGATACTTTTCGTCAGATTCACTCAAGAAAAAGATAATATTGCGGAGGAGAATGCTGAGACCCAGGCATTGAGGTGCGTAGGGAAGAAGTGTTGGCAATCTGAACAAGGTGAAAATAGATAAGTCCCCGGGCCGGATTGATTTATCCTAGGATTCTCTGGGAAGCCAGGGAAGAGATTGCTGAGCCTTTGGCTTTGATTTTATGTCATCATTGGCTACAGGAATAGTGCCAGAGGACTGGAGGATAGCACATGTGGTTCCTTTGTTCAAGAAGGGGAGTAGAGATAACCCCGGTAACTATAGGCCGGTGAGCCTAATGTCTGTGGTGGGTAAAGTCTTGGAGAGGATTATAAAAGATACGATTTATAATCATCTAGATAGGAATATATGATTAGGGATAGTCAGCATGGTTTTGTGAAGGGTAGGTCATGCCTCACAAACCTTATTGAGTTCTTTGAGAAGGTGACTGACACAGGTAGACGAGGGTAGAGCAGTTGATGTGGTGTATATGGATTTCAGTAAAGCGTTTGATGAGGTTCCCCACGGTCGGCTATTGCAGAAAATACGGAGGCTGGGATTGAGGGTGATTTAGAGATGTGGATCAGAAATTGGCTAGTTGAAAGAAGACAGAGAGTGGTAGTTGATGGGAAATGTTCAGAATGGAGTTTCAGTTACGAGTGGCATACCACAAGGATCTGTTCTGGGGCCGTTGCTGTTTGTCATTTTTATAAATGACCTAGAGGAGGGCGCAGAAGGATGGGTGAGTAAATTTGCAGACGACACTAAAGTCGGTGGAGTTGTAGACAGTGCGGAAGGATGTTGCAGGTTACAGAGGGACATAGATAAGCTGCAGAGCTGGGCTGAAAGGTGGCAATTGGAGTTTAATGTGGAGAAGTGTGAGGTGATTCACTTTGGAAAGAATAACAGGAATGCGGAATATTTGGCTAATGGTAAAATTCTTGGTAGTGTGGATGAGCAGAGGGATCTCGGTGTCCATGTACATAGATCCCTGAAAGTTGCCACCCAGGTTGATAGGGTTGTGAAGAAGGCCTATGGTGTGTTGGCCTTTATTGGTAGAGGGATTGAGTTCCGGAGCCATGAGGTCATGTTGCAGTTGTACAAAACTCTAGTACGGCCGCATTTGGAGTATTGTGTACAGTTCTGGTCGCCTCATTATAGGAAGGACGTGGAAGCTTTGGAACGGGTGCAGAGGAGATTTACCAGGATGTTGCCTGGTATGGAGGGAAAATCTTATGAGGAAAGGCTGATTGACTTGAGGTTGTTTTCGTTAGAGAGAAGAAGGTTAAGAGGTGACTTAATAGAGCATACAAAATGATCAGAGGTTAGATAGGGTGGACAGCGAGAGCCTTCTCCCGCGGATGGAGGTGGCTAGCACGAGGGGACATAGCCTTAAATTGAGGGGTAATAGATATAGGACAGAGGTCAGAGGTGGGTTTTTACCGCAAAGAGTGGTGAGGCCGTGGAATGCCCTACCTGCAACAGTAGTGAACTTGCCAACATTGAGGGCATTTAAAAGTTTATTGGATAAGCATATGGATGATAAGGGCATAGTGTAGGTTAGATGGCCTTTAGTTTTTTTCCATGTCGGTGCAACATCGAGGGCCGAAGGGCCTGTAACTTGCGCTGTATCGTTCTATGTTCTAAAACACCTTATTTCTTTGATCCAACTTCACACACAAATATCCACCAACAGCGTCACCTGTGACCCCTTTATATTAGCAGTGACATCTATTGGATAATTGGCATCAAATTGGTATTTAATTGGAAGGTCTGTTAACGCATTCCGAACATTCATAACAAAAATGTTCTATCCCGGGCAACATCCTGGTGAAATGCCTCTGTATCCGCTCCAGTGCAATCACATTCTTCCTATAAAGTGACGACCAGAACTGCAAACAGTGCTCCAGCTGTGGTCTCACCAATGTTCTATAATGCCAACATTGACATCCTTGCTTTTGTAATCTATCACACGGTTATTATAGGTAAGTGTACCATAGGCCTTTTCACCACCCTATTGGCCTGCCCTTTTGCCTTCAGGGATCTTTTACAAACACACCAAGGTCTATTTGTTCCTCAGGGCTTCCCATGTGCTGCCATTCATTCAATATTTCCTTGTCAAATTGTTCCTTCCAAAGTGTACACCTCACACTTTTCAGGATTAAATTCCATCCACCACTTTTCTGCCCATCTGACCATCCTGTCTGTATCTTCCTGTAACCCAAGACTCTCAGCCTCACTGTTAACCACCTGGCCTATCTTTGTGTCATCCGCAAACGTACCTATTCTACCCCTACATAGTCATCTCAGTCAGTTATCTAAATGACTAACAATAGGGTACCCTGCACTGACCCCTGTGGTACGCCACTGGACACTGCCTTCCAGTCACTACAACAGCCATCTGTCATCACCCTCTGTCTCCTGCAGCTAACCAAATTTTTAATCCACCTTATCAAGTTACCCTGTATCCCATGTGCATTTACCTTCTCAAGTCTGGGACCTTGTCAAATGCTTTGCTGAAATCCATGAAAACTACATCAACTACACTACTCTCATCTACACACCTGGTGCGGAATTCCCGGGGGGGGCAGAGAATCACCCGGGGGCCGGCACTCAATCCCGCCCCCACCGTGTCCACGAATTCTCCACCCCCAAGACTCGGCAGGGGCGGGAATTGCGCTGTGCGGTCCCCCCGCGGCGTTTCTCCGGCCCGCGATGGGCCAAAGTCTCGCCGCTGACAGGCCTCTCCCACCGACGTGGTTTAAACCACCTCTCTTACCAGCGGGATTGGCGGCGCGGGCGGGTTCCGGGGCGATCTGACCCCAGGGGGTGCCCCCAGGTGGCCTGGCCCGCGATCGGGGCCCACCGATCCGCGGGCGGGCCTGTGCCGTGGGGGCACTCTTTTACTTCTGCCCCCGCCATGGCCTTCACCATGGCGGAGGCGGAAGAGACCCCCTCCCCTGTGCATGCGCCGGTATGACGTCAGCAGCCGTTGACGCTCCGGCGCATGTGCGGACTTACGCCGACCGACGAACTCCTTTCGGCCCCGGCTGGCGTGGCGCCAAAGGCCGTTCACGCCAGCCGGCGGAGTGGGAACCACTCCAGCGCGGGCCTAGCCCCTCAATGTGAGGGCTTGGCCCCTAAAGGTGCGGAGAACTCCACACCTTTGGGGCAGCCTGACGCCGGGAGTGGTTCACGCCACTCCGACACGCTGGGACCCCCCGCCCCGCCAGGTACGGGAGAATCCTGGCCCTGGTCACAAGCTCAAAAAATTCAATCAAATTGTTAAGCATGACCTTCCTCTGACAAAGCCATGCTGACTATTCCTGATCAAACCTTGCCCCTCCAAGTGCAGATCAATTCTCTCCTTCAGGAGTTTCTTCATTAGTTTCCCCACCACTGATGTGATGTAGTTCCCAGGCTTATCCATGCAGTCTTTCATAAATAGTGGGACCATATTTGTGGTTCTCCAGTCCTCTGGCAGCTCTCCTGTGGCCAGAATAGAATTAAAAATTTGGATCAGGGTCCCAACAATCTCCTCCAATGCCTCCCATAGCAACCTGGGACACAATTCATCCTGAACTGGAGATTTCTCCACTTTTAAGCCTGCCAACACGTCCAATACATTTTCCCTCCCTGTGACAACTTGCTCAATAATCTCACAGTCTCTATTAATTGAAACAAAAATAATTTTAGTGGCAGAAGTCAGTGATAGCCCCGAAGACCGAGATAAATTCAGAATCCAGTAAAGGAGGAGTAAAAGATAATGAACAGAGAGAAAATAAACAAAAAGGTCACACTAGCGAAGAATATAAAACTCATAATCAGAGCTTCTTTAAATATACAAAAAGAAAGAGAGAGTTCAAAATGAACGTAGGTCCCTGAGAAAATGAATCTTGAGCTATAGTTATTCGGAACAAGGAAATGGCAGGGGACTTAAACAGATATTTTGTATCAGTCTTTACAGTGGATGAAGCACTGGAGAAGCATTTTTAGACAAACTGACAGGGTGAAAGGGAGATAAGCCCCCTGGCCCTGGTGCTTGCATCTTAGGATCTTAGAAGTAGCTACAGAGATTGTGGATGCATTGGTTGTCATTGATGTGTTGGGTAAGCTGGGTCTGCACGGACTGCGTTTACTGCAGTGGTGAGAGAGACAGGCTTCCAACACTTGAAGAAATGCAATTCGATTTTATTTAACACTGAACTATAAGACATGCTTTAACTGTGGGTTGACACTATGCTGACGGACTTGACTGGAAACCTGAGGCTAACCTGACCAGACTATCTTACTACCACATGGTGTATGTTCTAGTTGCTGCTCACGAGCTCTGACTGTCTCAGAGACTGGATCCCGAGAAAGCGGGAAAACTAGTGCCCTCTGGCTTTATAGTGGTCGTGTCCTGTATGGTGATTGGCTGCTGTGTTCTGTGTGTTCACTTGTCATCCTGTGTGTCAATCACTGCCTGTCTGCACTCCATCATATACATGGATGTATATTATGACATCTCCCCCCTTTTAAAAAAAAAAGAATGTGTTCAGGTCAATAAATAGTGAGTGGTTGTCATTGGAGCCTGACTATATACAAAATATGCTAACATATTTACATGGGAAGGTGTCTAGTGCAGATAACACATGAGAGAAAAAACAATATGTACAGATGTGTAAACAATGAGATAACAAGGTAATGCAACATTCAGTCTATAAATTCAGTCTCTGTGGCGGGTGACAAATTCTGGTTGACCGTCTCAAGGGTAGGTCAGGAGCCGCCTGCACTTGAATGGGCGGAACTGCCTCCAATGTAGAGGTCGGTAGAATAACTGGCAAATCGGTGCGCGGAAGTCGCCGCAGTGCCTGCCTATTACGCCGAAGAAAGGCGCCATCAGGCATGCGAACGAGGAACGATTTCGGGGCCACTTGCTTAACCACCACAGCTGTGGCAGACCAGCCACCGTCAGCTAGCTGAACACGAACTCAGTCAGCAGGGACCAGATCAGGGAGATCTGTGGCATGGGTGTCGTACGCCGACTTGCATTGGGCCCGAGACTCTTGCATCCTCTGTCGGACCGGGAAGTTGTCAAGGTCCGGAATGTGGATAGCCGGCACCGTCGTTCGCAGTGTGCGGTTCATTAGGAGCTGTGCTGGGGACAGGCCAGCGGACAAAGGAGTCCTGTAGCCCTTGTTATTTGTTAGCCCTGTAGGCTAACAGCGCCAGGTTGAAATCCGAACCCGAGTCAGCAGACAACAGTCTTTTAACGATGTGGACCCCTTTTTCAGCCTTCCCATTCGACGGGGGATAGCTGGGGCTTGATGTAACATGCTGAAAATTGTACAGCCGGGCAAAATCTGTCCACTCCTGGCTGAAAAAGCAGGGGCCGTTGTCACTCATAACTGTTAGTAGGATTCCATGCCCGGCAAAACTCTCCTTGCATGCCTTGATTACTGTTGCTGAGGTGAGATCAGTCAGTTCGGGGTAGTTGGAAAAGTAGTCCACTCGGAGGACATAGTCTTGGCCCTTTGCATGGAAGAGGTCAACACCTACTTTTGACCATGGGGAGGTCACCATTTCATGCGGTTGTAGAGTCTCTTTAGGCTGAGCCGGCTGGAACCTTTAACACGTTGGGCAATTGAGGACCGTGTTGGCGATATCTTGGCTGATGCCTGGCCAATATACTGCCTCTCGGGCTCGACAGCACTTGGGGCACTTTTCGACCCCCAGGTGACCCTCGTAGATTTGGCCGAGGACCAACTCTCGCATGCTCTGTGGGATCACAATTCTGTCCAGCTTCATCAGTATGCCGTCCACCACCGCTAGATCGTCCTTTACATTATAAAACTGGGGGCGCCACCCCTTTTGCCAACCATCTGTGAGATGTCGCATGACCTGCTGGAGTAGAGGATCCCTGGCCGTCTCCTGACGAATTTGCACAACCCTTTCATCAGTGGCCGGAAAATTAGAGGCACAGAATTGCAACTGCGCGTCTATTTGACAGACAAAGTCAGTCTGCTAACACGATGTGGTGATAGATCTAGAGAGTGCATCGGCCACAATGAGCTCTTTGCCCAGGGTATACACCAGGTCGAAATTGTGGCGGCGGAGCTTGAGGAGGATACGTTGCAGCCGTGGCGTCATGTCATTGAGATCTTTTTGGATGATGTGAACCAATGGCCTGTGGTCCGTCTCGACCATGAATTTGGGGAGGCCATACACATAATCATGGAACTTGTTGATCCCTATGAGGAGGCCCAGGCATTCTTTTTCAATCTGAGCGTATCGTTGCTTAGTGGGTGTCATGGCTCTAGAGGCATATGCAACTGGGGCCCAGGAGGTGTCGTCCGGCTGGAGGAGTACTGCCCCAATGCCAGCCTGGCCCGCTTCGGTGGATATTTGTGTCTCCTTGGCGGAGTCGAAAAACGGCAGCACCGGGGCCTTGGTGAGTTTCGCCCTGAGCTCACGCCACCCTTGCTCATGAGCGGGTAGTCACTGGAGGTCCGTAGTTTTTTTAACGAGATGGCGGAGAGCTGTGGTGTGATGTAAGGTTGGGGATAAACTTCCCTAGGAAGTTAACCATCCCTGGGAAGCGGAGGACCGCCTTCTTGTCCTCCAAGGTCTTCATGGCATTGATTGCCGACACCTTGTCTGTATCTGCCTGCACGCCGAACTGCGAAATGTGGTCGCCAAGGAACTTGATTTCTGATTGGCCGAACGAGCATTTGGCTCTGTTGAGTCGGAGGCCATGCTCGTGGATCCTGTGGAACACCCGCTTGAGGTGATTGATGTGCCCCTGAGGGGTTGTGGACCAGATAATGATATCATCGACGTACACTCGCACCCCCTCGATGGCCTCCACCATTTGTTCCATTATGCAGTGGAACACCTCTGAGGTGGAGATGATGCTAAAGGGCATTCGGTTGTAACAGTAGCGACCGAACGGGGTTGTAAAATGTGCACATCTTTTGACTGGACGCCTCCAGCTGTATTCACTAAAACCCCTTGGAGGCATCCAGCTTTGTGAAAAGTTTGACATGAGCCATCTCGCTGGTTAGCTCTTCACATTTAGGTATTGGGTAGTGTTCCCTCATGATGTTACGGTTCAAATCTTTGGGGTCGATAAAAATTCGAAGTTCCCCTGACGGCTTTTTGACACAAACCATGGAGCTAACCCAGTCCATGGGTTCTGTGACCTTAGAAATTATGCCCTGGTCCTGGAGGTCTTGCAGCTGCTGCTTCAGGCAGTCCTTAAGGGGTGCCGGCACCCGACGCGGTGCGTGGACCACAGGGGTGGCATTTGGCTTCAACAGGATTTTGTATCGGTAAGGGAGTTTGCCCATACCTTCGAACACGCTATGGTATTGTGCTATGATGTCATCGAGTTGGGCTTGGAAGTTAACATCTGGCGATGCCGTTGCCTCTGCGGACGACATTCTGTGAACCCGCTGCACAAGGTTCAGGAGTTTGCAGGCCCGAGCACCGAGCAGGGAAGCTCTGTTGGTTCCTACAATTTCAAAACGCAGTGTTGCTTTTGAAGAGCGATGGGACAACGCAAGCTGGCATGAGCCACTGGCAGCAATGGCATTGCCATTGTAGTCGAGGAGCTGGCAGGCCAGTGGAAGAATGCTTGGCTTGATGCGGATGGTGTCAAGGTCAGACTTTGAAATGAGGTTTGCTGAAGCGCCGGTGTCCAGCTTGAAGCGTATGCGAGCCTTGTTGACCATAAGGGTGGCACACCACTCGTCATCCGGATCAATGCTCATTATTGGGAGTTGTTTCACCATCGTTGATAAAGGCAGCGTATGCTTGGTGATGAATGGGGATGTGAGGACCTCTGTGTCGGGATCTGGAAGAATGTCGGGGTCGGAGTCTGCGACTGGTTGCTGTACTGACCGGACGCTCCTGCGCTGTGGCTAGGATCGCTGTGTGTAGGGCAGTTGAGCAAAGGGCTGCATAATAGCCAAGCTTGCCACATTGTAGACAGCGTCGAGATTCCGCGGGACGTTACCGCTTTAAATGGGCGGAGCCACAGTTGAAGCACGTCATGGCGCCGCCGTCAGGACGTTCCATGCGCCACCACGAATGCGCAGTGTGGTCGAACGAAGTGCGCACTTGCGCGGTTCGGTCGTCGGCCCCGCTGTCCCCTTGGTCGTGGCGCGCATGCGCAGGAACCCGGGAAAAGGGCGCAAAATGGCCGCCCTCATCCAGACTCAGGCCCTGAATTTGTTTGATGGCCTGCACCCCCTCGTGGTGGTTTTGCCGTGCCATTTCTGCCACCTTGATATTGGAGTACCGGTTGTTAGCATGTTACAGCCGGCGCGTCTGTGGGTCACCTACAAGGACCGGCACTTTTATTTTGAGTCCACGGAGGAGGCGTGGGCCTTTGTGCAGGCCGAGAAGTTGGACTCTAACTGAGGGTTGGGGCTTTGTAAATAACTGTGTTAACTTTTGGTGGCAAGAGTCTCTGTTTCATGCTGTTTTAAGCTGGTTGTGTGTTGTTTCTAGGGCGGGTGGGGCGCTGTCTTTTTGCGTGGGTTCAGTGGATGGGCTCGAGTTGGGGGGAAGACTTGGAGTGTGGGGAGCTGGTGGTGGGGGCCGACAAGGGGGGCTACCCTAGAGGAGGCGGGGTCGGGCGGGGGGAAAGCGCGGGCTTTTCTTTTGTTTCCCGCGCTGAGGGTGGATGGGGGCGGGGTCGGAGCTGAGAAGCGCAGGCTTTTTTCCCACGCGACAGCGGGAGGGCGAAGAGGAGGGTCTGCTGATGGATATGGGGGAGGAGAAGTAGCCTCACGTTGGGAGGAGTCGGAGGTGTGGCGGGAGCCGCCGGGGTCAGCAGATGTTAGCTGGCTCACGGGAGTGCTGTAGAGGGGGGGGGGGGGGGGGGGGGGGGGGGGGGGGGAGAGGGCGCGCGGCTGGGGGGGGGGGGTACCGGGTTGCTGCTGAAATGGCCAGGAAGGAGCTGGAGGGCCGGAGTGGGGGTTTGCCGCCGTGGGGAACGGGCCAAGTGGGGGGCGCTGGCCTGGGGCGGGCGAGGGTGGAGGATGCCGAGTATTCGGCCATAGTCATTTCGGATCATGCCCCGCACTGGGACCTTGAGCTGGGGGAGGAGAGGGACCAGCGCCCGCGCTGGCGCCTGGAGGTGGGGCTGCTGGTGGATGAGAAGGTGGGCGGGCGGGTTCGGGGGTGTATCAAGAGGTACTTAGAGGCCAATGATAATGGGGAGGTCCGAGTGGGGACGGTTTGGGAGGCATTGAAGGCGATGATTAGAGGGGAGTTGATTTCCATCCGAGCCCATAGGGAGAGGGGAGAGCAAAGAGAGAGGGAGAGGTTGGTGGGGGAGATGGTGAGGGTGGACAGGATATACGCGGAGGCTCCGGAGGAGGGATTGCTGAGGGAGGGGCGTAATCTTCAGGCCAAGTTCGACTTACTGACCACCAGAAAGGCGGAAGCTCAGTGGAGGAAGGCACAGGGAGCGGTGGGGCGCTTTTTGGATAGGCTGAGATTTCCGAAGGTGGAGGAGGGGCAGGTGGAGAGTCTGGGGGCGCCGATTGAGCTGGAGGAGCTGGTTACTGGGATAGGCAGCATGCAGTCGGGGATGGCGCCGGGGCCGGATGGGTTTCCGGTCGAATTTTATAAAAAGTACGTAGACCTGATGGGCCCCCTGTTGGTTAGAACCTTTAACGACTATGTCACGCCGCTGATTTCCTTGATCCTTAAACGGGACAAGGACCCCCTGCAGTGTGGATCATATAGGCCGATCTCGCTGTTAAATATGGATGCCAAGCTGTTGGCGAAGATATTGGCCACAAGGATAGAGGACTGTGTGCCGGGGGGTCATTCATGAGGACCAGACGCGGTTTGTGAAGGGAAGGCAGCTGAACACCAATATACGTAGGCTTCTGAATGTTATAATGATGCTGGCGGTAGAAGGGGAGGCGGAGATAGTGGCAGCATTAGACGCGGAGAAGGCCTTTGATAGGGTTGAGTGGGGGTACCTGTGGGAGGTGCTGGAAAGGTTTGTGTTCGGGGAGGGGGTTTTTCAGGTGGGTGAGGCTGTTGTATGAGGCCCCGATGGCGAGTGTAGCCACGAATAGGAGGAGATCGGAGTACTTCCGGTTGTACCGTGGGACAAGCCAGGTGTGTCCCCTGTCCCCCTTGCTCTTTGCATTGGCAATTGAGCCCCTGGCCATGGCGTTGAGGGAGTCGAGGAATTGGAGGGGTCTGGTGCGGGGTGGGGAGGAGCACCGAGTGTCACTTTATGCAGATGACTTGTTGCTTTATGTAGCGGACCCAGTGGGGGGAATGCCGGAGCTGATGAAGATTCTTAGGGAATTTGGGGGCTTTTCAGGGTACAAGCTCAACCTGGGTAAGAGTGAGTTGTTCGTTGTGCATCCGGGGGATCAGGAAGAGGGGATTGGTAGGCTCCCACTGAAAAGGACAGGGAGGAGCATTAGGTACCTGGGAGTCCAGGTGGATAGGAGCTGGGGGGCCCTACACAAACTTAACCTCACTAGGCTGGTGGAGCAAATGGAGGAGGAGTTTAAAAGATGGGAGATGTTGCCGCTGTCGTTGGCGGGCAGGGTGCAGTCAGTCAAGATTACGGTGCTCCCGAGGTTTTTGTTCCTGTTCCAGTGCCTCCCCATCATAGAACATAGAACAGTACAGCACAGAACAGGCCCTTCGGCCCTCGATGTTGTGCCGAGCAATGATCACCCTACTCAAACACACGTATCCACCCTATACCCGTAACCCAACAACGCCCCCTTAACCTTACTTTTTAGGACACTACGGGCAATTTAGCATGGCCAATCCACCTAACCCGCACATCTTTGGACTGTGGGAGGAAACCGGAGCACCCGGAGGAAACCCACGCACACACGGGAGGACGTGCAGACTCCACACAGACAGTGACCCAGCCGGGAATCGAACCTGGGACCCTGGAGCTGTGAAGCATTTATGCTAACCACCATGTTACTGTGCTGCCTTCCTTATCCCGAAGGCCTTTTTTAGGAGGGTCAACAGGAGTATTACGGGATTTGTATGGGCGCATGGGACTCCGAGGGTGAGAAGGGTGTTTTTGGAGCGGGGCAGGGATAGGGGGGAGGCTGGCGCTGCCCAACCTCTGTGGGTACTATTGGGCTGCCAACGCAGCGATGGTGCAGAAGTGGGTAATGGACGGGGAAGGGGCAGCATGGAAGAGGATGGAGATGGTGTCCTGTGTGGACACGAGCCTGGAGGCGCTGGTAACGGCGCAGTTGCCGCTCCCTCCAACGAGGTATACCATGAGCCCGGTGGTGGCGGCTATCCTTAAAATCTGGGGGCAATGGAGACGGCATAGGGGGAAGGTGGGGGGTTCGATGGAGTCCCCGATACGGGGGAACCACCGGTTTGTTCCAGGGAGCATCGATGGCGTGTTTCTTGGCTGGCACAGGGTAGGTATTAGGAGGTTGAGGGACCTGTTTGTGGATGGGAGGTTTGCGAGCTTGGGTGAGTTAGAGGGGAAGTTTGGGCTCCCCCCGGGGAACATGTTTAGGTACATGCAGGTTAGGGCGTTTGCCAGGCGGCAGGTGGAGGGGTTCTCTCTGCTGCCCCCACGTGGGGTATGGGACAGGGTGCTCTCGGGGGTGTGGGTTGGAGGAGGGAGGATTTCGGACGTGTACCACGTAATGCAGGAGGTAGATGAGGCCTCGGTGGAGGAGCTGAAGGGTAAATGGGAAGAGGAGCTGGGTGAGTAGATTGAGAAGGGAAGTGGGCGGATGCCCTGGAAAGAGTGAATTCCTCCTCTTCTTGTGCGAGGCTTAGCCTCATACAGTTCAAGGTGCTACATAGGGCTCACATGACCAGGACGAGGATGAGTAGGTTTTTCGGGGATGAAGACAGGTGTGCTAGGTGCTCGGGGAGCCCAGCGAACCATGCCCATACGTTCGGAAGGGTGGTATCGAGGTTGGTAGGATCCAGGGTCAAGCCAGGCTGGGACTCGCAATTTTTGGGGCTGCAGTGGAGCCGTGAGTGCAGGAGGCGAAAGAGGCCGGTGTTCTGGCCTTTGCGTCCCTAGTAGACCGGCTGAGGATTTTGCTTCAATGGAAGGATGCGAGGCCCCCAAGCGTGGAGGCCTGGGTCAATGATATGGCGGGGTTCATCAAATTGGAGAAGGTGAAATTTGCCCTGAGGCAGTACAGGGGTTCTTTAGGCGGTGGCAGCCTTTCCTTGACTTCCTGGCAGAACGGTAGGAAAATAGGCCGGCAGCAGCAGCAACCCGGGGGGGAGGGAGGGAGGGGAGGTTGTTTCGGGGGAGGGGACAAATGTGTTCATGTGTTTATTGAATATGCCGGGTACTTATCTATTTCTTCTTTTTGTACTTACTGGGGGGGGGGGGGGGGGGGGGGTTGGTTTTGGGGGTGATTGTGTTTTTCTTTTTTTTTGTTGTTAATACTGTTTTCTTGTTGATATTTTTTGTTTTTGATATTTTGTGAAAATCTCAATAAAAATCTTTTTGAAAAAAAAACTTTTAGGAGCTGCTGGCGAAGGGGATTGGAGTGGACCCCGAAAACGACCTGATCCCGGATCATGGAATTGGAAGTGGAGCCATAGTTGCATGACTGCGCGAGGATGCGGAGATGGGTTAAAAAGGACTAAAAAGGTTCACCCTTACCCTGAAGCCTCTGCTGGAACACATAGCGTTCAAAGCTCTCACTGACCTCGATGTCACAGTGGCTGTCGAACTGTTTTAAACTTCGTCTTGTCCTCACCTTCAGGAAAGGTGAGGGAGTTGAAGATGTGGATAGTGTAGTCCCCGGCTGTAGAAAGGAAGAGAGCGATAATCCTGGCATCCAATGTGACTTCGAGGTCGGAGGCTTCAAGATACAGCTGGAACTTCTGCTTGAAAATCTTCCAGTTAGCACCGGGGTTGCCGGCGATGCGGAGCTCCGGGGAAGGGCGGACTCTGTCAATATTACCAGATGGCTGATCGCTGGTCAAAGGCAGATTATCTCAAGGTAGGTCCGTCAAACTCGAGCATAACTCACTGATACCATGATGTGTTGGGTAAATTGGGTCTGCGAGGACTGCGTTTACTGCAGTGGTGAGAGAGACAGGCTTCCAACACTTGAAGAAATGCAACTCGATTTTATTGAACATTTAACTATAATACATGCTTTAACTGTGGGTTGACACTATTGACTGGAGACCTGAGGCTAACCTGACCAGACTATCTTACTACCACATGGTGTTTTTTCTAGTTGCTGCTCACGAGCTCTGACTGTCTCAGAGGCTGAATCCCGAGAGAGCGGGAAAACTAGTGCCCTCTGCCTTTATAGTGGTCGTGTCCTGTATGGTGATTGGCTGCTGTGTTATGTGTGTTCACTGGTCATCCTGTGTGTCAATCACTGCCTGTCTGCACACCATCAAATACATGGACGTATATTATGACAGTCATTTTCCAAAAATCCTTGAATACTGAAGAAGCACAGGAGGATTGGAAAACTGCCAATGTGGGACCCCGAAGCAAAAAGGGTGAGGTGCAAAAAGTGAGCAAGCAAAGTCCGATTAGCCTAACATCTACTGTTGAAAAAATTTAGGAATCAATTATTAAGGAAGTAATAGCAGCACGTTTGGAAAATTATAATAATTCTCCAAGGGCTTCCCAGGGTGGCTATCCAGCTGGCTGACATGTTGATTCCAGGAGCCTCTGAGAAGGAACACTTGGACAACATTCTCAGAAGTAGGTGTCCACCTGAAGAGTCAAGTGTGTCTTCCAGACAAGACAAGTCATATGCTTGATGGGTTTTACCCTGTAGAAGAGAAAGTCCGAGCCATCAAGCAGGCCCCAACGCCAGAGAATGCAACAGAGGGAAGGTCATTCCTAGGGCTCATTAATGGGATTTTTACAGTGACTTCATTGCAGTGTTAATGTAAGCCTACTTGTGACAAGAATAAAGATTATTATTATTACGGAAAATGTATTCTACACCTGGCAGCCATACAGGTGTGTCTTCATGTGCTCTTAAAGAAGCAGCAAAAATGGGCATGGAAGGCGCCATAAGAGGCTCTTGCCAAATTAAAGTGCCTACTATTATCCTACAGGCTACAAACACACTACGACTGGCCACATCATTGATAGTTACGTGCAACACCTCCCCATATAGCACCAGGAGAGTGTTGTCCCAATGGTGGGACAATGAGACAAAGAAGCCTATGCATCAAGAACCACACTAACAGAAGGATGTGGAAGCTTTAGAGAGGGTGCAGAAGAGATTTACCAGGATATTGCCTGGTATGGAGGGCATTAGCTATGAGTAGAGGTTGAATAAACTCGTTTTTTTCTCACTGGAATGAAGGAGGTTAAGTGGTGACCTGATAGAGGTCTACAAAATTATGAGGGGCATTGACAGAGTGGATAGTCAGAGACTTTTTCCCAGAGGAGAGGGGCTAATTACTAGGGGGCATAGTTTTAAGGTGCGAGGGGCAAGGTTTCAAGGAGATGTACGAGGCAAATGTTTTACATAGAGGACAGTGGGTGCCTGGAACTTGCTGCCGGAGGAGGTGGTGGAAGCAGGGACAATGGTGATGTTTCAGGGGCATCTTGACAAATACATGAATAGGATGTGAATAGAGGGATACCGACCCTTGAACTGTAGAAGATTTTAGTTTAGACGTGCAGCATAGTGGGCGCAGGATTGGAGGGCCGAAGGGCCTGTTCCTGTGCTGTGCTTTACTTTGTTCTTATAACATGGCTTCTGTGATGTTATTGTGTGGGTGGAGCTGGGCTGTGGCACTGTGAGTTTTTACTTTCACTTTGAGTTTAGGAGCTGGTTTGTGGCTCTGAGTTTTTACTTTCGTTTTCACATTTAGCTGCTGCAGACTCAAAGAGAGAGTTTTTTGGCCTGTTTCTCTATTTTGAATTTTAAAGAGTAATTCCAAGGAAGAAACCGAATGATTATAGTTACCTGCTGTCTTGGTAAAAAGGGGTTTTTGGTTTATGGGATTTTGTCATTGAATTGGAACAGTTAAGGGGGTTTCATTAAGGGTTATACATAGATTACTGGAGCTGTGTAGGGTCTTTATGTTTGCAGGTGATAATAATTCTTACTGTGTGTGTTTATACAGATGTTAACTAAATTCGTAGAATAAAGCTTATTTTTTTAATGAAAAGCACCTAAGAAGGCCATTGAATAACACCTGAAAGGCAGACTCTTGTGCTCATCTTAGTCAAATTCAACATAAAGGTTGAAGGTCAGGAGGTCGCCATAATATACTTTGGTGTTCCCTAAACCCTGGCCCATAACAAAATTGGGGGCTCGACCGGGATAAAAGTCTATCTTTCGTGATTGAGTTGGCTGAGTGAATGTAAAGACAGTGAGGGTTAGCATAATTGTGTTTGCTTTTCAGATGTTATATTCAAGTTTAAAAAGGGACTGTGTTGTGGACAATAGCTCTGTCAGAGGCTCAGAAGTTTTGGAGAGTGGAGAAGGTCACACGCAGTACCTTACAAACAGAGACTAAAAGAACGCTCTTAGATTTGGCAAAAACATTGCAGTTAACATTGCCTGACAAAATACGAAAATAAGTAATTGCGGCGGTAGCTGAACATTTAAAATTGCCAGAGACACAGTCGGAATCATTGGAAATGGCAGGAATTCAATTGCAGCTCAAGCAGCTTGGAAATGAAAAAGCATTAAGCAGCTTCAATACGAAATGAGGGGAAAAGAAAGAATAGCCCTTGCAGAACAAACAGTGAGAGAAGAGGAGGTACAGATCAGGGAAACAGAAAAGGAGAGAGAAGAAAGGGGGAAAAAAGAATAGCCCAAGCAGAAGAAAAAGAAAAAGAGAGAGGAAAAAGAAAAAGCAAGAGAGGAAAAAGAAAAAAGAGAGAGACTTTCAACTTCAGAAACTGGCCATGAAACGTGAATGTCAGTTCAAATTGGCGGAGGTAAAGAGAAACGTACAGTCTGAGAATAGTGAAGAGCAACATAGTCGAAGGTTTGATTGGGATCTATTTAAATTGATCCAAGCATTGCCAAGGTGTGATGAGATGGATGTAGAAGCCTTTTTCATTTCATTTGAGAAGATAGCGAAACAAAAGGTAGCAGCAGAAATGGCAGATGATTATGAATTAGTTCATCAATCAAAGTTTGGTTTCCAACATCAGTTTCAGCCTGTGAGGGATAGAAACTTGGGAAAAGAGAAATACTCAAGTGGTATAGCTGAAGGGTATCTGATGGAAGATATTTAGGAGAGTGGACCTCAGATTAAAAAAGAAATCCAGGAGGGTGGAAGAGAAATGAAAAGTTTCAGGTATTTTTACTGCAATAAAACTAGGCCATGTAAAGTCAGTGTTAGGGAATGGAGGGGAACACGCTCCTCTGCATCTACCAAGCACTAGGATGGTGACGGTAGCACTTTACTTTCGCCATGGAGGTGACCGTAGCCAGCCTCAACATCAGCAGAGAGGCACTCTGCAGGTTCCAGAACGTCTCAGTCCCCCGGGATGTGAAAATATGCTTCCTACAGGAAACGCACACTGCTCCCAGAGATGAAGCTAGGTGGCTCCTGGAGTGGCGAGGGAGGATCTACGCGAGTTACCTGGCCTCACATTCAGGCGGGGTGGTGTTGTATGTTTTGCTATGGGTGTAAAACGCGTTTATTGGGGTGTATTAACTTGCCTCTGTTAAAGGCCGTGTGCTTAACACCACTAGGCTCTGTATGTGTATTTTTCAGCTCAGGAGTCGCCAGATGCCGTATAGACACCTCACAAATATTCCAAGGTCAGGTTCAAAGTAATAAAACGATACACCGATTAGTAAGTTCCAAACGATCAATATTTATTATACAATTATAATAAATACGCATGCACACACTAAGGGACTAAGCTATGACTAAACTAAGCAAACAGAATACTTAACTACACAGGAACAGGCAAGGTCAGGGAGCGAGGCCTTCGTCCCGGTCTTGGTCTGCAACCTTCAGAAAGCGTGCTGGTCACTGGGGGTCTAGCGGGCTTGGTTCGCGTAGCGAGCGTCGTATTGGCACTTACGGTTCGGCGGCTGGTGCTCAACGGCTGGAGTCAGGATACACGTTCAAGGTCTTGGTCAAAGCCGGAGCACGAAACAACAGACAGGACCATGTGTGGGGGTCTACTTTTATAGGGGTCCCCAATGTCCTTGCCTTTTCCTGGGCGGGCTTTACCTTCAGGTATCGATTGGATCGCTTCCAATCGATATCTTTTGAATTCCTCCAATGTGAGGGTCTTTCTCGATGGTGGGGGCGGTTTCTATAGTGGATACTTCTGGTGCCGCTCTGTCTGGACATCCACTCAAGTATCTTATTCAAACCCAAATGTTGCCATTGTGTGTGCCTAGATCTGGACTGCCTCATTAGTATGTAAAGCGTTCTGCCATTATCACCTTTGGTTGGAGATCTTCCACCTGGCCAGAAACTGGTTTTGCTGCTTGCAAAATGCTAATGAGTGTTTGCAGGCTGCTTGCCTTGGCTAAACTGTTTTTCCCTGCAGTCTTAGCGATTCTCCATTTTGTTTAGTTCAGTGTCCATTTTAGGTGGCTACAGTGGCTACAGTGGCTATCTTGTTGGCCACACATTTTCAGCCGGAGATCTTGCGGCGGATCAAATAGCCAGTGCCAGGCCGATTGCTGCACCTCAAGGTCTATGACGGGGGCGTAGTGCTTCACTTTATGAATGTCGAAGCTCTGCTTTCAGGCCCACAACAAACTACTCCTTCAAGCAAGTATCCACTCTGCTTGGCACCATCGGCACGGGCGAGTGCATCGTCCTCGGGCTGGTGCTTTTAATTGAACCCTTGGGACATGTGGGACCACCTTGGTGCCCAGCGCAACACACCAGAGGTGATGAAATTGAGGGAGTGGTCTGGGCCCTCGACTTGGTGGGCATGTTTTTTAAAATAAATTTAGAGTATCCAATTCACTTTTTCCAATTAAGGGGCAATTTAGTGTGGCCAATCCACCTACCCTGCACATCTTTGGGTTGTGGGGGCGAAACCTACGCAAACACAGGCAGAATGTGCAAACTCCACACAGACAGTGACCCAGAGCCGGGATCGAATCTGGGACCTCAGCGCCGTAAGGCAGCAATGCTAACCACTATATCACCTTGCTGCCCAGACTTGGTGGACATCTGACGAACTCATCATCCTGACTCCAGCATGTTCACATTGTGAGCCCTGGAGTCGGAGCATTTATATTTCAAGGGCGAATCTGCCTCGCGTTCCATCGGTTTCTGTGCAGCAGGTGGCATGCTCAGACCACTGTCTGCTGTGCGTGAGACTCGCCATGTCGTGCACTCAAACACGGTCTGCGTACTGGCACTTTAACAACCTGCTGCTGGAGGACGATTGGTTCCTGGGTTCGTTTCGTAGCTTCTGGGCCAGCTGGAAAAGACTCACTTCCATACCTTCTTTCAGGAGTATGCGAGATGGTCGACAAAGAGGCGGAAATTCACATTCGAGGAGTCTGGAAAGAAGATGTGGGTCCGTCAGTTGCTCCTATGCTGCTGGCCAAAGACGGATCCCTTGTCTTGGATCTGGACAGCATCAGGGCCCACACCCGATACTTCTGCACTGCCCTTTTCTCTCCTATCAGCCTGATGGAGCTGACCAATGCTCTTGATATGCTCTCCAGGGGCAAGACCCCAGGGCTAGTAGGACTGACCCTGGAGTTCTTCAGGGCATTCTGGGACATCTTGGGGAGCGACTATGTGGGGGTCCTGAGAGAAAGATTTGGGACTGGAGTGATGCCTCTTTGGTGGCGCAGGGCCAATATCACCCTGCTGCCCAAAAAGGGTATCTCCACCTGTTTAAGAACTGGAGACCGGTCTTCCTCCTCAGCAGAGACTATAAAGTCTTCACCAAGGCTATGCCTTTTCACCATGCTGGACCATATGATCCAACCTGACCAGTCTATACAGTCCTTTGCCGGACCATTTGTGATAGTATTCATCTGGTCCGGGAAATGATCCACCACTCCCAGAGGGCTGGTCTGTTGAGTGCCTTCCTGACCCTCAATCAGGAGAAAGTGTTTGAAGGGTGGATCACGAGTATTTACTCGGGACTCTGAGAACATTTGGATTCCAGATGCATTTGTCACAGAATGTCTCATTAAGGTTAATGGGTCCCTGATGGCGCCCCTTTGCTTTGGGAGAGGAGTGCACCAGGGCTGCCCCTTGTCTGACCAATTCTATTCCATTTGCATAGAGCCTTTCCTGCGCCTCCTGCGGAGGAGATTGACGGGACTGTCTCTGCCTGGGCCAGGCATCAGGGTAGTCCTTTTGACTTACACTGATGAAGTTCTCCTAATGTTCACTGACCCTACTAACCTGTGGAAGATGCGCGAGTGCCGCGTCCTCTGCCAGGACCTAATGTTCCAGACTCCTGGTTGGTCCATGACAAGTGGACCCTCTCCCAGAGAAGCTCAGGCCTTTCACCTGGAGTAGGACCAACATCCTCTACTTGGAAGTCCAACTTTGCCTGGCTGAGGAATCCTGTCTGGCGAACTGGCAGGAGCTGGAGGCCAAGGTTACCACTCACTTGGGACGCTTGACAGGACAGCTCTGAGTGCTGTCTTGCATGGGCCAAGTTCTCTTTATAAACCAGCTGATCGCCTCTATGCTATGGTACCAGCAGGTCACTTTGTTACAAAACTCCAGAGATTGCTCGTTCACTTCTTCTGGGTCGCTGCTGAGGTTCTGAGTCTCCCGCTTTGGGATGGCAGTCGGACACAGGCGCTGGTGTGTCTTTGAACCCAGGTGGTGACCTTCCACCCTCAGATCCTGCAGCGTTATCTCTACGTTGAGACTCCTCCACAATGGTGTGCCCTGGTGACTTGTTTCTTCCACCAGGTGCATGGCCTGAACTATGACTTTCAGCTCCTGTTCATAGACCTCGGGAGTCTTCGTTACTCCCTCCAGCTGCTGCCCGTCTTTTACCAGGACCTGCTCAAAGTTTGAACATAGTCGCCTCACACCGCAGCTCTCCCCCATGAGGAGTGGTGGCCCTTGTCAAGAATCTGCGACTCAGGAATACGCACTTCCACCAGTATTATTTGAGTGGATGGCGGAGCAGAGGCTGTGGCTTCAGGGGTGACCAGGGTTGGGGATATGCTGGGATGTGGAGGACTGGGTTCGATGATGCCCCGCGAATTGGCACATCCAGCGGAAGTGAGTGTCCAGCTCATGGTCGATGCCATCCATGACCTTAATATGGTTGTGCTCGGACCCAACGGCACTTGTGGTCTTGAGGACCCGCCGGTGCGCGGTGGAATCCCGTCTGAGCGGACCCCTGCTCGGACGGAATTCCACATTGGCTCTATGCCCCAAAAACTCCCACAGGAACCAGAGCCCCACAACCTTAGCCAACTTAATGAAATGCCCCCAAGCCCTTTTGCCAGTATGGGCTGCTGCTGCACACCTTTCACCTTGCCCTCGCCCGTTGCACCTTGTTGCCATAAGCTGTGGAGGTCTCCACTGGAGGTCCCTCTGCAGAGGAGTCCCACCCCTCAATCTTGGCCCACCCTGGGGTGGGGTGTTGCATGCAGCAGTACCATGCAACCGTTGTTGGCACCGGTTCGTGGACACCCCTGATGTTCTGCCTTTTTGTGGCTTTGCGGAGTTCATGGATCATGTCTATGTAAAATGTTTTAGGCTGCATGCCCATTTTAATTTCCTAAAGTTTTGTTTGCACTTCAGTCACATGCTCCTAATCTATAGGCACCCGCTGCGGAGTAAGGCGGGCAGGCAGAAGGACCTCCTCGTAAACCTCCCCCAGGGCCCGGCGAAATTTGCTGTAAACAGGTCTAGTCAGTGGCCAATCGAGGTGGTCATCCAGCCCAACTCTCTGCCCCTTCTCTGCAGCTTCATTCGTGGCCGGTTGCCCTGGAGAGGGAACATGCAGTGTCCACTGGCACCATTGCTGCCTTTCATGCTCAGTGGGAACCGCAGGACCTGGGGTGCTTTATTGATGCTTTTGACCACATTTTGATTTGAGTTTTTTAAGCCTCCATTGCTCTTTGTTTAATTTGGGCAGTGCCCCTATTAGGGGTGGCCCCTTTTTGCTTTGTCCCTTATTTTCTTTACTTGGTTGAGCTTCGTGTACATCTGGAGGTGGCCACAGGCGATACTTGCTGCTTCCTCCTGCTGATAGCTGCCACTGCTTGGAGGCCACATGCTTTTTCGCTGCCAGCTCTTCTACCTCTGTGGCCTGGAGTGTGGTTTCCGGAGATCATTCCGTGGCTCAAGCGGGGACAGGGCATGGATGCCCTGTTTTCCTGGCATTTGAACCAAGCCCAACAGAATTCCTGGGCAGCAGGATTCTCCGCCATCGCCGGGATGCCCCAGTTCCAGGGGGTATTAGATGGCACACATGTCGTCTTGCACAGTTGGCTCATGGGAGGTAAGGGATTAGGACCTGGCTAGTGACATCAGTATGGAAGCCGGAGGCCGATTTGAAGCAATGAAGCAATGTGCTGGAGGTGGAGGAGGAGGAACATATGGCCTCCTCAGAGAAGGATAAGGAGGCGCTGGACCAGGAGATCCACTCTGTCCTTCCGAATAGTTTGATACCCTCGGATATTTAACTCCCAGTCGTGACCATCCTTTAACCATGTTTCAGTAATGGCCACTAAATCATAGTCATTCACGATGATGTGTGCCATCAACTCATTTACTTTATTCCGAATACTATGAGCATTCAGGTAAAGTACACTTATGTTGGTTTTTTTACCTCTGTTTTGAATCTTAACATCTCCAGCTTTATTCCTTTTAGTATTACTGGGCCTATTCACTGAGCTCCCCTCAGTCACTGTACCTTGTACTGTCGCCCTTTTTGATTTTTGACTATGTCTTCTCTGCCTTGCACTTTCCCCCTTACTTCCTTTTGCTTCTGTCCCTGTTTTACTACCTTCCAACTTCCTGCATCGGTTCCCATCCCCCTGTCACATTAGTTTAAACCCTCCCCAACAGCTCTGGAAAACACCCCCCCCAGGACATCGGTTCCAGTCCTGCCGAGGTACTGGTCCCACCTCCCCCAGAACCGTCCCAATGCCCCAGGAATTTGAATCCCTCTCTCTTGCACCATCTCTCGAGCCACGCATTCATCCTATCTATCCTGACATTCCTACTCTGACTAGCTCGTGGCACTGGTAGCAATCCTGAGATTACTACCTTTGAGGTCCTACTTTTTGGTTTAACTCCTAACTCCCTGAATTCCGCTTGTAGGACCTCATTCCGTTTTTTTACCTATATCGTTGGTGCCTATGTGCACCACGGCAGCTGGCTGTTCACCCTCCCCCCCCAGAATGTCCTGCAGCCGCTCCGAGACATCCTTGACCCTTGCACCAGGGAGGCAACATACCATCCTGGAGTCTCGATTGCGTCCACAGAACCGCCTGTCTATTCCCTTTACGATCGAGTCCCCTATCACTATAGCCCTGCCATTTTTCTTCCTGCCCTGCTGTGCAGCAGAGCCAGCCACGGTGCCATGAACCTTGCTGCTGCCTTCCCCTGGTGAGCCATCTCCCCCAACAGTATCCAAAGCGGTATATCTGTTTTGCAGGGAGATGACCGCAGGGGACACCTGCACTGCCTTCCTACTCTTGCTCTGTCTTTTGGTCACCCATTCGCTATCTTCCTCAGTAACTTTCACCTGTGGTGTGACCAACTCGCTAAACGTGCTATCCACGACATCCTCAGCATCGCGGATGCTCCAAAGTGAGTCCATCCGCAGCTCCAGAGCCGTCAAGGGGTCTAACAGGAGCTGCAACTGAACAGTGGACAGTGGACGTGTCCCTGAGCTCCCACATCGCACACGAGGAGCATGACACAGGTCTGGATCTCCTGCCATGTCTTAAACCTTAGGTAAACTTATACAACTACAATTTCAAAATAAAAATAAATAAATTAGACAATGAAAAGAAAAACTACATAGTAGTCACTTACCAAGGTTAAAAAGCACCTCCGAAAAAGCACCTTCTCTCACTCTGCACCGAATTACCTCACTGCACCAAATTACCAAGTGGCAATTCGCACTCTAGATGTGTCTCCTTGAAAAGCGCAAGCTTGTCAAGATGTCCAAAGCCTGGGACAATCTGTGTAGGCGGTGGCTGAGGCCCAAGAGAGGGCTGTCCTATCACAGGCACATTGCATGTACATTGCAACGGCGCTCCAGAGCGTGGCACAGTCACAGCGGGCCATGGCTGAGAGCATCGGTGGCATTGCCCACACGCTGGCTGATGGCACAGATCTAGAGGGAGTTGGCCCAGTCCCAGAGGTGCAGTCACTGGCTGATGTGGCACAGACCCAGAAGTTGGTGGCACAGTCAGTAGGTGATGTGGCGCAGTCCCAGACAAAGGTAGTCCACTCCCTGTGCTCCATGGCCATGAGGATGGAGACCCTGGTTGAGACAGAGTGGGTCTCCAGAACTGGCAGCGGCAGGGGAGCCCCAGGGGTTTGTTCTGCTCCCACCTACATCCCATAGAGGAGCCCGATGGCCACCAGGCACCCCAAGGGAGGTGGTGATATTTGGGCCCGTGCCGGTGACTCCCGCAGAGGAGGTGCCGGAACACCGCAGTGCCTTGGACTCCACCCCCCCAGAAGATCATAAGACATAGGAGCAGAATTAGGCCACTCAGCTCATCACGTCTGCTCCGCCATTCAATCATGGCTGATATTTCTCTCATCCTCAATCTCCTGTCCCTGGTGGATCACATGGGCAGCAAGCAGAACAGGGCAGCATCATGCCACCCGGGACATCCAGCTTGGTCGCCCCAGAAGACACCAGCCAAAGGGGACTCAGGTCATAGGCCGGGAATCACAGCAGATTGCCTCCACTCCTGATGTACCAGCTGGGAGTCCACTGAGAGCCCGTTGGGTCATAAAAGTGAACACCAGTGTCTCTGGGATGACGACTGTGACGGAGAGTCAGTGCCAGCTCCAAACTGGCGCTCTCGATTTGTCTTGGCCATGGGTCAGGGCTCCCATTGGTATCCATTCCCTCGTCCTTGCTGCTTTGCTCCTGGGGATGTGGTTGGGGGGCACCGGAAGGGCCCACTTCAATGCAGGTGTTCTTGCAAGACATGTTTGGACTGCAGGTTCAGGTGGTTTGTCCTGGTGGAGGGGCCGGCGTGGATTGGTGTGTGGGTGGGGGTGGTGGTGGAGGGGCCGGTGTGGATCGGTGTGGTTGGGGGTGGTCCTGGTGGAGGGGCTTATGTGGATCGGTGTGTGGGTAGGGGTGGTGGTGGAGGCGCCGATGTGGATCAGTGTCTGGGTGGGGGTGAGAGTCCGGGCACAGTGCTGTATAAGAACATAGAACATACATACAGTGCAAAAGGAGACCGTTCGGCACATCGAGTCTGCACTGACCCACTTAAGCCCTCACTTCCTCCCTATCCTCCTAAACCCTCATAAACTTTTTGGACACGAAGTGCAATTTATCATGGCCAATCCACCTAACCTGCACATCTTTGAACTGTGGGAGGAAACCGGGGCACCGGGAGGAAACCCACGCAGACTTCGCACAGACAATGACCCAAGCAGGGAATGGAACCTGGGACCCTGGAGCTGTGGAGCAGCTGTGCTAACGACTATGCTACCGTGTTACCCTGAAAAATCACCTTGGCCGCCCAGAGCTTCTTTTGGCACTGTTGGCCAGTCCTGGCAGTGTTGTCCACGGCGCTTAGGGCCTCTCCCACCTGCGCCCAGGCACTGTGCATGGCAGCAGATGGCAACTGCCTCCCCATCACGTGGTAAAGGGTGGCCTGCCTCTCCTCCACTGTGTCCAGTAGAATGCTGCTCTCCTTGCTGCCATCTTGGTGTGTGTGGGGAGTGGAGTGCTTAATTGAGGCCTCTCGAATGCCAATTCCCGACTCCGGAGGATCAGACAGCATTTGTCATTGGAATCTGTCATGTTCCATGTAGCACGGTGTTAGCCCATTAACGGTTAATGAATTGCTCTAGGAACGTTGTCAATTTTGCTTTCGTAGAACACAACCAATTCAATCCCAGCGCCAGTTAGTTTCTGAAACGAAGAATTCCACATTCTATGTATATTTAAGGCTGAGATAGGTGGATTCTTGATAAGAAAGGGAATTGAGGGTTATGGGCAAAGAGCAGGAAAATGAACGTGAGAAATGTCAGATCAGCCGTGATCCTATGGAATGGCGGAGCAGGCTCGAGGGGCTGAACGGTTTCTTCCATTTCTATTTTTTCTGATCTTGAGGAGAAAGGCATTGGAAAGAGTACAGAGGAAATTCACAAGAATGATTCCAGGGATAAAAACCTGTCGCTAAGAGGATGCATGGGAGAGATTGGGACTTTTTTCCTTGGAGAAAGGAAGGCTTGATAGCGATATTCAAGATCATGAGGAGTTTGGATGGGATAAATAGTGAAAAACTGTTCCCACTCAGGAGAGCATCAATAACCAGAGGGCATAGATTCAATACAATGGGCAAAAGGACGAGGAGTGATGCAAGGAATTTTTTTTCTGGAACAAACTTTCTCAGAGCATGGTGGAAACACATTTAATCAAGTTACTTGGAATGAATTTAATTGCTATCTGAATAGAAAGAATGTGCAAAGTTACGGGGAGAAGGCAGGGGTGTAGGATGAGGAGGAAAGCTCATTCAGAGAGCGAGTAGGAACTCTATGGACCCAATGGCCTCCTTTTGAAATGCATATATTCTGTGGCCTGAATTTCGTGCTCATTGGGTGTGCACGGACAGCAAGCCTGGAAGCAATTGTGGTTTCTGGTTCTGCCTGTGAACGTCAGAAAAACGTGATTTCATGCTGGCTTTCCAATTAAGGGCCTGGACATTGGGACAATAATGCCGGCAGGAGTGAGAGCATGGCAGGCGAGATTGAATGGTGACACAAGGAGATCATAAAACTTGCCTAAGCACACCCTGACGGCTGCCAAGATTTGGGGAGGAGCCTAACAGGGCAGTCGACGAGAGACTGATGTATGTGACATAAGTGATGACTTCATCACCCAGTGGCGGGCTGTCAATGCTCATGGGTACTCTTACCCATGATTCTCAGATGATGGCATTGAGTGCTTGGCATGAGATATGTATACCGCAAGATGGCAAGAGGAATTCATTCCACCAGATGAAGAAGGCCTGGAAGTAGGTGACTGGCCAGATGAACAGGCATAGTGTTGTGTGCCGCACATGATTCCAGTTCAATGATCTTCTGTGCCCAAGTATAGATGTCTTGGACTGTGAATGTTATTTGCAGCACTGAAAAGTGTGAGATATGTATTGCCAAATGACAAATATCCATGTGCTTGCCAAGGTGGAGATGGCACAGTGGTTAGCACTGCTGCCTCACAGCAACAGGGATCTGGGTTCAATCTCGGCCTCGGGTGACTGTCTGTGTGAAGTGAATGAAAAAATGAAAATCGCTTATTGTCACAAGTAGGCTTCAAATGAACTTACTGTGAAAAGCCCCGAGTCGCCACATTCCGGCGCCTGTTCGGGGAGGCTGTTACGGGAATTGAACCGTGCTGCTGGCCTGCCTTGGTCTGCTTTCAAAGCCAGTGATTTAGCCCTGTGCTATACAGCCCCTGTTTGTGTGTGCATTCTCCCCATAACTGCGTGATTTTCCTCCGGGTGCTCTGGTTTCCTCCCACAGTCCAAAGATGTGCAGGTTAGGCTATGGGATTACGAGGATAGGGCGAGGTGGACACTCGTAAATGGGAAGAGTGCTGATTCGAAGGTTCGGTGCGGACTCAATGCACCGAATGGCCTCCTTCTGCACTGTAGGGATTGTATCTTTCTATGATTCTATATTATCGCTCACCTAAAGATTTCTTTAGGTGAGCGATAATATAGAATCATAGAAAGATGTACCAATTTGACGGGCACATCAAGCTCACTCTCCTGGGGGGTGGCTTGCGAGGTTGGAATTTGCAGGTTGTGTCCACAATGGATTTATAGAACATATAGAACAGTACAGCACAGAACAGGCCCTTCGGCCCTCGATGTTGTGCCGAGCAATGATCACCCTACTTAAACCCATGTAACCCGTATCCCAACAATCCCCCCATTAACCTTACACTACGGGCAATTTAGCATGGCCAATCCACCTAACCCGCACATCTTTGGACTGTGGGAGGAAACCGGAGCACCCGGAGGAAACCCACGCACACACGGGTTATCAATTGCAGATGGAAGATGAACCTGCCCTTAAATCCATTGTGGGGTGGTTGGAAAATTGTGCCCTTAGTGTCATGGGTGGCACGGCAGCACAGTGGTTAGCACTGTTGCTTCACAGTACCAGGGTCCCAGGTTCGATTCCCTGTTTGAGTCACTGTCTGTGCGGAGTCTGCACGTTCTCCCTGTGTCTGCGTGGGTTGCCTCCAGATGCTCCGGTTTCCTCCCACAAGTCCCAAATGTCGTGCTGTTAGGTGAATTGAACATTCTAAATTCTCCCTCAGTGCACCCAAAGAGGCGCTGGAGTGTGTTGACCTCGGGATTTTCACAGTAACTTTATTGTAGTGTTAATGTAAGCCTACTTGTGACAATAAAGAGTATTATCATTATCTGTAAACTTAGGTTCACACCTTTCTCTTCTTTCATTCAAGTGGCATTCAAGAGTGACATGGATTTATTTATGCTCTCATTTTGTCACGTTCTAACATTCAAAAGGCTTTGGGCCAAGTTCTGGCAAATGGGATTAGGCGGGCAGGTCAGGTGTTTTTTCATATGTCGGTGCAGACTCGGTGGGCCATAATGCCTTTTCAGTGCTGCATTATTCTCTGATTCTCCCACAGAATATTCTTCACATCTACTCTACTGTAATTACAGACAGTTGGAAATATTGCGTTTACAGTTATAGCATACAGTAGTATGGAAACATGAGGCAATAATAGCATTTTAGGAGAGGTATAAAAATATTTGCCTAGTATCTAATTGTACAAATCCATAACTTACATCCACTTGTCCTCGTGGCCATCCCAAAATTACTTTGCATATACTTTCTTAATTTTACTTTCAACCACCTTAAATCACAGTAAGAAGCACTAATTTAATTGTTAAACTTTCAGAAAATTACCTCATGTTGTTGTGTTTTTGTAGCAGGGCTGCTGGGTCCAAAGAAATACTTTCTATTCAGATATTTGCTCTTTATCTCTTTGGACTTGATACCTCTGTGGTCATTTTCATTGTGGGGTATTCTTCTGAAATATTCAATGTCCAACCAGCACTTGAGATCCATGCTACAAAAAAAGACAAACGTCCATGCCCATGAAATATTTTTGAAGTCCTGCATCAATGGTAGTACTTAATTAGCTGTCAGCCAGTGGTGCTCTTTAAGGAGGGTGTTTTCCCTGAGGACATCTTTAAGGAAGGTGTTTTCCCTGAGGATATCAGGAAATTCAATATATGCTACACTTCACAACCTGCAAATGGACAGCAGCTTCACCTTTCGATGGCACACCTGTTTGGCTGCAAACATCACCAAGCACAACCTTATGACAGTTGAGTTGTAATTTTGGCCATCCAAGTCGGACCTTTATTCATATCCATAGAAGAAAATACTACAGCAGAAAATGCTAGAAAAACTCAGCATGTCTGGAAACATCTGCGAGAGAGAAACAGTGATAATGTTCTGAGTCTGACTGACTCCTCAGAGCTGAACAGAGGTAGCGACGTGATGGATTTTATACTGTTGAAGAGGAAGTGGGGAAAAATAGAAGGTCAAGGATAGGTGGAAGCTTAGGAGAGACTTGACAAAGATGTCATGGACAAAAGTCAAAAGGAGTTCTAAAGGTAGAGTTAAAGATTTAAAAAGGTGCTAATACCGGCATAGGATATTTGAATGCATTTGGAGCAGAACAAGGGAAGCAAATGGAAGCAAAACATAAGAACAATTTACAGATGGCCCTGGGGGAGGGTTATGGGGAAAAAATACGAATTAAAAAAGATCAAAACTGAGGAGAGAGTTCATGGTCTGAAGTTATTGAATGCAATGTTGAGTAAGAAGGCTGTAATCAGAAGATGAGATGCTGTTTCCCCAGTTTAGTCTCCCTGGAAATGCAGACTGGGTGACTGCTTTGCAGCACACCTTTATTCAGTTCGCATACATGACCCAGACCTTCCTGTTGCTTGCCATAACAACTGACCATCTTGCTCTCCATCCTTAGCGTTCTGCAATGTTCCAGTGAAGCCCAACACAATTAACACATTCTACTATTTTACCTTAATGCCACTATTAGCCCTTCTTTAGTTTGAACACTACCATTAATCTGCACTGTGAGTACTACTTGGCTGGACGAGAGTGCTTTGGAGTTGGGTGAAAAACAGGGAGTTCAAGTGGTTAGTTATTTATGGGGTGAGCAGTAAGCCGCTCCTGGAGTACTGCGTGCAGTTCTGGTCACCACATTATAGGAAGGATGTGGCAGCTTTGGAAAGGGTTCAGAGGAGATTTACTAGGATGTTGCCTGGTATGAAGGGAAGGTCCTACGAGGAAAGGCTCAGGGACTTGAGGTTGTTTTCGTTAGAGAGGAGAAGGCTGAGAGGTGACTTAATAGAGACATATAAGATAGTCAGAGGGTTAGATAGGGTGGACAGTGAGAGTCTCTTTCCTCGGATGGTGATGACCAACACGAGGGGACATAGCTTTAAATTGAGGGGTAGTAGATATAGGACAGATGTCAGAGGCAGTTTCTTTACTCAGAGAGTAGTAGGGGTGTGGAACGCCCTGCCTGCAACAGTAGTAGACTCGCCAACTTTAAGGGCATTTAAGTGGTCACTGGATAGACATATGGATGAAAATGGAATAGTGTAGGTCAGATAGGCTTCAGATGGTTTCACAGGTCGGCGCAACATCGAGGGCCAAAGGGCCCGTACTGCGCTGTAATGTTCTATGTTCTAATTAAACTTATCTTCAGGTCTTAAATTGAGTAATCAAAAGCTGCTCTTTTGGGTAGTTGCATTCCTGAAACAGGAGTCGGCTGAGTTACACTAGGAGCTAGTAAATAGCACAACTTGTTTAACCCAGTTTCCAGAGGATTGGAATTTGAGGCCTATAAATAGGGAAACCACTTATTGCTGCTTGTCTGCAATGTGTGTGGGAAGTGGCTGAAGAAGACTGCTTTGTAGTAGAGTGAAAAACAGGAAGTTAGGTGAAACTGCGGGAAGGTGAAACCGAAACATCGGGAGCAGAGCTGAGCGGGAGATTTTCGAACAGAGGCCTGGGAAGGTAAGTGGTTTCACTGATTCACTAATTGAGTGTTCCGACTGTTAAGCCGGCCGGCAAGGTAAGATCTGAACTTTTACCATGGCAAACGTGTCGACCAGGATTCCCCCATAAGGGCACCAGAACCAAAGCTTATGAATGAGGTGATTAAATCCGATTTGAACGTCACTGATTATTGAATTTTCCAAGAGGGGGACGCCCCAAATTCGCACAATGTTTAAAGCTTCAATCACCATTTTGATCCAATTTGAACTTTCAACATTTGAGTTAAAAAAAACCTAGTAAGATTTCTGTCAGGCATGGAAATATTGGAAATTGAAATCAGTTTAAAGAAAAGAAATTCAAGCAGAATAAAAGTAATCTTTCTTTTACAAAGAACAAAGAAAATTACAGCACAGGAACAGGCCCTTCGGCCCTCCCAGCCTGCGCCGATCCAGATCCTTTATCTAAACCTGTTGCCTATTTACCAAGGTCTACTTCTCTCTGTTCCCCACCCGTTCATATACCTGTCCAGGTGCATCTTAAATGATGCTATCGTACCCGCCGCTACCACCTCCGCTGGCAAAGCATTCCAGGCAACCACCACCCTTTGCGTAAAAAACTTTCCACGCACATCTCCCTTAAACTTTCCCCCTCTCACCTTGAAATCGTGACCCCTTGTAATTGACAATATAAGTTTTTAGGTTATGTGTAGAAATGCAATGGCATTCCAAGTATCTCCGCACATTCATTAGGTTCTGCAGGAAAATTAACCATTTCAAAAAACAGTTGATTTGTTCTAAAAATTGCCCTCCCCAAAATAAAAAAATACTTCTCTATGATTATGATTCATTTATGTTGGTTTAATTATAAGTTTCTGGGAGATCAACAAGACCAGTTAATGCGGAAATTTTAAACATAGTTTGGAGGCAATTTGTACAAACGTAAGAATAGTTTAAAATCCACGAAGAATACCTATAAAATCAATCAAGCTGAAGATGTATTTATACTTTTACAGGAATTGTTTGTTACAAATTTTAAGTTTGAATTGTCAGATACGTTCAGATTAATTAAACCATTTTGCCCCAAGCAGAATAGATCTTTTGTGGTTTACTTGACAGGCAACTGCAAACGGAACAAGAATTGCAGTAGCTTCAGGAATTTGAGAATTTATTTGATAGAGTCATAGCATCACAGAATCACAACAGTACAGAAAGAGGCCATTTGCCTTTCGGTGTGCACTGACCCTCTGGGAGAGCACCCTGCCCCGGCCCACTCCCCCGCTCTATCCCCATGTATGCCCACTGTGATGAACAGTATTAATAACTGCTGTAAACGGTACCTGACCTTTAATACCTTGCCCCTTTAAGATACTTGGAACCCTGGGGGACTCCGCCTCTGGCTCCGTCCCCAGGAAACGGTATATAGGATAAGGCTCCATGTGGTGAGCACACTTCTCTCCGATGCTGTCCTGTTCTCTGTAGATTAAAGCCTTTTGATTACCGACCAAGCTCTCGCGTCGTAATTCAGGGTGCCTCAATTTAATCTACAGACACATCAAGATGGACAGCGATCTAAAACCGGAGAAACTCAACCAGGACACCTGGTCGCCGGAAGCCCCGGAAATTTTTAAATATTGGCTCCGGTGTTTTGACGACTATCTGGACTCCTCAACGACTGATGTCGACAGCACTCACAAGCTGAGTTTACTACATGGCCGGGTGGGCCATCGACTCTCCGCTGTGATCAAGAACGCTACGACCTATGATGCGGCGGTCGAAATACTGAAGAAACGCTTCATAAAACCTACTAACGAGGTACACGCCAGACATTTGCTCTCAACCTGCAGCCAGCGTTCCGGGGAAACACTGGACGAGTTCGTGGAAAGACTCACTGCGCTCGCGAGGAACTGCAACCACAAAGCAGTGACGGCAGAAGACCACAGGAACTTGCGGTATCAGGTCCTCATACATCCGGCAGCGGCTCCTAGAAGACGGGGCAAAGGATCTCCAGGGCACAGTAACGCTCGCCTCTTCTCTCAAAACGGCCCACCGTAACCTCCGTACGTACTCCGCGGACCTTGCGAACCCCTCCCGATCCCCTCCAGACTTGGCCACGCTACAGGCCTGTGCCGCGCGGCAATCCGCTCACTCCGGGGGTTCCCCATGCTATTTCTGTGGGCAAGGCCAGCACCCACGTCAGCGTTGCCCGGCCCGCTCCACGATCTGCAACGACTGTGGGAGAAAAGGGCACTTCGCTAAAGTCTGCCTGGCTGGGCTCAAAGGCCACAAACGAAACCCTCACCAGGCCCAGAAATCAAGCTCCCGGTCTCACAGACCCCGCAACGCGGCCGTGCTGCGGCCGGGCACGCCCACTTCCGACGCATCATCGACTTCGTGCGAGTCATGGGAGCGGCCATCTTGGCGGTGGCCATCTTCGAAACCCGACATGTTCGACCGGTGGTGGCGGCCATCTTGTGACTCCGGGCTGCCATTTTATGAGTTTGGCTCTGACGGCCCGCAACTAGGAGCGATCACACTCGATCAATCGCGGTCGAAACACCTGCGAAACTCAATGATACGGGCGCGAATCAACGGCCACGACACTCCCTGCCTATTCTACTCCGGGAGCACGGAGAGCTTTATCCATCCAGACACGGTAAGGCGCTGCTCCCTGCGCACCCACCCCGCCTCCCAAACTATCGCCCTCGCCTCAGAGTCCCATTTAGTTCAAATCACGGGGTATTGTGTCGCTGACCTCGCAATTCAAGGCGCTGAATACACCCGTTTGAAACTTTACATCTTTCCTCAACTCTGCTGCTCGGTCTGGACTTTCAGTGCAGCCACCGGAGCCTGACACTGAAGTTCGGCAGACCCCTGCCCCCACTCACGGTATGCAGCCTGGCGACACTCAAAGTTGCGCCACCCCCCCCCCTTCGCGAACCTCACTCCCGACTGTAAGCCCGTCGCCACCAGGAGTCGCCGGTACAGTACCCAAGACATGACTTTTATCAAGTCAGAGGTTCAGCAGCTACTAAAAGAGGGGGTCATAGAGGCCAGCAACAGCCCTTGGAGGGCTCAAGTATTGGTAGTTCGCTCCGGGGAAAAGCAACGAATGGTAGTGGATTATAGCCAGACCATAAACCGCTTTACGCAACTCGATGCTTACCCACTTCCCCGCATAGCAGAAATGGTGACTCACATCGCCCAGTATCGGGTATTCTCCACGGTCGATCTAAAATCGGCCTATCATCAACTCCCTATCCGCCCAGAGAACCGCCCCTACATGGCTTTTGAAGCAGCCGGTCGGCTTTTTCACTTCCTCAGGTGTCACAAACGGAGTCTCCGTTTTCCAGAGGGCGATGGATCAAATGGTGGACCAGTACGGCTTACGGGCTACCTTCCCGTACTTGGACAACGTCACCATCTGCGGCCATGACCAGCAGGACCACGACGCAAACCTGAGGAAGTTCCTGCAGACTGCCCGGGCCCTCAACCTCACGTACAACAAAGAGAAATGCGTGTTTCACACAACCCGGCTAGCCATCCTGGGCTACGTCATGGGCTACGACCCCGACCGCATGCATCCCCTTAAGGAACTTCCCCTTCCCCGTAGCCTCAAGGCACTCAAACGGTGCTTGGGGCTTTTCTCCTATTACGCCCAGTGGGTCCCCAGATATGCGGACAAAGCCCAACCACTTAGTAAGACCACGGTTTTTCCCCTGACGGCTGAGGCCCAGTCGGCTTTCAGCCGTATCAAGGCCGACATGCACGCGGTGGACGAAGCCATCCTCTTCCAAGTAGAAAGCAACGCATCAGACGTTGCCCTGGCTGCTACCCTCAACCAGGCAGGCAGACCAGTAGCGTTCTTCTCCCGAACCCTCAACGCCTCGGAAATCCGGCACTCTGCAGTCGAAAAGGAGGCACAAGCCATAGTGGAGGCCGTGCGACACTACCTAGCCGGTAGGAGGTTCACCCTCATCACCGACCAACGGTCGGTCGCCTTCATGTTCGATAACGCACAACGGGGCAAAATAAAGAATGACAAAATTCTGAGGTGGAGAATAGAGCTCTCACCTATACGTTCGTACGTATAGGTGGAGAGCTCTATTCTCCACCTCAGAATTTTGTTCCGGGGGAGCTCAACGAGTCCCCAGATGCCCTGTCCCGCGGCACGTGCGCCAACGTGTAATTGGACCGCCTGAGATCCATCCACGATGACCTCTGCTACCCGGGGGTCACCCGGCTTGCCCACTTCATCAAGTCCTGCAACCTACCCTACTCCACAGGGGAGGTCAAGGCCATGACTAAGGCATGCCAGATCTGTGCGGAATGCAAACCGCAATTCTATCGACCAGACTAGGCCCGCCTGATAAAGGCCTCTGGGCCCTTTGAGCGACTAAGTGTGGACTTCAAAGGGTCCCTCCTGTCCACCAACCACAACATCTATTTCCTCACCGTCATCGATGAGTTCTCCCGCTTCCCTTTTGCTGTCCCCTGCCCCGATATGACCTCGGCCTCCGTGATCAAGGCACTGCGCAGCATCTTCACACTGTTTAGTTTCCCCGCTTATATCCACAGCGACCGGGGTACATCGTTCATGAGCGATGAGCTGCGTCGGTACCTGCTCAGCAAGGGCATCGCCTCGAGCAGAACGACGAGCTATAACCCGTGGGGAAACGGGCAAGTGGAGAGGGAGAACGTGACAGTTTGGAAGGTTGTCCTCCTAGCCCTACGGTCAAGGAGTCTCCCAATCGCCCGCTGGCAGGAGGTCCTACCCGATGCCCTGCACTCCATTAGGTCGCTCCTCTGTACGGCCACAAACGAGACCCCTCACAATCGTTTGTTTGTTTACCCCAGGAAGTCCATCTCTAGGGTCTCGCTTCCACCCTGGCTTTTGATTACCAACCTCGCTCTCGCATCGTAATTGAGGGTGCCTCACCCACCTAACCTACCCATCCTTGGATCAGAACCAACTCACCTACCCTGTATATCTTGGAAGTCCATTTGTCCACCCATTAGTGCAGATTCTGAACATAGGAAGTTTGAAAATGATCTCAGAAGCTAGAAGGGCTCAAGTGGAGTGTCTATTACTTGAATGGGTGGGTTATGGGTTACAATAGTTAAGGTTGAAGGAAGCTAGACAGCTAAAATCCAGAATCCTGGTTGCGCAAACACCAAAAGGCCCGAGTCAAAAGAAAAAAAATCAGCACCTCCTGTTGATGAGGATGTATGTGATTATGTTGAACACTTACGTTCTGTGTTTATTAATTGTTCTAGAATTGCTATAGACGCCGGTATGCTGGCACTCGTTAATGCCCTTGTACAGAGGTTGCAGCCTGATCTTAAGAGAATGTTTACACCGACTTGTGTTGGTTGGGAGGGTAAGCAAAATCTGCCTGAAATTATTAGTGCTCGACAACACTGAGCTACAACTCCAGTATCAGAAACCTAAACTAGCAAACAAAGGCGCCGACAAGATCCTGTATGTCTGTTCACCCGGACAATGGTGGACTCGGAATGGTAGATGTGGGAGAGGTAGGCAAACAGGCTGGGAAGGGAATAGTGGCGCCTATTATACGTGTGGTCTCCAGGGGCACTGGCCCTGGAATTGCCCTCTGAGACAACAGACGCCAACCCCCGTTGTCATGTCGCTCCCGCCTTCACCACCTCCAACCTCCTAGGCTGTTCCTTATACTATGAATAACTCCTTTGGTCCACCAGGACCCTCCCAATGGGGATGCCACACCCGTCAAATGCCTGTCATTACTGCTGAATAACCTATTAGACTATTGGTAGTTAATGGAACTTCCTTGTTGATACTGGCACCACTTCACTATTCGTACAAATGAGGCTCCTAGCATTCGCCTTTCACACCAAACTGTTGATGTTGTCAGATAATGGGCCAACCACCGTCTCTACCGCTATCAGAAAAGGTTCCATTCTCCTTCACAGGACAATCTGGTGAACACCCATTCCTCCTCGGCTCTGATGTTCCTGTTATTCTCCGAGGTAATGATCTCCTCTGCAAACTAGGCTGCGCACTCGTTTGGTCTCCTGAAGGTGTCCACCTCAAAGTCCCCAAGTCATCTTGTCCAACAGTCTGTGCTTTACTACAGGCCGCTGAACACTCCTTTCCACCCCATGTGTGGTGCTGAAACTTTGATATAGTCAATGTTTTGTCCTGCCTGCGAAATACATTCCTTCATCTACTGGCTGATGAGTGGGTTCAAGAGACCCTAGCGACTGCTGTCACTCCATAGAAGACTGGCATGACCACCTCCACTGCACAGCCCATTACTCGGCGGGTGGCTCCGACCTTCAGTATGACTGAGAGATATCTGCCCACTTGGGTGAGTGTTACATTCTTACCATCACCTCTCTTGTGTTGGCCCCGAGGGCTTCACCTCCTTTGTCACCCTACCGCCCTCTGCTGCATCCCTTTTGCAAGCTCCGCCAAATGTAGCCCCACATGTCACCCTTTCTCTGATTTGTGGTTCCCAGGTGGTTTCTCGTCTCCAACAGGAGAGCCCGAAATTAAGTTTGAATGGAGGGAAGGGATATTAGCTATTTATAAGCAGGCCACACAGCTCCATTTTACTTTCCCTCTATTATCAGGCTGCCACCCCTACTCCATCTATTACTCTTACTGTTGATTTGTCTCACATTATTCATTTACAGTCCACTGCACCGCATTTCTGAACAGGATGCGTGGGTACACGCCAAATGCACTCAGCGTTCTGATGGCCTTTGGTGTTCCCTGGAAGGGTGAGCTGTCACCCCTCTATCACTCCTGCCCTGGCTTGCCAGCATGCTACATGAATTTACTCATGCGGGCAAGGGGGGATGGTAAGGGTGGCACAGCAGGTATGGTTTGCACCAGGATTTTCTACCATGGCAGGGAACGTTGCTGCCCAGTGCCTGCTCTGCCAATGCCATAATCCTGGAAAGACACCTCCAGTGACTGCAGCAGTGGATCCACAGCCGTGGGGCCCCTTTGTGCATTTACAAATGGACTTTATACAAATGCCTAAATGTATGGGATATGACTACATGCTTGTTGTTGTAAGCTTATTTTTGCGATGGGTAGAAGCATATCCAAGTAGAGAGAATGATGCTGTTACTGTAGCCAAGTTCCTGTTACATGAAAATGTGCCGAGGTTGATATCCCTGAAATCATATCCAGTGACAATGGTCCCCATTTTACAGGAAATAAGATGGTAAGGGAATTGCTGAAAGCGTTACAATGTAAACACCACCTCTCCTGTCCTTACCATCCCCAGTCTACGGGGGCAGTGGAGAGGCAGAATGGGATACTGGATGGTGGTCTTCTTGAAGCATATGGGGTTAGTCAGTCAGTCTTAGACTAAAGAACAAGTTGGCTAAGTTGTGTGAAGAAACAGGTCTGAAGTGGCCTGAGGCCTTGCCTTTGGCCCTCATGACCATGCACTCCCATCCCAACCGTACCACTTCCCTGTCACCATATGAGATCGTGATGGGATGTCCCATGCGCCTCCCTGTTTCCTCATCCCTCATGGTTAAGCAGATGGACATCTACTCCATGGATGAGGGAATGCTGGGCATTGACTACATCTCTTAAAAGTTTGCATTCTCAGGTCGCAGAGGTGCAGAAGGAAGCTACCACTGAAGGGTGCCACCAGTACCAGCTGGAATATTTGATCCGCATGAAGGTCTTCCGGAGGAAACGCTGCCTGGAATCTCGTTGGGAAGGCCCTTACCAGGTGCTGCAGATCACCCACACGGTCATAAAAGTTGAGGGGCGACCTTTGTGGATCCCTGCCTCGCATGTCAAGCGGGCACCAACCACAGATGAAAGTACCCAAACCATCGGAATGCGGACTCTAATACTGACTTTCTTCTGCACGACCCTATCATGGATTGATAATTCCGTGGTCCAAAAGATGCAGGCCATTGCCTCACAAGGCAACCGGAGCAACTGTTGGATTTGTACTCATTTTCTCACTAACCCTTCCTCCTCAGAGATGTGATTTTTGTCTCCCCCCTTAGATTCTGCATGTCGTGTCTATCTTGCTGAATATGATAACTGGGAAGCTCAGTTCCGTTTCTACAACCAGTCCGACCCAATAGCATCCTTTTGAGAATGCCAAGGGAATGAGTCGACATGCCTACCCCAGGCCCCTTCCTCTGAGGCCAATCTCACATATATACTAACCAGAATGGGTGTGACTGTCAGCGGGCGTATAATTTGACCCTGAGCACTCCACAATAAATTGGGCCTCTGATGGCTATGTCGAAGGAGGGTTTGGGCCCTGTAATTGTAGAAACACTATTGGATGCCCAGACGTACTGGCACTGCGAGCATTACGACTTAGTCGGACCTGTCAAATTCGCTGGTACGCCCAGACCTTTGTTTCTACCTTTGTTTGGAATTGGCTTAGATTCTTTCAGAATCATACCTTTTGGTACCTGACCCTGGTTCGCAATGGTTCCTATTGGCTTTGTGGGACTAGGCACCAGAAGATTGGGCAGGGACCTGCACCATTGGCAATATTATCCCTGAGGCCTTCAGATCCAACACCTTGCTATTCACTCCCTCCATAACAACCTGGAACGTCCGGGGAGTCATAAAATGTCGATCTAGAATCCACTGGTTATCCGTAATACCGGGTTTCACCATTTTGGACGGGCCTTTATTCCGGGTCTGGGAGTCTCGGAATTAGAAAGGGGTATCATTAACATCTCAGTCACTATGGAAAGAAGTGAGAACCATGCATGCCATCCAGGGGTTGCAATCAGAAATTCGGTCTCTCTCTAAGGTGGTACTCCAAAATCGAATGACCAGTGATTTCCTATTGGCAGCGCAAGGGGGAGTCTGCGCAGCCATTAATGAATGTTGCTGGAATGAGGACCAAAGAATCGAGACGGATGTAAGCGACATACAGGAGCAAGTTCACCTTCTCCACTCTGTGGCTCAAGAAAAACCTTCTGATTGGTGGGGATGGCTCCCTGATATTGGAGGGTGGTTTGGAGGATTCCTTAATACCCTCAAGTATCTTGGGATAGGCCTTGACCTTCTTATCGTCCTCCTTTGTTGCATTCTCTCTGGCTGCCAATTAAGGATACTTAAAGCCCCAGGTAACAACCCAGCAGCCCAGCTCCTTCTGCTCCTCAATTATTACAACCTTACGGACAAGGAAGCCCGACAGTTAGGGAGATACAGCTTGAGTAAGATCCTAAGTTGTCCTTGAAGGACAAAAGGGAGAAAGTGTGGAGTGCATGATATACTGTTTCTTGATGTGGAGATGCCGGCGTTGGACTGGGGTGAGCACAGTAATAAGTCTTACAACACCAGGTTAAAGTCCAAAATGTTTGTTTCAAACACTAGCTTTTGGAGCACTGCTCCTTCCTCAGGTGAATGAAGAGGTATGTTCCAGAAACATATATATAGACAAATTCAAAGATGCCAGACAATGCTTAGAATGCGAGCATTTGCAGGTAATTGAATCTTTACAGATCCCGAGATAGGGGTAACCCCAGTTAAAGAGGTGTGAATTGTCTCAAGCCAGGACAGTTGGTAGGATTTTGCAAGCCCAGGCCAGATTGTGGGGGATGAATGTAATGCAACATGAATCCCAAGTCCCGGTTGAGGCCGTACTCATGTGTGCGGAACTTGGCTATAAGTTTCTGCTCGGCGATTCTGCGTTGTCGCGCGTCCTGAAGGCCGCCATGGAGAACGCTTACCCGGAGATCAGAGGCTGAATGCCCTTGACTGCTGAAGTGACCTGGTGTTGTAAGACTTCTTACTATACTGTTTCTTAGCAAGGGACATGAGTTAGTCTGAAAACCATAATATCCTGCTCTTAGTGAAGGACATAAGTTAGAATGGAATCCATAATAAACTGGTTCTTAGTGAATGACGCAAGTCTGTGGAAATAGAATGATGGAAGTAACCATAATAAGGATGCGCTTTTCTGTAAACTACCATAACCTCCAAGTCAGGAGCGGAGATAAGTATGCAAAAGAAGGATTAAAAGTGCTAGTTTTCCCATTGGTACATTTGCCCTGTTTTTTATTGGCTAGAATTACTATCCTTGCATTGGTCTAAAATGAAAGTTTAACTGTGATATTATTGGTGTGTGTGACAGGATTAGACTTCAGATGTAATTCTATTGGTTAATCAAGCTATGAATGTTTCTGCTTCACTGGACTCCGATAGAGTGATACGATGAACCTCACTGTGTTGCTCTCCATGTGCACATGTCAATAAAGATTGATCAAAGATTGCTCCCGTGTCTGCCTTGAAATACTTTGACAGCAGACCGCATGGGTCAATTGGAGCAGCAGTTGGATGCACTTAGGAGCATACAGGTGGCGGAAAGCACCATAGACAGGAGTTTTGGAGATGTGGTTACACCCAAGATGCAGGACGATAGATCGGTGACCACCAGAAGGGACATGCAGTAAATTCCTGAATCCCTTGTGGCTGACCCCCTCTCGAACAAGTATACACTTTTGGATTCTATTGGGGGGATGGCGTATCATGGGAAAACAGCAGCAGCAGCCAGAAGAGTGGCACTGCAGCTGGCTCAGGGAGGGAGTAAACGCAGAAGAGCAATAGCTATTGGGGATAAAAGCAAATTACTGCGGATGCTGGAATCTGAAACGAAAGAGAAAATGCTGGAAAATCTCAGCAGGTGTGGCAGCATCTCTAGGGAGAGAAAAGAGCTAACATTTCGATTGTTTTAGCTAACAGACAGAGAAAGTGGGAAATACTTATACCGTGGAGTGATAATGATAGATGAGTCACAGCCACAGAAACCCAGGGAAACCGGGTGCTAATGACCACAGAAACCAAGGGGAAAGAGTGCTAATGGCAGTCCCCAGAGAGAACAAAAGATGTTAAAGACCAAACAGCAGAGAAAACTAACATCAGAGTGTGAGCTGCAGATGTGGGGGGAGAGGAAGAGGAAAGCAAAGAGGAGAGAGGGAAACGAAAGGTGGATAAGATGGGGGGGGGTTAAATATATATTAAGAAAGACAAGAAAGAGAGAAATGGTAAAAACAGTTAAAATGAAATGGGATGAAACTAAATGGGTCGAGGTGGGGTAGAGCTATTCATCTGAAATGAAATGAAAATCGCTTATTGTCACAAGTAGGCTTCAAAGGAAGTTATTGTGACAAGCTACTAGTCGCCATATTCCGACGCCTGTTCAGGGAGGCTGGTATAGGAATTGAACCATGCTGCGGGCCTGCCTTGGTCTGCTTTAAAAGCCACTAATTATCCCTGTGCTAAACCAGCCCCTGAAGTTGTTGAATTCGATGTTGAGACCGGAAGGCTGTCGCGTGCCTAACCGGAAGATGAGACGTTGTTCCTCCAGTTTGCGTTGAGCTTCACTGGAACATTGCAGTAGGCCAAGGACAGATATGTGGGAATGGGAGCAGGGTCTTTTGTTAAAATGGCAAGCAACGAGAATGCCAAGGTCCTGAATGCGCACAGACCGAAGATGCTCAGCAAAGCGATCACCCAGTCTGCAGTTGGTCTCTCCGATATAGAGGAGACCATAATAGTTATAGGGGACTCTGTAGTCAGGGGCACAGATAGACACTTCTGTGGACATGAAAGAGACTCCAGGATGATATTTTGTCTCCCTGGTGCCAGGGTCCAGGATGTCTTTGAACGGGCAGGAGGCGTTCTGAAAGGGAAGGCTTAATAGCCAGAGGTCGTGGTGCTTATTGGTATTGATGACATAGGCAGGAAGTGTGACAAGGTCCTGCAACAGATGTCCAGGGAGTTAGGTAGAAAGTTAAAAAACAGGACCTCTCAGGTTGTAATCTCAGGATTCCTCCCTGTGCCACTTGCCAGTGAGGCTAGAAATAGGAAGTCATTTTGCTAAACATAGCTGGTGTAGGAGGCAGGGTTTCAGACGCCTGGACCATTGGGATCTCTTCCGGGGCAGGTGGGACCTGTACAAGAATGATGGGTTGCATCCAAACTGAAGGGGCATATATATTCTGGCCGTGTGTTTTGTTAGTGTCACACAGGAGGGTTGAAACTAGTGTGGCTGAGAGTGGAACCAGAACTATAGGTCAGAGGGTGAAATAAGTAAGGGGGAACTAGAAAATAGGACCATTAAGAGGATGAGCAGGCAGAGAGATTTTGCTGAACACAGCAGGAAGTATAAAAGGTAATTCAGATGAATTTAGAGCTTGGATTAGTACTTGGAATTATGATGTTGTTGCCATTGCAGATACCTGGTTGAGGGAAGGACAGGATTGGCATCTAAACGTTCCAGAATTTAGATGTTTCAGGTGGGATAGAGGGGGATGTAAAAGAGGTGGCGATTTGCACTACTTGCTAAGCAGAATATCACAGTTGTAATGCAGGGAACACTTCAGAGGGTTCATGCAGCGAGGCAAAATGGGTAGAGCTCAGGAATAGAAACGGTGCAGTCACAATTTTGGAGGTTTACTACAGATCTCTCAATAGCCAGTGGGAGATAGAGGAGCAGATATGTCGGCAGATTTTTGGAAAGGTGTAAAAGCATCAGGATTGTTGTGGCGTGTGATTTTAACTTCCCCTATATTAATGGGGACTCACTTAGTGCTGGGGGCTTGGAAAGGGCAGAGTTTGTCAGGAGCATCCAGGAGGGCTTCTTTAAATAATGTGTAAAAAGTCCAAATAGGGAATGACCTGGTATTGGGGAATGAGCCTGGACAGCTGGTTGAAGTTTCAGTCAGGGAGCATTTCGGGAATAGTGACCATAATTCAGTAAGTTTTAAGGTGCTTTTGGATTAAGAGTAGTCCTCGGGGGAAGATGCTAAATTGGGGGAAGGCTAATAACCATATTCGGCAGGAATTGAAGAATCTAGATTGGGGGGGAGGGGGATTATTGAGGATAAATCATCATCTGGCATGTGGGAGGGTTTCAAATGTCAGTTGATAAAAATTCAGGACCAGCATGTTCCTGTGAGGAAGAAGGATATGTATGACAAATTTCGGGAACCTTGGATAACGAGGGATATTGTGAGTCTAGTCCAAAAAGTAAAAAGAAGCATTTGTGAGGCCAAGAATGGTGGGAACAGACAAAGTCAGTGAGGAATATAAGGAAAGTAGGAAGGAACTTAAGTAAAGAATCAAGAGGGATAAAAGAGGCCACAAAAAGTCATTGGCAAAAGGGTGAAGGAAAATCCCAAGGCTTTTTACACATCTAAAGAGCTAGAGGGTAGCCAGGGAAACGAATGGCCCACTCAAGGGACAAGGGAGAAAGGTGGAACCAGAGGATATGGGCAAGTTACTGAATGAGTACTCTACATCAGTATTCATCAAAGGGAAGTACTTGGGGGATGATGAGTCTGGGCAAGGGTGTGCAGATAGTCTGGGTCACATTTTTTTTTTTTTTTAAATAATTTTTATTGAAATTTTTCGATACAAACATTTACCCCTACTACATTTTAAATTATAACACAACAAATCCCCCCTGGAAAATCCTCCCCACGCCCTCCCCCGCGCGCACCCCCCCACCCTCCCCCCCCCCCCCCCCCCCCCGCGCTACCAGTCTAGCAACCAAACCGTTTTTCCCTTTCTGCCGATGGCCTCGGGCAGTCATTGCCCGCGACCCCCCGCTGACGTGCTCCCTTCGTTGCTATCCCCCCCCCCCTCCCTTCCCCCCCCCCTTTCTCCCCGGGTTGCTGCTGTTTCGGCCTCCAGTTCCTATCTCTGATCCAGAAAGTCAAGGAAGGGCTGCCACCGCCGGAAGAACCCCCGTACCGACCCTCTCAGGGCGAATTTGATTCTTTCCAATTGGATGAAGCTTGCCATGTCGTTTAACCAGGTGTTAACACTTGGTGGCCTTGTGTCCCTCCACTGAATCAAGATCCTTCTCCGAGCTACCAAGGACGCAAAGGCCAATATTCCGGCCTCCCCTGCCTCTTGTACTCCTGGCTCCACCCCAACCCCAAAAATCGCTAGCCCCCACCCTGGTTTGACCCTGGTTCCCACCACTCTCGATACCGTCCCCGCCACCCCCTCCCAGAACTCTTCCAGTGCCGGGCACATCCAGAACATATGTACATGGTTCGCAGGGCTTCCCGAACACCTAACACACCTGTCCTCACCCCCGAAGAACCGACTCATCCTAGTCCCCGTCATATGGGCTCTATGCAGCACCTTAAATTGGATGAGGCCCAACCTTGCGCACGACGACGACGAATTGACCCTCTCTAAGGCATCCGCCCATGTCCCATCTTCTATCTGCTCTCCCAGCTCCGCTTCCCACTTGTCTTTCAGCTCCTCTATCGATACCTCCTCCACCTCCTGCATTATTTTGTAGATGTCCGAGACCTTCCCTTCTCCGACCCAGACCCCTGACAGCACCCTATCACTCACCCCTCTATCGGGAAGCAAGGGAAATCCTTCCACCTGTCGTCTGGCAAATGCCTTCACCTGCAGGTATCTAAACGTGTTCCCCGGGGGGAGCTCAAATTTCTCCTCCAGCTCTCCCAGGCTCGCAAACCTCCCCTCTATGAACATGTCCCTCAGTTGCCTGATGCCCGCCCTGTGCCAGCTCTGGAATCCCCCGCCAGTGTTCCCCGGGACAAATCTGTGGTTCCCTCTCAGTGGCGCCGCCATCAGACCCCCCACTTCCCCCCTGTGTCGCCTCCACTGCCCCCAGATTTTAAGGGTGGCCGCCACTACCGGACTCGTGGTATACCTTGTGGGGGGGAGCGGCCATGGTGCCGTTACTAGCGCCCCCAGGCTTATATTGCCGCAGGACGCCCTCTCCATACGTTTCCAAGCTGCCCCCTCCCCCTCCATCACCCACTTGCGCACCATCGATGCGTTCGCCGCCCAGTAGTACCCGGAAAGATTGGGTAGCGCTAATCCTCCACTGTCCCTACTCCGTTCCAAGAAAATCCTTCTCACTCTAGGGGTGCCATGTGCCCACACATAGCCCATAATGCTGCTAGTTACCTTCTTGAAGAAGGCCCTGGGGAGAAAGATGGGCAAGCACTGGAACAGAAACAAGAACCTCGGGAGGACCGTCATTTTGACTGACTGCACCCTCCCTGCTAGCGACAGCGGTACCATGTGCCATCTCTTGAACTCCTCCTCCATCTGCTCCACCAGCCTTGAAAAGTTCAGCTTGTGGAGGGTCCCCCAGTTCCTTGCCACCTGCACCCCTAAGTACCTGAAGCTCTTTACTGCTCTCTTAAAGGGGAGCCGCCCAATTCCCTCCCCCTGATCTCCCGGGTGTATCACAAAGACCTCACTTTTACCCACATTTAATTTATATCCCGAAAAGTCCCCAAACTCCGCTAGTATTTCCATTACCTCCGGCATTCCCCCTTCCGGGTCTGCCACATACAACAACAAATCATCCGCATAGAGTGATACCCGATGTTCCTCCCCTCCCCTTGTCAGTCCTCTCCACCCCCCTGAACCCCTCAGTGCCATCGCCAACGGTTCGATCGCTAATGCAAATAGTAAGGGGGATAGGGGGCATCCCTGCCTGGTACCTCGATGGAGCCCAAAATACTCTGACCTCCTCCCGTTTGTAACCACACTCACCATCGGGGCCGAATACAGCAGCTTCACACACTTGATAAATCCCTCCCCAAACCCAAACCGTTCCAGCGTCTCCCACAGGTATTCCCACTCCACCCTATCGAATGCCTTCTCCGCATCCAGTGCTACCACTATCTCAGCCTCCCCCTCCACTGCTGGCATCATAATCACATTCAACAGTCTCCGGACATTTGTGTTAAGTTGTCGTCCCTTTACGAACCCCGTCTGGTCCTCATGGATTACCCCTGGCACACAATCCTCTATTCTGGTTGCCAGGACCTTTGCCAACAGTTTGGCATCTACATTCAAGAGGGAGATAGGCCTGTAGGACCCGCACTGTACAGGGTCTTTGTCCCGCTTCAGGATCAAGGAGATCAGGGCCTGTGACATTGTCGGGGGCAGAACCCCCCCCCCTCTCGCGCCTCATTGAAGGCTCGCACCAGCACTGGACCCACCAAGTCCACATACTTCTTATAAAATTCCACCGGGAACCCATCCGGCCCCGGCGCCTTCCCCGCCTGCATCTGGCCTATCCCTTTAACTAGCTCCTGCATCTCTATCGGCGCCCCCAGCCCCTCCACCCGTTCCTCCTGGACCTTTGGGAACCTCAATCTATCGAGGAAGTTCTCCATTCCCCCCCTCCTCCTGGGCGGCTCAGACCGGTACAATTCCCTGTAGAAATCCCTGAAGACCCCGTTCATCTCTTGCCCCTTCTGCACTACGTTCCCTCCCTTCTCTCTCACTCCCCCAATCTCTCTGGCTGCATCTCGCTTGCGCAGCTGGTGCGCCAGCATCCTGCTCGCCTTTTCCCCGTACTCATAGACCGCGCCCTGTGCCCTTCTCCATTGCGTCTCCGCCTTCCTAGTGGTCAGTAGGTCAAACTGGGCCTGTAAACTGCGCCGCTCCCTCAACAGCCCCTCCTCTGGTGTCTCCGCATATCTCCTGTCCACTTCTATAAGTTCCCCCACCAGTCTCTCCCTCTCCTGCCTCTCCTTCCTTTCTCTGTGTGCCCTTATGGAGATCAGCTCTCCTCTGATCACTGCTTTCAGGGCCTCCCAGACTATCCCCACCTTCACCTCGCCCGTGTCGTTCGTGCCCAGATATCTCTCAATGCCCTTCCGGACCCTTCCGCACACCTCCTCGTCCGCCAGCAGCCCCACATCCAGGCGCCACAACGGGCGCTGGTCCCGTGCTTCCCCCAGTTCTACCTCTACCCAGTGTGGTGCATGGTCCGAAATCGCAATGGCCGAGTACTCCGTGTCCTGCACTCTCGAAATCAGCCCCCTGCTCAGTACAAAAAAGTCTATTCTGGAGTACACCCTGTGGACGTGGGAGAAAAAAGAATACTCCCTCGCCCTTGGCCTGCCAAATCTCCAAGGGTCTACCCCCCCCATCTGCTCCATGAACCCCCTTAGCACCTCTGCCGCTGCCGGCCTCCTATTCGTCCTGGAACTCGATCTGTCCAGCCCAGGGTCGAGCACTGTATTGAAGTCCCCCCCCATGATCAGGCCCCCTGCCTCCAGACCCGGAATGAGGCCCAACAGGCGCCTCATAAAACCCGCGTCATCCCAATTCGGGGCATACACATTCACCAGCACCACATTCTCTCCCTGCAGCCTACCCTTCACCATCACGTACCTACCCTCCTTATCTGCTACCACCTGCGCCGCCACGAACGACACCCTCTTTCCCACCAAAATCGCCACCCCCCGGTTCTTTGCGTCCAAGCCTGAGTGGAACACCTGTCCCACCCACCCCCTTCTCAGGCGTACCTGGTCTACTACTCTCAAGTGAGTCTCCTGCAACATTGCCACATCCGCCTGCAGTCCCTTTAGGTGTGAAAAAAACCCTTGATCTCTTGACCGGCCCATTCAGCCCCCTCACGTTCCAAGTAATCAACCGGGTCGCGGAGCGACCCGTCCCTTTACCCTGTCTATTAGCCATGTCCTGTCCCCTGTTCGCCCCGGGTCGACCCTCCCCTTCTGACCCGTTCCCCATGGCGATGGCCCCTCCCCCTCTCTCCTCCCGTTCTTCCCTTCCCGTCCTCGGCCTTTCCAGCAGCAACCCGGTATCCCCCCCTAACCCCCCTTCCCCCCCCCCCCCCCCCCCTGGCTAGGACCCCTCCTAGCTGCGGTGTATCCACCATCGTACTCCCGAGAGTCAAATGGTTTTCGCTGACCCGGCTGCCCCTGCCACACTCCGACTCCTCCCGATGTGGGGGGGGAGGGGCCTCCCCCCCCCCCTTGCCATCCCTCTCTGACCCCGCTTCAGCGCGGGAAAAGCTGCCATTGCTGGCCACACCCCACTCTTCTCTCCTCCCCCTTCCTCCGTCCCGCGCGCGGGAAACAGGGGAAAGCCCGCGCTTTCGCCCGGCCACACCCTACCCCGCCATCTTCAATTCCACCCCCGTCCCCATCCAAGCCCATAAAAAAGCCCCCTTAAAACGAGAGGAAGAAAAAAGAGAAAAAGAAAACACGCATAACCAACTTGCACCCCCCCCGTCCCGCCTCCCCAACTTAACAATATAACAATATAAATAACAAATCTCAAATAAATACATAAATACATAACTATGCCTGCATAACTAAATAACTACCCAATAATAACGTATTTAACCATCACCCTCCATCGAACAGAACAGTAACCATAACCCTTAAAGAACAGATCAAAAAACAGTAAAAAAGCCCCCCCTACAACAACAATAATTAAGGGAAGTTGGCAACGGGAAGAGACACACAAAAAGGAACAAAGAAACCCCCCATAACACAAGTTTCAAAGAAACCAAACGATCCATCAACTTTAACCAAGTTCCGACCTGGCCTAAGAAAGACATGGGCCACTTGATCAGTCAAGGGTACTCGGGCGGCCTCGACCGCCGGCGTTCCCAAGTTCTAGTTCAGGTCCAGCTTTTCCTCCCGAACAAAAGTCCATGCCTCCTCTGGGGTCTCAAAGTAATGGTGCTGGTCCTTGTAGGTGACCCACAAACGCGCTGGCTGCAGCATTCCGAACTTGATCCTCTTTGCGTGCAGCACCGCCTTCGTCCAGTTAAACCGGGCCCGCCGCTTTGCCACCTCCGCACTCCAGTCCTGATATATCCGCACCGTCGAATTCTCCCATTTGCTGCTTTTCTCCCTCTTGGCCCACCTCAGCACTTTCTCCCGATCACAGAAACGCTGGAATCGCACCAGCACCGCCCTCGGGGGCTCGTTCGCCCTAGGCCGCCTAGCCATGACCCGATATGCTTCTTCCAGCTCCAGGGGCGATGGACCGGCCCCCTCTCCCATCAGGGAGCTCAGCATCTCCGCTACATATTTCGGGAGATCAGGCCCCTCCAGGCCTTCTGCTAGGCCCAGGATCCTCAAGTTCTTCCGCCTCATTCGAGTGTCCAGCTCCTCAAAGCGGCTCTGCCATTTCAGGTGGAGTGCCTCGTGCACCTCCACCTTTCCCACGAGGACCGTGGCCTCCTCCTCCCTTGCAGTCATCTCCTGTTGCAGCTCTCTTATCGACGCCTCTTGGGTCGCCTGGGCCCCCATCAGCCTTGTGGTCGTCGCGTTCATAGACTCTAAGAGTTCCACTTTCAGCTCCGTAAAACACCGGAGGAGAGCGGCCTGCTGCTCCTCCGCCCATTTTCTCCAATCTTCTAGTGCGCCACCGGCCGCCATTTTGGTCCTCTTCCCCCGCTTTTTTCGGGGAGCTGCTGCCGTTTTTTTTGTCGCCCCACTCCGAGTACCGACCATAAAGTTGGTCTCACTCTCCTCAGGGAGCCTTCCCCCACCGGGATTCGTCTTTACAGTACCGTCGGGGCCCTCCAATCGGCCCTTAAACACCTTTGTCGCAGGAGCTGCCAAATGTGCGACTTAGCTGGTCATAGCCGCAACCGGAAGTCCCCAGTCTGGGTCACATTGAGATCAAAACGGAGGTGCTTAGCATCTTGAAAAACATTAGGGTAGTTAAGTCCCCAGGACCTGATGGGATCTACTCCAGAATACTGAGGGAGGCAAGGGAGGACTTTGCTGGGGCCTTGACAGAAATCTTTGTATCCTCACTGGCTACGGTGAGGTACGACTGAAGAATAGCCAATGTTGTTCCTTTTTTTAAGAAGGGTAGCAAGGATAATCCAGGACATTACAGGTCTTACATCAGTGGTAAAGAATTTATAGGAGAGGATTCTTCGAGACAGGATTTTATGTCATTCGGAAGCAAATGAATGTACTGGCGAAAGGCAGCAAGATTTCTTGAAGGAAAGGTCGTGTCTCAATAACTTGACCAAGTTTTTCAAGGAAGTGACAAAGATGATTGATGAAGGTAGGGAAGTGGATGTTGTCTCTGTGGACTTCAGTCAGAGAGACAAGGGTCCCTCATGACAGACTGGTACAGAAGATCAAGTCACATGAGAGATCAGAGATAAGCTGGCAAGACGACTACAGAACTGGCTCAGTCATAGAACAAAGAGAGTAGCATTGGAAGGGTGCTTTTCTGAATGGAGGGCTGTGACTAGTGGTGTTCCGCAGGGATCAGTGCTGGGACCTTTTCTGTTTTTAGTATAGTAAGAAGTCTTACAACACCAGGTTAAAGTCCAACATGTTTGGTTCAAACACTAGCTTTCAGAGCACTGCTCTTTCCTCAGGTGAATGAAGAGGTATGTTCGAGAAACTTATATACAGACAAATTCAAAGATGCCAGACAATGCTTAGAATGCGAGCATTTGCAGGTAATTAAATCTTTACAGATCCAAAGATAGGAGTAACCCCAGGTTAAAGAGGTGCGAAATGTCCAGTTACTAGTGGTGGACAACAAGAATCAGTTTTGGGGCCGCTGCTGTTTCTCATTTTTATAAATGACCTGGAGGAGGGCGTAGAAGGATGGGTGAGTAAATTTGCAGATGACACTAAAGTTGGTGGAGTTGTGGACAGTGCAGAAGGATGTTACAAATTACAGAGGGACATAGATAAGCTGCAGAGCTGGGCTGGCAGGTGGCAAATGGAGTACTGGGCTAATAGTGAGATTCTTGGTAGTGTGGACGAGCAGAGAGATCTCGGTGTCCATGTCCATAGATCCCTGAAAGTTGCCACCCAGGTTGAGAGGGTTGTTAAGAAGGCGTACGGTGTGTTAGCTTTTATTGGTAGAGGAATTGAGTTTCGGAGCCATGAGGTCATGTTGCAGTTGTACAAAACTCTGGTGCGGCCGCATTTGGAGTATTGCGTGCAGTTCTGGTCGCCACATTATAGGAAGGATGTGGAAGCATTGGAAAGGGTACAGAGGAGATTTACAATGATGTTGCCTGGTATGGAGGGAAGATCATATCAGGAAAGGCTGAAGGACTTGAGGCTGTTTTCATTAGAGAGAAGGTTAAGAGGTGACTTAATTGAGGCAGACAAGATGATCAGAGGATTAGATAGGGTGGACATTGAGAGCCTTTTTCCTCGGATGGTGATGTCCAAGCACGAGGGGACATAGCTTTAAATTGAGGGGAGATAGATATAGGACAGATGTCAGAGGTAGGTTCTTTACTCAGAGTAGTAAGGGCGTGGAATGCCCTGCCTGCAACAGTAGTGGACTCGCCAACACTAAACGCATTCAAATGGTTATTGGATAGGCATATGGACGATAAGGGAATAGTGTCGAGGGACTTTAGAGGGGTTTCACAGGACGGTGCAACATCGAGGGCTGAAGGGCCTGTACTGTGCTGTAATGTTCTATGTTCTCAGACAGTTGGTAGGATTTCGCAAGCCCAGGCCAGATTGTGGGGGATGAATATAATACGACATGAATCCCAGGTCCCGGTTGAGGCCACACTCATATGTGCGGAACTTGGCTATAACTTTCTGCTCGGCGATTCTGCGTTGTCGCGCGCCCTGAAGGCCACCTTGGAGAATGCTTACCCGGAGATCAGAGGCCCTTGACTGCTGAAGTGTTCCCCGACTGGAAGGGAACATTCCTGCCTGGTGATTGTCGCACGATGTCCGTTCATTCGTTGTCGCAGAGTCTGCATGTCTCGCCAATGTACCACGTTTCGGGACATCCTTTCCTGCAGCGGATGAGGTAGACAACGTTGGCCGAGTAGCACGAGTATGTCCCGCGTACCTGGTGGGTGGTGTTCTCACGTGTAATGGTGGTATTCATGTCAATGATCTGGCACGTCTTGCAGAGATTGCCATGGCAGGGTTGTGTGGTGGTCGCTATTCTGAAGGCTGGGTAGTTTGCTGCAAACAATGGTTTGTTTGAGGTTGTGCGGTTGATTGAAGGCAAGTAGTGGGGGTGTGGGGATGACCTTGCCAAGATGTTCATCTTCATCGATGATGAACACGTTTGCAGCAAACTACCCAGCCTTCAGAACAGCGACCACGACACCAAACAACCCTGCCATGGCAATCTCTGCAAGACATACCAGATCATCGACATGGATACCACCATTACACGTGAGAACACCACCCACCAGGTACACGGTACATACCATGCGACTCAGCCAACGTTGTCTACCTCTTGGGTCGGGTGTGTGGATAGTCATATTGACATCAAAAAGGATGCGGTATTGGGTGTTTTAAAAGACATTAAGGCAAATGAGTCTCCTGGGTCTGATGGGATTTACCCCAGAATACTGCAAGAAACAAGGGAGGAAATTGCTGGGGCCTAGGCTGACATCTTTGTATCCTCATTGGCTACAGATGAGATCTCAGAGAATTGGAGAATAGCTAATGTGGTACCACTGTTTAAGAAAGATAGCAGGGATAATCCAGGAAACTATAGGCCGGTGAGCCTCACGTCGGTAGTCGGTCAATTGTTGAAGAGCATTCTCAGGGACAGGATTTATATCCACTTGGAAACAAATGAAATGAAAATCGCTTATGTCACGAGGAGGCATCAGTGAAGCTACTGTGAAAAGCCCCTAGTCGCCACATTCCGGCGCCTGTCTGGGGAGGTTGGTATGGGAATCGAACCGTGCAGCTGGCCTGCTTGGTCTGCTTTAAAAGCCAGCGATTTAGTCCAGTGAGCTAAACCAGCCCCTTTGGGGGCTGGACTCATTAATGGACTCATTAGCGATAACAGCATGGTGTTGTGAAGGGGTGGTCAGGGACCGATCATACCCACTCAGTTGATCGAGTTTTTTGAGGAGATGACAAAGATGATTGATGAGGGGAGGGCAGTGGATGGTGTTACATGGACTTCAGTAAAGCATTTGACAAGGTACCTCATGGCAGACTGGTGCAATGGTGAAGTCAAACTGTTGAGGTGGCAAGATGGATACAGAACTGGCCCTGTCACCTAAGGCAAGCAGCAAAAAGGTGTTTTTCTGAATGGAATGTTTGACTAGTGGTGTTCCACAGGGAACGGTGCTGGGGCCTCTGTTGTTTGTAGTATACATAACCGAGTTGGAGGAAAATGTAGCTGGTCTGATTGTTAAGTAATGGGTTAAGAGACATTGCAATTAGTTGTCTCATTTATGTTAAATGTTTAATGATTAACACTGATATGTAAAGGGGCTTCAGGTGGACTCGGGATCTTGTGATGTGGTGATTGAGTTTAGTGCAGAGTCTGTTAAAGTGAAATAAAGGTGTTTGTGAAAAGGAGCTGGACTTTTGTCTCTTCATACCACAGCATCCATTTGTTTAACAACTGGTAACAGAGGACGGTTGCCGTGAAGGGTTGAAAGATACAATTTTTCCAGATCAAACCAAGGAGTGAAAGAAAAAGGGATATATGGCTGAACCCAGGACGAAGATGGCCAGATATGATTATCCTCCCTTATTTTCTGAAAGAGAATCATATGACCAATGGAGAAGTGCGGTAGTTATGTGGACTAAGGTGACTGCTGTAGGAAAGAGAAAGCAAGGTATGGCATTGACTCTTTCTTCACCCGTAAAAACAGTAAAATCCAAAACAAAGTGCTTTCTGAGCTGGAGTTGGAAGAGTTAGACTTAGAAGAAGGTCTGGCGACTTTATTACTTTATATGGATAATATTTATAAGAAAGATGACTTGTTAAGTGCGTATGAAGCATGGTCGGATTTTGATAAGTTCCGGAAAATGGAGGATTTATCTATGGAAGACTATATAATGGAATTTGGCAGACTTTATAAAAGGCTGCAGAAACACAGGCTGGAATTTCCACAGTCTGTGTTGGCCTTTAAATTACTTGACTGTGCTAGAGTGAGCAACATGGATAGGCTCTTGGTTTTGACAGGAGTTCAGTTTACGGATAATGATACCTTATTCGAACAGATGACAACAGCTTAAAAAAAAATTTGGGGGAAACATTCAATTCCAATGGCTCTGATGACCCAAATAGGTCAGCCTGCAATCAGGCAGAATATGGAAGATACACTACTAATAGGATGGCGAAATCGTATGGCTATGAACAGGCCTCAAGACTATAAAAGGAGCCCGAGACAAGGAAATTATGAAGACAGAAACCCAGTTAGAACCTACAATAGGAGGATGAACCCCAGAAATGCACGGGGCATGATAAATCGATGTTTTCGATGTGACTCTCAATACCATTATGCTTTCAACTGTCCAACTCGTTATGATAGAGTATTTGAAGTGACACATAACACGGAAGAGTCAGAAGAGGAAAAAGATAGTGACCAGAAAGAAGGCATTGTCCTATTAACAAGCTGTTTTATGCCGGTAATGAGGGTGTTGGTTGCAGAATCTTTTAACTGTGCTGCATTGGACAGTGGCTGCACATCTACTGTGTGTGGGATTGACTAGTTAAAATGTTATCTGGACTCATTGGATGCTGAAAATCGTAACAAGGTTAAGGAATTTAAAAGTTCCACAAGTTTCAGGTTTGGGGATGATAATACTCTGAAGTCGCTGAAAAGAGTGTTGATCCCTTGCAATATTGCTGGGGTGAATCATTTTATTAGCACGGATGTTGTATCAAGTGAGATACCTTTGCTTCTGAGCAGACCGTCGATGAAGAAAGCACAAATGAAGCTGGATATGGAACAGGATAAGGCAACAGTTTTTGGAAAGACGGTGGACATACAATTTACACAGTCGGGACATTATTGTATTCCATTATTGACAAATAATGTTTCAAGTAGAGTGGTTAAGGATGTATTAATGACAGTTGATAATGCGACTTTAGCTGGTAAAAAGCTTATTGTAGGAAAACTGCATAGGCAATTTGCACATCTGTCTCCTCGGAGGCTGAAAAATTTATTAAAGGATGCAGGGGTAAGGGATGACGACTATTCTAAGCTGATAGAACAGGTTAGTGATCGCTGTGAAGTTTGCAGGAAGTGCAGAAGGACACCAGCACGACCGATAGTAACCCTACCTTTGGCCAGGGATTTTAATGACATTGTGGCCATGGACCTTAAGATCTGGGATAAAGCAAATAATATATTTATTTTGCATTTTGTAGATTTAGCAACCAGATTTAGTCAATCAACGATTGTACGAAGTAAAGAAAAGAGAATAATTTTGGATAAAATTGTGGGAAAATGGATCGGGACAGGAATGGGTCCACCAGCAAAATTCTTTACGGACAATGGGGGAGAATTTGCAAATGATGAATTTAGGGATATGCGTGAAAACATGAATATCAGAGTTATGAACATGGCTGCAGAAAGCCCGTTTAGTAATGGTGTCTGCGAAATAAATCATGCTGTTATCGATGACATGCTTCGGAAAATTTTGGGAGATCGACCAAACTGCACGCCAAATTCAGCTTTAGCATGGGCGGTACATGCAAAGAATTCATTGCAGATGGTTGGGGGCTATAGTCCTTATCAATTAGTGTTTGGTAGAAATCCTAAAATTCCCTCCATTTTGGATGACCAGCCTCCAGCTTGGGAAGGGACTACAATTAGCTCAGGTTTTGCTGAACATTTAAATGCATTACAAAGCAGTAGAAAAGCTTTTTTGGAAGCAGAAGTCTCTGAAAGAATTCGCAGAGCTTTAAGACATAATGTACGGCCATCAGATGCCATTTTTCAGCAAGGAGACATGGTATACTATAAGAGAGACAATTCTAATGAATGGAAAGGCCCAGGGAAGATCATAGGCATAGATGGCAAAACATTTATTTTGCAACATAGTAATCAAACTGTTCGGGTACATTCATCAAGGATAATGGGTACCGATTACAAATTTTCAAATTTAGACAGAGCAGACTGACATGACGAGGAACCAGAGTCATCTGGTACGCATGTGTTACAGAACTATGAGGACCAGTTAACTGATATTGACAGGGTTTCTGTAGAGGGACACGACACTTCTGATAAATTAGATCAGGCCATTTTTCCGAAAGGGCAACTGCCAAAGGTTGGTACAAAAGTGACATACTTGCCTGAAGGGTCTAGTCAATGGAAGGATGCAACTGTTATTAGTAGAGCAGGGAAGGCCACTGGAAAATATAAACATTGGTTGAATGTACAGCATTCAGGGGAGGAAGTTAAGACAATGGATTGGGAAAATGATGTTCAAAAATGGAGGGCACAGAAACGCAGCGCCAGTTCAGATAGTACATCGGATAGTGAACAGGTTCGCAGGAAAAGGTCGAGAACTATTGAAAGGACATCCCGCTACAGATGAGAAAGATCAAGCAGTAGCAGTACAGAACGAGATACCAGGCAGGAAAGGGGACGTAGTTTATCAAGATCTCGGAACAGGAGTAAGACTACGAATACTAATAGAAGTAGAAGCCCACATGCACGTGAGATTTTGGTGGCTTCAAATAAATTAGATGTAAAAGTTATCAAAGATTCTAAACAGCAAGAATTGCATAGTTGCAGTGAATTTGGGGTACACACAGAAGTACCGGATAGGGGACAAAAAGCTCTATCCCACAGATGGATTTGTACAGAAAAGGTTCTTCCAGATGGAACTTATAAGGCAAAGGCCAGGCTTGTGGCAAGGGGATTTGAAGAAAACTTAGACGATCAGGACTTAAGGGTAGATTCACCTACAGCAGGAAAGGTTATTTTAAAGATCTTCTTGGCTCTATTAGCCACAAAGGCATGGGAATGCAATCTATAGATATAAAAGCTGCCTTTTTGCAGGGGCATCAGCTCCAGAGAGACATTTTTCTCCGTCCTCCTAAAGAAGCAGCTAACACAGAAGGGGTACTGTGGAAGTTGAACAAATGTGTATATGGATTAAATGATGCATCTAGAGTGTGGTACTTTTCGGTGAGGTCAGTCTTGTTAAAGTTAGGCTGTTGCCAGTTGAAAGCAAATCCTGCAATGTTTTACTGGCATTATAAAGGAAATCTTGCTGGCATCTTCATGATGCATGTTGATGATTTTTTGTGGGGTGGGAAGAGTGATTTTGAAGCCATTGTAATCTCTGGTTTGAGGAAAGAATTCGGGGTTGGAAGTCGGGCTTTCGGTGTATTTAAATATATTGGTTTGGAAATCGGACAGACTCAGTTAGGGGCAACTTTACGTCAGCAATCTTACTTGGGAAAGCATCAGCCCAATAGCAATTAGTCGTGGCCGGGTTTCACAAAAAGATGCAATGGTTTCGGAGATAGAAAAAGAGCAACTGCGAAGTTTAACTGGGCAACTGAACTGGTTAGGAAGACAGACTAGACCGGACGTGAGTTTTGATGTTTTAGAGTTGAGTACAAAGATGAATGATCCCAAAGTGGAAGACATAATAAGAGCAAATAAAGTGTTGGTCAAACTAAAAATGCAGGAGTGTGTTTCAAAGTTCCCTGTTTTAGGTGATCCTAGGCATTTGAAACTCATAGATTATAGTGATGCGACCTATGCAAATTTATGTGATGGAGTTTCAAGCGCAGGAGGTTTTATAATTTTCCTTTTGAGGAACAATGGTAAATGTTGCCCTCTTGTGTGGGAAACAAAGAAAATAAGGAGAGTGGTCAAAAGCACTTTGGCTGCTGAGACGTTAAGCTTCGTGGAAGCGGTGGACATGGCCTTTTATATAAGTCAGATATTGACAGAAATTTTGGGATTAGGGGATTTGGGTAATATACCTATTGACTGTCACATTGACAATAAATCCCTGTGGGAAAATGTGCACTCTACAAAAAGTGTCACTGAAAATAGGTTACGGATAGACATCGCAAGTTTAAAGCAGATGTTGGATAGAGGTGAAATAACAAAATTAAATGGGTTGACAGTAGCTCTCAACTGTCGGACTGTTTTACGAAAAGAGGGGCTAGTTCACAGAAACTTTTAGATATTGTGAATGAAGGGCGCCTGTTTCTGTGAATGTTTTTTTTCTTCTTAAAAAAAGGGGGGAATCAGGTGTGTGTTTTAGTTTCTTGAAATTTTAGTTTCTTGAAATGTTGTTTTCACCTAATTGTTTTTTTTCTCCAAGGAAGGGGAGACTGTTAAGTAATGGGTTAAGAGACATTGCAATTAGTTGTCTCATTTATGTGAAGTGTTCAATGATTGTCTCATTTATGTGAAGTGTTCAATGATTGTCTCATTTATGTTAAGTGTTCAATGATTGACACTGATATGTAAAGGGGCTTCAGGTGGACTCTGGATCTTGTGATGTGATGATTGAGTTTAGTGCAGAGTCTGTTAAAGTGAAATAAAGGTGATTGTGAAAAGGAGCTGGACTTTTGTCTCTTCATACCACAGCATCCATTCATTTAACATGATTAGTAAGTTCGCAGATGACACCAAGGTTGGTGGAGTGGCAGACAGTTTTGAGGATTTTCAGAGGATTCAGCAGGACATAGATAGGTTGGAAAGTTGGGCAGAGAAATGGCAAATGGAGTTTAATCCAGACAAATATGAGGTAATGCATTTAGGTAGGTCTAACAGGGGGGAAACATACAATAAATGACAAAGCTCATCAAATGGCGGCAGTGATGTTATTGTGGGAGTGGAGCCGGGATCTGCTCTGCTTTTACATTCGCTTTGTGCTAAAAGCTATTTTGGCTGTGTTTAGTTTCGCTTTCAGTTGGAAAGCTGCATTGAAGCAAGCCGATGTATGCTTGATCTCTCTCTTCATGAAAAAGAATGTCCCCTGATCACTTGATGATTTCAAAGTGATACCTGTTTCTGTAGAGAATTTAAACCTGCTGTCTTTGTAAAAAAGGTTTAACTTATGGATGTTGCAAAAAAAAAAAAAAGAAGAAAAAAAGGGTTATCTTCAGAGTACTGTATCATTTTGGGGGGGGGGGGTTATCAGGATTGGTAGTTGATAAACTGTTTACTGTGTGTTTTTTAAATGTTAACTGGGTTCATAGAATAAACATTGTTTTTGTTCAACAGTACTTTTAGTTCTCTGCTGCATCACAGCTTGTGCTCCCCATAACCAATATCTATTCAAAGTTATGGGTAAAGTGAACTTCATTATATACTTTGGGGCTCGCTAAACCCTGGCCTATAATAAATTGGGGGCTCGTGGGATAAAAGTCTATCTTTAGTGATTGAGTTGGCTTAGTGAACAGTGAGGGGTGTTTGTGTTTGCTTTTCAGTTGAGGCATTCCAGTTTAAGTAGATAGTGTGTTGTGGACAATTGCAGTTTCAGATGTATTTGGGGGTGGAGAAGGTCCCACGCAGTACCTTACGAACAGAGACTAAAAAAAGGCTTTTAGATTTGGCAAAACATTGCAGTTAGACAGCATACGAAAAGAGGTACTTATGGCAGTAGCTGAGCATTTAAAATTGCCTGAGATACAGTCTGACTCATTAGAAATGGCAAAAATTCAGTTACAGATTAAACAACTGGAACATGAAAAAGAATTAAAGCAGCTTGAAAACGAAATGTGGGAAAAAGAAAGAATAGCCCAAGCAGAACAACAAGAAATTGGCTAGTTGAAAGAAGACAGAGAGTGGTAGTTGATGGGAAATGTTCAGAATGGAGTTCAGTTACGAGTGGCGTACCACAAGGATCTGTTCTGGGGCCGTTGCTGTTTGTCATTTTTATAAATGACCTAGAGGAGGGCACAGAAGGATGCGTGAGTAAATTTGCAGACGACACTAAAGTCGGTGGAGTTGTAGACAGTGCGGAAGGATGTTGCAGGTTACAGAGGGACATAGATAAGCTGCAGAGCTGGGCTGAGAGGTGGCAAATGGAGTTTAATGTGGAGAAATGTGAGGTGATTCACTTTGGAAAGAATAACAGGAATGCGGAATATTTGGCTAATGGTAAAATTCTTGGTAGTGTGGATGAGCAGAGGGATCTCGGTGTCCATGTACATAGATCCCTGAAAGTTGCCACCCAGGTTAATAGGGTTGTGAGGAAGGCCTATGGTGTGTTGGCCTTTATTGGTAGAGGGATTGAGTTCCGGAGCCATGAGGTCATGTTGCAGTTGTACAAAACTCTAGTACGGCCGCATTTGGAGTATTGCGTACAGTTCTGGTCGCCTCATTATAGGAAGGACGTGGAAGCTTTGGAACGGGTGCAGAGGAGATTTACCAGGATGTTGCCTGGTATGGAGGGAAAATCTTATGAGGAAAGGCTGATGGACTTGAGGTTGTTTTCGTTAGAGAGAAGAAGGTTAAGAGGTGACTTAATAGAGGCATACAAAATGATCAGAGGGTTAGATAGGGTGGACAGCGAGAGCCTTCTCCCGCGGATGGGGGTGGCTAGCACGAGGGGACATAGCCTTAAATTGAGGGGTAATAGATATAGGACAGAGGTCAGAGGTGGGTTTTTTACGCAAAGAGTGGTGAGGCCGTGGAATGCCCTACCTGCAACAGTAGTGAACTCGCCAACATTGAGGGCATTTAAAAGTTTATTGGATAAGCATATGGATGATAAGGGCATCGTGTAGGTTAGATGGCCTTTAGTTTTTTTCCATGTCGGTGCAACATCGAGGGCCGAAGGGCCTGTACTGCGCTGTATCATTCTATGTTCTATGTTCTAAAGAGAAAAGGATCAGCGAAAAAGAAAATGAGAGCGAGGAAAAAGAAAAAGAGAGGAAAAAGAAAGAGATGAATAGGAAAAAGAGAAAATTGCCAACTTTTCCATTTCCACTTCTAACCTGCGCAGCTGTTTGCTTTGTGCAAAGAAACTGTTACTGCTATTGTATTTTGAATTCAAGCCGTTCTGTAAATTACTAAGTATAATCATCTCAAGTAAAGCCTTCTGCAGGTGCCTGTAACAATCTCACAGCTCATAATTTGGCTCAAAAAACAAACGACCCTTGTTTGATCAATTCCAAAGTTAGCAAAAACACCCTGACAAATACAGCAAAAATTCCAATTCCACCACCAAGATCAAAGTATATTAAAAACAATAAACCAATTGACTCAGATGAAGACAATGACGAGATTAACGTACCTGAAAAAGTAACTACAAAGGTAATTCGATTAGCTCCGCTTCGAAGCAAAAGGGTGAAACTTGAATCTAGAGAAACAACAGCGAATGAGGAAACGACTACAAGATCCCAATATGGCCGACAGTGGGTACATGATGTAGCCGATCCCGTTAAATTGGACAAATCGTCTAACGACCTGACGCATCGCAGGAAGGGAGGGATAATCACATGGGAACAGCTCCATTGGCTCCAAAACATTTACCATCTTCATCCACTAGATGAAATGAAATGAAAATTGCTTATTGTCACGAGTAGGCTTCAATGAAGTTACTGTGAAAAGCCCCTAGTCGCCACATTGTTGTGCCTGTCCGGGGAGGCTGTTACGGGAATCAAACCGTGCTGCTGGCCAGTGATTTAGCCCTGTGCTAAACAGCCCCTTGTGGCTGGCTTAAAACCCGAAGCAGCTAATGCTTTAAACCTGGTCCCACCCACTTGGACACAAGCCAGTACATACAGAAACGTAGTTGACCAATGTATTGAAATAGATTGTGGCATGCATAGTCAGCACCATAACAACCCTCAGGCTTAGCCTGAGACAGCAGTCGCTCCAGCGGCAACCACTGCAAATAACACAGGAATATTAGCATTAAATACAATCACTCCTTCTCCGGAACACCAGCTCCGACCCCTGTTCTTGCCCCATTAAAAGACTCTTTAAAAAAAAACATACAATGTCTTTATTGGGGTAAAATAGGAAATTGGATGAAAACATGTTGTTTCAAACAACAGGATGAACAAAGAAATAACAGTCGACCCAATAACAATCCGCCTCGTGAAACGTCCTATGACTCATACAATACGTTTCCGCCCCGACGTCAGTCACGTGATTCACACAAAGAGACACGCCCAGAGTTATGTACCAGCACGACGCGTATAGGGAACAACCTAGGCCCCTCCAAGCATTACCACGTAGGGACGCACTGAATGTGGCGACCAGAACTGCACGCAGTATTCTAAATGCGGCCTAATCAAAGTCCGATACAACTGTACCATGACCTGCCGACTCTATTGTACTCAATACCCCGTCCGATGAAGGCAAGCATGCTGTATGCCTTCTTGACCACTCTATCGACCTACGTTGCCACCTTCAGGGTACAATGGACCTCAATTTTCCCCAGGACTCTTCCATTGACCATATAGTCCGCTCTTGAATTAGATCTTCCAAAATACATCACCTCGCATTTGCCTGGATTGAACTCCATCTGCCATTTCTCTGCCCAACTCTCCAATCTATCTATATTTTGTTGTATTCTCTGACAGCCCTACTCGCTATCTGCAACTCCACCAATCTTAGTATCATCTGCAAACTTGCTAATCAGACCACCTATATCTTCGTCCAGATCATTTATGTATATCACAAACAACAGTGGTCCGAGCACGGATCCCTGTGGAACACCATGTTGGAACCAACAATTCTATGGACACGTGCTTGTAGGATTAGAATAGCGGTTTTAATATACTCACAACAGAGCCAGCCTATTAGCCATTCAACTTTCGGTGAACTGGCCGGCTGACCATGTGGCACTGATCTTTATACAGCGGCTCCAGGGGGAGGAGTCCTGCGCGGAACCAAGGGAGAAGCCCAGTACAATTCTCGAGCATTCCCAGAGCTACTCCCCCTGGTGGTCAGGTAGTGCAATTGCACTTACAATATAGCACATGTATATACAGATTATAATCTGGTGTGAATCACATTCACCACATTCACCCCCTGTGAAAAAAATCGAGTCCAGCGGGGGTGGTGGCTCACAGTTAGTCTGTCTGGTGGACGAATTGTTCGTTTCGATCTGCGGAGCACCGTGGTTGCAGCCTCTTGCGGTAGTTGGGTGGGTGCTGCGAGCTGGGGTACGATGGCAGACTCTGGGGCGGGTCTCGTCCGAGCTTTATACACCTCTGGCTCGACCGGAGACTGGGGGCGGGCTGGTTCTGGTGCGTGGAACCGGTGGGGTGATCTTGCGGAATCGGGGAATCGGGGGCGCGAGGGGGCGGCAGCATAGGGAACGGGGTAAGGGGTTCCTCAGTGGTGCCAGGTCCCGAAGGGATACTGTGTCCTGGCGACCGTCCAGGAACTGCACAAATGCGTACTGGGGGTTGGAATGGAGGAGGCGCACCTTTTCAACAAGGGGGTCAGTTTTGTGCCCCCTGACGTGCTTCCTCAGGAGGACCGGGCCTGGTGTCCTCAGCCACGCCGGAAGTGAGATTCCCGTGGTAGTGCCCCTAGAAAAATTGAAGAGTCGCTCGTGAGGGGTTTGATTTGTAGCTGTACAGAGGAGGGATCTGATTGCGTGGAGCGCGTCTGGGAGAACTTCTTGCCATTGGGAGACTTGGAGTTTTCTAGACTGGAGGGTCAGTAGGACAGTCTTCCAGACCGTCGCGTTCTCCCTCTCCACCTGTCCGTTCCCCCTGGGGTTGTAGCTAGTCGTCCTGCTCGAGGCGATGCCCTTGTCGAGCAGGTACTGACTCAGCTCGTCGCTCATAAAGGACGACCCCCGGTCGCTGTGCACGTAGCTGGGGAAACCGAACAGGGTGAAGACACTATGCAGGGCCCTAATGACTGTGTGGGAGGCCATATCAGGGCATGGAATGGCAAAAGGGAATTGGGAGAACTCGTCGATTATGTTGAGGAAATAAATGTTCTTGTTAGTGGAGGGGAGTGGCCCTTTGAAATCGATCGCAAGGCGTTCAAAGGGCCTAGAAGCCTTGACCAGGTGGGCCCTGTGTGGTCTATAGAAGTGCGGTTTGCACTCCGCACAGATCGGGCAGTCCCTTTTACCTCCTTGTTGGAGAAAGGCAGGTTTCGGGCTCTGATGTAGTGGGCGAGCCGGGTGACCCCTGGATGGCAGAGGTCCACGTGGATGGCTTTCAGACGGCTGATCTGCGCGCTGGCGCATGTCCCGCGGGATAGGGAATCCGAGGGCTCGTTGAGCTTCCCCGGTCGATATTTAATATCGTAGCTATAGGTGGAGAGTTCGATCCTCCACCGAAGGATTTTATCATTTTTTATTTTGCCCCTTTGCAAGTTGTCAAACATCAAGGCAACCGATCGTTGGTCGGTGATGAGGGTGAACCTCCTACCTGCGAGGTAGTGCCTCCAGTGACGAACAGCCTCCACGATGGCTTGTGCTTCCTTCTTGACTGAGGAGTGTCGGAGTTCTGAAGCGGATAGGGTACAGGAGAAAAATGCAACGGGCCTCCCTGCCAGATTTAAAGTAGAGCTACCTCTGAGGCGTCGCTCTCAACCTGAAAGGGAGTGGATTCATCCACCGGCCGCATGGCTGCTTTGGCGATGCCCTCCTTGATGCCGTCGAAGGCCTGGCGTGCCTCGGCTGACAGGGGAAATCGTGTGGCCTTAAAGCTTTGTCTGCATATTGAGGGACCCACTGGGCGTAGTATGAGAAGAACCCCAAGCACCGTTTGAGGGCCTTGGAGCAATGAGTGAGGGGGAGTTCTAAGAGGGGGCGGTCCGGGTCTGGGCTCAGGACTCCGTCCTCCACGACGTAACCGAGGATGGCCAGTCTGTTTGTGCGGAAAACAAAGTTTTCTTTGTTATAAGTGAGATTTAATTTCTGTGCCGTTTGGAGAAAACGGTGGAGGTTGGCGTCGTGGTCCTGCTGGTCATAGCCGCAGATGGTAACATTGTCCAGATACGGAAATGTGGCCCGCAATCCGTACTGGTCCTACCATTCGGTCCATTGCTCGTTGGAACACCGAAACCCCGTTAGTGACGCCGAAAGGGACCCGGAGGAAATGGAAGAGGCGGCCATCGGCCTCGAATGGCGTGTAGTGGCGGTCCTCCGGGCGGATTGGGAGCTGGTGGTATGCAGACTTCAGATCCACCGCGGGAAAAAAGCCGATATTGGGCGATTTGATTAACCATGTCTGCAATTCTGGGGAGGGGATACGCGTCTAGGAGCGTAAAGCGATTTATGGTCTGGTTTATAGATGATGACTATGCGAAATTTCCCCCCGGTCTTGACGACCACCACCTGAGCTCTCCATGGACTATTACTGGCCTCTATGATCCCCTCACTGAGCAGCCGTCGGACCTCCGATCGGATAAAGACCCTATCCTGTAGGCTGTATCGCCTGCTGCGAGTAGCTACTGGCTTGCAATCCGGAGTGAGATTGGCGAAGAGCGGAGGGGGGGGGAGATGCGCAGCGTGGTTAGGCTGCAGATAGTGAGTGGGGGCAGGGGCCCGCCGAAGCTGAGGGTGAGGCTCTTGAGGTTGCACTGGAAATCCAGACCTAATAAGAGTGGCGCGCAGAGGTCGGGCAGGACATACAGTTTAAATTTAGAATAACTAGCCCCTCGAATTGTGAGCGTAGCAACGGTGCGTCCTTGGATTTGGACTGAGTGGGAGCCCGAAGCGAGGGCGATAGTTTGGCTCACCGTAAAAATAGAAAGCAAACAGCGTCTTACCAACTCTGGATGTATAAAGCTCTCGGTGCTCCCGGAGTCAGAGGCATGGCGTGCTGTACCCGTTGATCTGGACCTCCGCCATCGAACTTCGTAGGTGCTTGGGGCGGGATTGATCCAGGGTGACTGCGCTGAGTTGCGGGTAGTCGGCAGCTCAATCAGCTGTGCTGGAGTGGCCCCGCGATGACTGTCCTCTGAGTTCGTAGTCGTCGAGGTGAGTTTCAGAGTTTGAAGGGGATGGATCCCAAGATGGCCACCCCATGAGTCGCACATGGCCGGCCGCATGGAGGAGGATTGCCAAGATGGCCGCCCCCATGAGTCGCACATGTCGGGTGGGGGTGGAGTCGGCATACAGGCTGCAGCATTTCGGGGCCTGCAGGCCTGTGAATTCAGGGAACGAGTGCTTTGAGCCGTGGGAGGGTTAGAGGCTGGGGCTTTCTTCGCCAGGCACACTCTGGCGTAGTGCCCTTTCTTCCCGCAGCTGCTGCAGGTCGCGGATCGGGCTGGGCAGTGCTGCCGCGGGTGCTGGCTTTGGCCACAGAAATGGCAGGCTAGGGCAGCTGAGTAGCTGGCTGGGGCAGCAGAGTAACTGGCTGGGGCAGAGTAACCGGCTTTGGCAGCGCGGTAGCTGGGGGGCCGTGCGGCACAGGCTTGGGGGGACTGTTGGTCGGGGGTCCACGAAGAGGTTGCGAGGTCTGCGGGAAACAAGGTGAGGCTGCGGAAGGAAACTTCCATAGTAGTAGCAGCCTCCACAGTAGTGTCCAAGTCCTGGGCCCCCTTTTCTAGCAGTCTTTGGCGCACATAGTTAGACCTAAGGCCCGCCACGAAAACGTCCCACACAGCAAGCTCCCTATGTTCCACCGCGGTAACGGCTTGATAATTACAGTCATTGGAAAGATTGTTCAATTCTCTTACAAACTCGGCTAGCGTTTCTGTAAGCCGCTGACGGCGAGTCGTAAACACGTGGCGTGCATAAACCTCGTTAATGGGCCTAACGTACATTTTGTCCAATATTGCCAGCGCTGTGGTGTAAGAACCGGCCAGATTCAGCTGTGTGGAGATTCTGTAGGCTGAGTTTTTGTTCCTCCGTTGTTCCGGCGGTGCTTGCTTCTGCCAGGTAGGCTTTAAAACATCTCAGCCAGTGGGAAAAAAATTCCTTAGCCTCTGCATCCTGTGGGTCGAGTTCTAGGCTTAAGGGCTGCTTCCATGATTTCTTCGACTGTTTCCTGAGTATATTAAATTGTTGGAACCAACAATTCTACGGACACATGCTTGTAGGATTGGAATAGCGGTTTTAATATACTCACAACAGGGCCAGCCTATTGGCCATTGAACTTTCGGTGAACTGGCCGGCTGACCATGTGGCACTGATCTTTATACAGCAGCTCCAGGGGGAGGAGTCCTGGGCGGAACCAAGGGAGAAGCCCAGTACAATTCTCGAGCATTCCCAGAGCTACTCCCCCTGGTGGTCAGGTAGTGCAATTGCACTTACAATATAGACACATGTATATGCAGATTATAATCCGGTGTGAATCACATTCACCACACACCACTAGTCACCTTTCTCCATTTTGAGACACTCCCTTCCACCACTACTCTCTGTCTCCTGTTGCCCAGCCAGTTCTTTATCCATCTAGCTAGTACATCCTGAACCCCATATGACTATGGATTATGCCAATTTGTTTCCCTTAAACACAGGAAAGATGAAAGCTTTTGCAGCAGGGGGAGATTCATTAACCCTTCAAAGGACTGAACCAATGTTATTAGGACATGGACCACATCAACTGATGGCATCAATTTGGGTAGGTCCAGTTACACAAGCACTTCTTGGCATGGATATAATTTTAAAAAGAGCGAGATACTGAACCACTCAATTTGGGCTAAAGACAAAAATGACTGTGGCCTATTAAAAATGGAACCAGTAACCTTCATTGGGTCTGCACCACCCTGTACCAAACAGTACCCTATTAATAATAATATTGCCGATAGTGAAACAACTTGAATAAAGAGGAATATTTGTGTGAATTCATAGCTCATCAAACAGTCCAGTATGGCTTGTGAAAAAGGCTAATGGCACCTGACTATTGACACTGGAAAACCCAACTAATTCATTGTCAGGAAAACTCCTTTGGTGGCAGATCGATCTACCGTCTTTAGCTCTTTAACACCAGACCTGCAATAGTTTTCAGTTATTGACATGGCTAATGGTTTTGGTTAGTACCACTAGCTAAGGATGTACAGCCATGGTTTGCTTTCACCATCAATCAACAACAGTACACATGGACTAGACTACCACAAGGTTTTCACAATAGCTCTACAGTTTTGCACATGGATCTCCAAGACCACCTGAGGCAAATGCCTATTTTGCCCTTCACCATTATCCAGTATGCAGATGAAATTCTGATAGCATCTATCAATGAGGATGATCAGGAAAAAGACTGACTTTTACGTTTGGATCACTTTAGTGATAATGGACATAAAGCTAGCCCTGCCAAGGCACAAATTTCCCAGGGTGAAGTTGTCTACTTAGGTCAGAAAATATCCAAAGGCAAAAGGGAACTTACTCAGGACAGGATGGCTGCCATCAAAGCCGCCAAGGAACCTACAACTGTCTAGGAAGTGAGATCTTTTTTGGGATTGTGTAATTTTAACAGAAATTGGATTGATTCTTTCACTCAGATAGCTCAGCCAATGAATAATCTTTTAAAAGGTAACCGAAAATCAAAAGACAAGAATCAACACAGAACAAAAGGAATCATTGTTAAATCTGAAAAAGGTTCAGCACTAGCTCGAGGAATTCCAAACAATGGAAAACCTTTTACCATGTTTGTTACTGAAAAAAGAGGGTTACATGACAGCAGTACTAGCCCAAGAACATGGTGACCAGTTAAGACCAGTTGGACACTACTCAATTAAACTTGACAACGTGGCACTGGCACAATCATTTCCCCATACAGCTTTCATTATAATCTGACAATGAATACCCATTTCTGTTTTCACATTTTGTACTTTTTCCTTATGCATTATGCAAGTGTCCTAAGAGCCTGAGAGCCATGGAAGCCACGTATTGAGCTGTAATGGCGACAGCAGGCTTTGTCTTAGATCAACAGTTAACCATTAAATGCTCACATGCAGTCTATTCTCTACTACCCATGAACAGAGTATCACAAGTTACATCAGCCAGATGGACCAGATGGTCAGCAGTTTGGAAGCACCTGACCGTTATTTTCACCGAGCAAGTCCAGTAAACCCATCATCTTTTCTCCCGCTTCCCGAGGAATAAAAGGTAGGAGAGGTAGAGGAACATGACTTGTGTGAAAATAATATAGCAAATGGAAGAGGCACGCTTGGCAGAAGAAGAACCTCTACAAAATTCTATTCAAAGATAGTTCTTCTTTTATTGACAAAGGTACTAGAAAGGCCGGATGGGCAGTCACAACCCGTATGAAGTATTGGTTGAAGGAAGTTTGCCCCCAGGTACATCTGCTCAACAGGCCGAACTGAAGGCACTAACAGACGCATGTTGTGTGGCAAAAGATAAAACAGCTAACAACCATACAGATATGGTTTTGGAGTGGCACATGATTTTGGCCACCTGTGGAGAAAAAGAGGATTCTTTACAACAGCAGAGACACCTACCGAAATGAGAAGGAAGTACAGGACCTCCTAGAAGCCATGGCTTTGCCAAATGAAGTATCTATTCTAAAGTGTAAAGCCCATACTCATGAAAACATTATGGAAGCAAAAGGAAACACTCTTGCAGACCAAGCATCAAGGGAAGCTGCCTCTCAATAGTATAAAGAATCCAATCACATCGACAAATTGGGAGTGACCAGCTTATTACAAGACCTACGCGAAATGCAACATGACTGTACAAAAGACGAAAAATGGGCATGGTTAGAATCAGGTATTCAATTAGTAGTACCAGAAGCACTGATGCCTTTTCTGGCCCAACAAATCCATTCTTGGGGACATTTATTACCTCAACAAATGATGGATCAGTTCCAGAGAAGCTGGTGCGGCAAAGGATGCAAGAAACATGCAGAATCGGTATCAACCCATTGTGTAACCTGTCAAAAGAACAACTTGGGACATATAATATCAATACCTCAACTAAGAGCTCCTGCCCCTGCAGGACTGTTCCAGGATTTACAGGTTGACTACATCACCCTTCCCGCATGCCAAAAATACACTGACGTCCTTGTAATAGTGGATAACCTCTCTTGATCCACTGTACCTTGAAGGTGGCCACGCAGGTTGATAGAGTGGTCAAGAAGGCATACAGCATGCTCGCCTTCATCGGACGGGGTATTGAGTACAAGAGTCGGCAGGTCATGTTACAGTTGTATAGGACTATGGTTAGGCAACATTTGGAATACTGCGTGCAGTTCTGGTCGCCACATTACCAGAAGGATGTGGATGCTTTGCAGAGGGTGCAGAGGAGGTTCACCGGGATGTTGCCTGGTATGGAGGGCGCTAGCTATGAAGAAAGGTTGAGTAGATTAGGATTGTTTTCGTTGGAAAGACGGAGGTTGAGGGGGGGACCTGATTGAGGTATACAAAATTATGAGAGGGATGGACAGGGTGGATAGCAACAAGCTTTTTCCAAGAGTGGGGTTGTCAGTTACAAGGGGTCACGATTTCAAGGTGAGAGGGGGAAAGTTTAAGGGAGATGTGCGTGGAAAGTTTTTTACGCAGAGGGTGGTGGGTGCCTGGAACGCTTTATCAGTGGAGGTGGTAGAGGCGGGCACGATAGCATCATTTAACAGGCATCTAGACAGGTATATGAACGGGCGGCAACAGAGGGAAGTAGACCTTGGAAAATAGGAGACAGGTTTAGATAAAGGATCTGGATTGGCGCAGGCTGGGAGGGCCGAAGGGCCTGTTCCTGTGCTGTAATTTTCTTTGTTCTTTGTTCTTCTACATGGGTACAGGCTGCTCCAGCTAGGAGGGCCACAGCCGCCCACACAGCCAAAGTTCTATTCAAAGACTATGGGCGCGATTCTGCGATGTCACGACGGTTGGGAGAATAGCGGGCCGCGCCAGTTTTTCACGCGACGCCGGTCCGACGTGCTCCCGCTATTCTCCCAAACGGCCAAGTCTGTCTCATCGTGTTTCGCGTGCAGAAACACGGGCAATCGCCCGGTGCAGCCAAAATGGCGATTCTCCGGCACCCCCGCTATTCTCCGGCCCGAATGGGCCGAAGTCCCGACGTCGTGACGCCAGGTCATGCCGTCGCCATCCACACCGGCTTTTTAAAGTTGCCAGCCAGTCGTGCTGGCTGACGAGGAGTGAGGAGGTGAGCGGACCGTCCCGGAGTCTCCATCCCCGAGAATGCAGTGGCCAGTGGGGCGGGGGGGGGGGGGGGGGGGGGAGGGAGGGGGGGAAAGGGAAAGAGGGAGAAGTGGGAGCGGGGAGAGCGAGTAGTGGGGGGAGAGAGAGGGAGAAGTGGGAGGGGGGGAGAGCGAGTAGTGGGGGGATAGAGAGGGAGAAGTGGGAGGGGGGGAGAGAGGGAGAAGTGGGAGGGGGGAGAGAGGGAGAAGTGGGAGGGGGATAGAGGGGAGAAGTGGGAGGGGGGAGAGCGAGTAGTGGTGGGATAGAGAGGGAGAAGTGGGAAGGGGGATAGAGAGGGAGAAGTGGGAGCGGGGAGAGGGAGTAGTGGGGGGGAGAGAGAGGGAGAAGTGGGAGGGGGGAGAGCGAGTAGTGGGGGGAGAGAGAGGGAGAAGTGGGAGGGGGGGGAGAGCGAGTAGTGGGGGAGGAGAGGGAGTGAGTGCAGTGGGTCGTCCACCCCCGGATGCAACATCTCAGCCGCCCTGCCATGGCAGGACGGTCACGAGGACACGGCCGCTGGTTGCCCTGTGGCTGATGGCCACAGCCCACTGACGCACCGGTGAGGAGGACGTGTTGTTAACTGCCCGTTGGACGCAGAAAGTGACCAGGTGTTAGCTGGCCGCGTGTCAGCAGTGCGACCAGGCCACCGGGACACACAGGTATCCAGTGGCAGGCGGCTGCCGAGGTGTCGAATAACCTCCGTCTAACATGTCGTTTCCCTGCCCCCCACCACCCTTCTGTAGGTGACGATAATGTATTTGTGATGATATGATCTGCATACTCGTCTGCCATTGGGCCAGAACGTCGGCTTACCATTGGCCCTGGTCGGTCATGTGCCTCTCGACCGATTGGCCGAGAGGCTGAGTTAACCACGCCTCTATTAACGAGGTATAAATGCTCAAACGCCTGACGATCGTCCCTTTCCACTGTAGACGATCGCAGAGCTGTGTTCTAGTTAATTAAAGCCAGACTTTGGTAAATCACTCGCCTCGCGTGCAATCGATGGTACATCAGTATTCTAACCGAACAGCTATGTTCAGCGCAGTGTTGGGGCCGCAGCACTGCAGTTGGACATCCAGCAGCGTCCACAGCCACATCCCACAGTGGATGCAGGGGCAGCTGCAGCAGCAGAGTGAATGGCCGCAGAGTGGCCCGTCGTTGAGCAGCATGGAGGGGGGAGGAGGAGACATTGATGGTGGAGCCAGAGGCGACGAGCGAGGCCTAGGGTGTACCGTGGCCGAATCTCTTTTGAGACAATGCCGGACATCAACTGCAGGAGGAGACTCCGGTTGAGCAGAGAGACGGTCACACATATCTGTCACCTCGTGGCACACCTCGCCCCACGTGGAACGGGAGGAGGACACGCGATCCCGGTTGCCGTCAAGGTTACGGTGGCACTTAACTTTTATGCTACCGGCTCCTTACAGTCTCCATACAGATATCCGGGATATCGCAGGCATCGGTGCACAGGTGCATCCGGGATGTGACCGATGCCCTGCATGCCATCGCCGACCGCTACATCACCTTTCCCGAGGACGGAGCAAATCAAGAAGCACGAGCCCGTGGATTTGCCAACATGGCCAGGACACCGATGGTCCAGGGGGTCATTGATTGTGTTCACGTCCCCATGCGCCGCCTGCAGGCAATAGGGAAGTGTTCACAAACAGGAGGGGGACATACTGGTAAGTAGTTTTTCTTTTCATTATCTAATTTAGTTATTTTTATTTTGAAATTGTAGTTGTATAAGTTTACCTAAGGTTTAAGACATGGCAGGAGATCCCAGACCCGTGTCATGATCCTCATGTGCGATGTGGGAGCTCAGGGACATGTCCACTGTCACTGGCTCTTTCACGTGCAAGAAGTGTGTTCAGTTGCAGCTCCTGTTAGACCGCTTGATGGCTCTGGAGCTGCGGATGGACTCACTTTGGAGCATCCGCGATGCTGAGGAGGTCGTGGATAGCACGTTTAGCGAGTTGGTCACACCGCAGGTGAAAGTTACTGAGGGAGATAGCGAATGGGTGACCAAAAGACAGAGCAAGAGTAGGAAGGCAGTGCAGGTGTCCCCTGCGGTCATCTCCCTGCAAAACAGATATACTGTTGGGGGAGATGGCTCACCAGGGGAAGGCAGCAGCAAGGTTCATGGCACCGTGGTTGGCTCTGCAGCACAGCAGAGCAGGAAGAAAAATGGCAGGGCTATAGTGATAGGGTACTCGATCGTAAAGGGAATAGACAGGCGGTTCTGTGGACGCAATCGAGACTCCAGGATGGTGTGTTGCCTCCCTGGTGCAAGGGTCAAGGATGTCTCGGAGCGGCTGCAGGACATTCTGGGGTGGGGGGGGGGGGGGGGTGGGGGGGTGAACAGGCAGCTGTCGTGGTGCACATAGGTACCAACGATATAGGTAAAAAACAGGATGAGGTCCTACAGGCGGAATTCAGGGAGTTAGGAGTTAAACTAAAAAGTAGGACCTCAAAGGTAGTAATCTCAGGATTGCTGCCAGTGCCATGAGCTAGTCAGAGTAGGAATGTCAGGATAGATAGGATGAATGCGTGGCTCGAGAGATGGTGCAAGAGGGAGGGATTGAAATTCCTGGGGCATTGGGACCAGTTCTGGGGGAGGTGGGACCTGTACAAACCGGACGGTCTGCACCTGGGCAGGGTTGGAACCGATGTCCTGTTTGCTAGAGCTGTTGGGGAGGGTTTAAACTAATGTGGCAGGGGGATGGGAACCGATGCAGGAAGTTGGAAGGTAGTAAAACAGGGACAGAAGCAAAAGGAAGTAAGGGGAAAAATGCAAGGCAGAGAAGACATAGTCAAAAATCAAAGAGGGCAACAGTACAAGGTACAGTGACTGAGGGGAGCTCAGTGAATCGGCCCAGTAATACTAAAAAGAATAAAACTGGAGATGTTAAGATTCAAAACAGAGGTAAAAAAACCAACATAAGTGTACTTTATCTGAATGCTCGTAGTATTAGGAATAAAGTAAATGAGTTGATGGCACAAATCATCGTGAATGACTATGATTTAGTGGCCATTACTGAAACATGGTTAAAGGATGGTAACGACTGGGAGTTAAATATCCGAGGGTATCAAACTATTCGGAAGGACAGAGTGGATGGTAAGGGAGGTGGTGTTGCTCTGTTATTTAAGGATGACATCCGGGCAATAGTAAGGGATGACATCGGTGCTATGGAGGATAAGGTTGAATCCATTTGGGTGGAAATCAGGAATAGAAAGGCGAAAAAGTCTATCGGCCACCAAATAGTAACGTTATGGTGGGGCAGGCAATAAACAAAGAAATAACTGATGCATGTAGAAATGGTACAGCAGTTATCATGGGGGAATTTAATCTAGATATTGATTAGTTTAAGCAGGTCGGTCAAGGCAACCTTGAGGAGGAGTTAATAGAATGTATCCGCGATAGTTTCCTAGAACAGTATGTGATGGAACCTACGAGGGAACAAGCGGCCTAGATCTTGTCCTGTGTAATGAGACAGGATTGATTCATGATCTCATAGTTAGGGATCCTCTCGGAAGGAGCGATCACAATATGGTGGAATTTAAAATACAGGTGGAGGGTGAGAAAGTAAAATCAAATACTAGTGTTTTGTGTTTAAACAAAGGAGATTACAATGGGATGAGAGAAGAACTAGCTAAGGTAGACTGGGAGCAAAGACTTTATGGTGGAACAGTTGAGGAACAGTGGAGAACCTTCCAAGCGATTTTTCACAGTGCTCAGCAAAGGTTTATACCAACAAAAAGGAAGGACGGTAGAAAGAGGGAAAATCGATCGTGGATATCTAAGGAAATAAGGGAGAGTATCAAATTGAAGGAAAAAGCATATAAAGTGGCAAAGATTGGTGGGAGACTAGAGGACTGGGAAATCTTTAGGGGGCAACAGAAAGCTGCTAAAAAAGCTATAAAGAAGAGTAAGATAGAGTATGAGAGTAAACTTTCTCAGAATATAAAAACAGACAGTAAAAGTTTTTACAAATATATAAAACAAAAAAGAGTGGCTAAGGTAAATATTGGTCCTTTAGAGGATGAGAAGGGAGTTTTAATAATGGGAAATGAGGAAATGGCTGAGGAACTGAACAGGTTTTTTGGGTTGTCTTCACAGTGGAAGACACAAATAACATGCCAGCGACTGATAGAAATGAGGCTATGACAGGTGAGGACCTTGAGAGGATTGTTATCACTAAGGAGGTAGTGATGGGCAAGCTAATGGGGCTAAAGGTAGACAAGTCTCCTGGCCCTGATGGAATGCATCCCAGAGTGCTAAAAGAGATGGCTAGGATTGGATTGGATTGGATTGTATTTGTTTATTGTCACGTGTACCGAGGTACAGTGAAAAGTATTTTTCTGCAAGCAGCTCAACAGATCATTCAGTACATGGAAGAAAAAGGGAATTAAACAATTCAAGAAAATACATGAGAATACATAATAGGGCAACACAAGATATGCAATGTAACTACATAAGCATTGGCATCGGTTGAAGCATACAGGATGTAGTGTTAATGAGGTCAGTCAATAAGAGGGTCATTTAGGAGTCTGGTGACAGTGGGGAAGAAGCTGTTTTTGAGTCTGTTTGTGCGTGTTCTCAGACTTCTGAATCTCCTGCCCGATGGAAGAAGTTGGAAAAGTGAGTAAGCCGGGTGGGAGGGATCCTTGATTATGCTGCCCGCTTTCCCCCGGCAGCGGGAGGTGTAGATGGAATCAATGGAAGGGAGGCAGGTTCGTGTGATGGACTGGGGGTATTCACAACTCTCTGAAGTTCCTTGCGGTCCTGGGCCGAGCAGTTGCCATACCAGGAGGATGCTTTCTATAGTGCATCTGTAAAAGTTGGTAAGGGTTAATGTGGACATGCCGAATTTCCTTAGTTTCCTGAGGAAGTATAGGCGCTGTTGTGCTTTCTTGGTGATAGCGTCGACGTGAGTGGACCAGGATAGATTTTTGGTGATGTGCACCCCTAGGAATTTGAAACTGCTCACCATCTCCACCTCGGCTCCGTTGATGCTGACAGGGGTGTGTACAGTACTTTGCTTCCTGAAGTCGATGACCAGCTCTTTAGTTTTCCTGGCATTGAGGGAGAGATTGTTGTCATTCCACCACTCCACTAGGTTCTCTATCTCCCTCCTGTATTCGGACTCGTCGTTATTCGAGATCCGGCCCACTATGGTCGTATCGTCAGCAAACTTGTAGATGGAGTTGGAACCAAGTTTTGCCACGCAGTCGTGTGTGTACAGGGAGTAGAGTAGGGGGCTAAGTATGCAGCCTTGCGGGGCACCGGTATTGAGGACTATTGTGGAGGAGGTGTTGGTGTTCATTCTTACTGACTGTGGTCTGTTGGTCAGAAAGTCAAGGATCCAGTTGCAGAGTGGAGAGCCAAGTCCTAGGTTTTGGAGCTTTGATATGAGCTTGGCTGGGATTATGGTGTTGAAGGCAGAGCTGTAGTCAATAAATAGGAGTCTGATGTAGGAGTCCTTGTTTTCGAGATGCTCTAGGGATGAGTGTAGGGCCAGGGAAATGGCGTCTGATGTGGACCAGTTGCAACGATATGCGAATTGAAGTGGGTCAAGGCGTTCCGGGAGTATGGAGGTGATGCGCTTCATGATCAGCCTCTCGAAGCACTTCATTACAACTGACGTCAGGGCCACCGGGCGGTAGTCATTGAGGCACTTTACCCGCTTCTTCTTTGGTACCGGTATGATGGTGGTCTTCTTGAAGCAGGTGGGGACCTCGGAGTGGAGTAGGGATAGGTTAAAGATGTCTGTGAATACCTCTGCCAGCTGGTATGCGCAGGCTCTGAGTGCACGACCAGGGATCCCGTCCGGGCCCATCGCCTTCCGTGGGTTCACTTTCAGGAAGGCCGATCTGACTTCGGAAGCTGTGATGGTGGGTATGGGGGAATTATGGGCTGCTGGGGCACTCAACAGCGGATTGTTGGTTATCTGCTCAAACCGAGCATAGAATGCATTAAGTTCATCGGGGAGGGGTGCGCTGCTCGCAGAGATACTGCTCGGCTTCGCTTTGTCGCCCGTTATGTTGTTTAGTCCTTGCCACAACCGCCGAGAGTCTGTCTGTGACTCTAGCTTAGTTTCATATTCTCTCTTGGCATCTCGGATGGCTTTGCGGAGGTCGTACCTGGATTTCCTGTATAGGACAGGGTCGTCTGCCTTGAACGCCTCAGATCTGTCCTTCAATAGGGAGTCAATCTCCCGGTTGAGCCATGGTTTCCGGTTGGGGAACGTACGTACTGCTTTCTTTGGCACGCAGTCGTCCACACATTTGCTGATGAAGTCTGTGATGGTGGTGGCATACTCATTTAAGTTAGTCGCTGAGATCTTAACTATGGACCAATCCACTGTCTCTAAGCAGTCACGTAAGAGCTCTTCTGTCTCCTCGGACCAGCACTGCACAACCTTCTTAGCTGGATTCTCCCGCTTGAGTTTCTGCTTGTAAGCCGGGAGAAGGAGCACAGTCTTATGGTCTGATTTCCCAAAGTGCGGTCGAGGGATGGAACGGTAGGCGCCCTTGATTTTTGAGTAGCAGTGGTCAAGAGTGTTGTCACCCCTGGTGGGACAGGAGATGTGCTGGTGGAATTTTGGCAGTACACTCTTGAGGTTGGCTTTGTTGAAGTCTCCGGCCACAATGAACAAGGCCTCCGGGTGTTCTGTTTCATAGTTGTTTATGACTGTGTACAGTTCATCCAGCGCCTTCCTGACTTCTGCCTGGGGTGGGATGTAGACCGCTGTGATAATGGTTGAAGTGAACTCATGTGGAAGATAGTATGGGCGGCACTTTACGGTCAAGTATTCCAGGTCTGGGGAGCAGTAGGTCGCCAGGGTCACCACATCCAAGCACCAGGAGGAGTTGATGAGGAGGCAAACCCCTCCACCCTTCATTTTGCCTGAAGATGCCGTGCGGTCTGCCCGGTGAATAGAGAAGCCTTCAGGTTGTATGGCACAGTCCGGTGAGGCGGGGGTGAGCCATGTCTCTGTGAAACAGAGCACACAGCAGTCTCTTACTTCCCTCTGAGAGGTAGGTCTGGCGTTAAGTTCATCCAGCTTGTTTTCAATCGCTTGGACGTTTGCCAGGAGTATGCTGGGGAGAGGGGTCTTGAAACCGCGTTGCTTCAGTCTAACCTGCAGATCGCTGCGTTTCCCTCGCTTTCTCGGTCGGTGGCTGCTGCTGGATGATCATGGGATCCATCCCAGGGAAATTGCAGATGCACTAATGATGATTTACCAAAATTTACTAGACTCTGGGGTGGTCCCGGTGGATTGGAAATTAGCAAACGTGACACCACTGTTTAAAAAAGGAGGTAGGCAGAGAGCGGGAAATTATAGGCCAGTGAGCTTAACTTCGGTAGTAGGGAAGATGCTGGAATCTATCATCAAGGAAGAAATAGCGAGGCATTTGGATAGAAATTGTCCCATTGGGCAGACGCAGCATGGGTTCATAAAGGGCAGGTCGTGTCTAACTAATTTAGTGGAATTTTTTGAGGACATTACCAGTGCAGTAGATAACGGGGAGCCAATGTATGTAGCATATCTGGATTTCCAGAAAGCCTTTGACAAGGTGCCACACAAAAGGTTGCTGCATAAGATAAAGATGCATGGCATTAAGGGTAAAGTAGTAGCATGGATAGAGGATTGGTTAATTAATAGAAAGCAAAGAGTTGGGATAAATGGGTGTTTCTCTGGTTGGCAATCAGTAGCTAGTGGTGTCCCTCAGGGATCCGTGTTGGGCGCACAATTGTTCACAATTTACATAGATAATTTGGAGTTGGGGACCAAGGGCAATGTGTCCAAGTTTGCAGATGACACTAAGGTGAGTGGTAAAGCGGAAAGTGTAGAGGATACTGGAAGTCTGCAGAGGGATTTGGATAGGTTAAGTGAATGGGCTAGGGTCTAGCAGATGGAATACAATGTTGACAAATGTGAGGTTATCCATTTTGGTAGGAATAACAGCAAACGGGATTATTATTTAAACGATAAAATATTAAAGCATGCCGCTGTGCAGAGAGACCTGGGTGTGCTGGTGCATGAGTCACAGAAAGTTGGTTTACAGGTGCAACAGGTGATTAAGAAGGCAAATGGAATTTTGTCCTTCATTGCTAGAGGGATGGAGTTTAAGACTAGGGAGGTTATGTTGTAGTTGTATAAGGTGTTAGTGAGGCCACACCTGGAGTATTGTGTTCAGTTTTGGTCTCCTTACTTGAGAAAGGACGTACTGGCACAGGAGGGTGTGCAGAGGAGATTCACTAGGTTAATCCCAGAGCTGAAGGGGTTGGATTATGAGGAGAGGTTGAGTCGACTGGGACTGTACTCGTTGGAATTTAGAAGGATGAGGGGGGATCTTATAGAAACATTTAAAATTATGAAGGGAATAGATAGGATTGATGCGGGCAGGTTGTTTCCACTGGCGGCTGAAAGCAGAACTAGGGGACATAGCCTCAAAATAAGGGGAAGTAGATTTAGGACTGAGTTTAGGAGGAACTTCTTCACCCAAAGGGTTGTGAATCTATGGAATTCCTTGCCCAGTGAAGCAGTTGAGGCTCCTTCATTACATGTTTTTAAGGTAAAAATGGATAGTTTTTTGAAGAATAAAGGGATTAAGGGTTATGGTGTTCGGGCCGGAAAGTGGAGCCGAGTCCACAAAAGATCAGCCATGATCTCATTGAATGGCGGAGCAGGCTTGAGGGGCTAGATGGCCTACTCCTGCTCCTAGTTCTTATGTTCTTATACTCCATGAATATACAGGTGGTATGCGACCCGCACATGAAGATCATGCATGTGTGCGCAAGGTACCCTGGAAGTGTGCATGATACGTACATTCTTGCGCAGTCATTCATCCCGGCTTGAGGGGCTGGTTGCTGGGCGACAGGGGTTATCCACTGAGGTCTTGGTTAATGACGCCCATGCGGAGACTCTTTACAATGAGGCCCATACAGCAACCAGCGGTGTGGTGGGGCGCTGCTTTGGTCGGCTGAAAATGAGATTCAGGTGCCTGGACCGCTCCGGAGGGTCCTGCAGTACCAGCCTGAGAGGGTCGCTCGCACTGTCATGGTCTGCTGTGCGCTGCACAACATCGCGATGCAGAGGGGAGGTGCCCTGGTGGAGGAGTCGGAGGGAGAAGCTACTGGCAGTGGTGCCAACACGGAGACGGAGGAGGATGAGGAGGTTGGTGGTGTGTCGGGCGCAGCACACAGACACGATTCTGGTGCTGGTAATGTCCAGGAGGCTGCATGACGGCACCAGCGGGCACGCAACGCCTTGGTAGCAGCAAGATTCATGTGCCGCGTGCGACGGCACCGCTGAACACTACCTGCATCGCCAGTCGTGCAGACGGTCAGCACACAACTCCCACCACCACCACCCCCCCCCACCGCACCCTCGCTCTGCATACACTGCTCCACTTCGAGATCACCCTTACCACTGCGGCACAACAGTATGGCACGACATTGATGGCTGTGTCAGCAGGTGTGATCAGTGCCATGTTGAATGATGACAACCCGCTCTGCGATGAGCTCTGAACTCAGAATCGTTAGACTAAGTCTGACTCATGGCAATAGCTGAACCATCCATCTCGGTGGTCACTGAGTTCATCAGGGACACTCCATCACGTGCCCGCGTGGGGTAGCTGTGGGAGGGGGTGGGGGGAAGGGACTGCACACCCGACACCGAAGTTTCACCGCTCGTCAACCCCAGCGATACTCGGTCACCATCACGAACCCCGTGGCAACGGAAAAATCACAGTCTTACAAGTTAGGTGCAACAGTGTGTTTAATGGTGAATATTATGTACAGGTTCCCTAGCCCCTACAACTAATCTGTGCCCTTCACCCGTGCCAACTTACTATGTGTCCCTCTTCATTGCCTTACGGACCCTACCACTACGTCTAAGTGAATCCCCAGATGGTACAGCAGGAGTGGAGGTGGACTGCTGAGAATCACGCCCTGCGACATGTCTCCCCGTCGGCACTCATTTCCTGGGGCGACCGGCCTTGATGGGCCAGGCTGCTCGGCGGGCGTGTCGGATGACGTGGTGCCACTCTGCTCTGCTCGCTGCCCACCCGATGCACCAGGGATGGGACAGGGGGAGGCCGAGCGTTCAGGGACGTCCCGTGGTGGACTTAATGGGACGGGCCCCAGAACCTCCTCCTCCCTCGGGAAGCCCGGTGGCCCTCGGGCCTCACTGTGGGACGGAGGTGCGAGCGGGAAGGTGCCCCGTCGCCCCACCGACACCTGGTGCTGCCAGTCCTGGAGGCCTGCAACCGTATCGACCAGGGTCCGAAGGTTCACTGAGACAGAGTCCAGGGAGTGAGACATTCCCGCCAGGGACTGTGCGACCTCAACCTGTGAGTGCGCGACGCCATCCAGGCGGTCGACGCTCTCCGTGACTGACTGCTGGGACTGTGCCATGGCCTGCTGGGACTGTGCCATGGCGTTCTGGGACTGGGCCATGGCGTGCTGGGACTGGGCCATGGCGTGCTGGGACTGGGCCATGGCGTGCTGGGACTGGGCCATGGCGTGCTGGGACTGGGCCATGGCCTGGTGAGACTCGGCCAGGGTCCGCAGCGCGCCGGCAATGTCGTTTTGGCTCTGGCGCATTGCTGCCTGTGAGAGGGCAGCCCTGTCCAGGGCCGAGGATGACGCGTGCATATTAAGCCCAACGCCTTGCAGAACCTTACCCATGGGCTAAACCGTTTCACCCATTGCCTCGCCGCGGACGCCACCCATGCGCTGTCGGCCATGAGCGGCACCAGTCCCTACTCCTTGACGCGGTTTGACTCCTCTAACTGTGTCTGCAGCTGCTGGAAGACGGCCCTCATCCCGTCATTGTGTCCCTGGGTTTCAAAATGCATCGGCTGTCCACGTGGGTCGAGTAAATCCAGGAAGCCGGTAAACGTCTGGGAGCCAGCTGAATGCTGGGCCTGGGCTGCCCTCCGACCGTCCAGCCCCTCGGCTGCTCCGACCTCCACCTGCTGTACCGGCTCAGCTATGTGGTGCATACCAGACCGTGACCCAGGAGCCTCATCACTTAATTGCCCAACCAAGGTGAGTGTCTCTAGGATGGTGGATAGTGTGGGAGACAGCAGTGCCGCAAGCTCTAGGTCCTCGTCTGTCATAAAACCAGCAGTGTCATCGTCCCAGTCATATCAGAGCACAGGCTGCAGGCGGCCCATGTCTGGTTGTGCGTCAGGTGAGTCTGTTGACTGCGTCGACGTCCTCTGTGCGTCCTGCTTGACAGTTCCGGGTTGGGAGGATGGCACTCCAGGCTGACCTCCTGCCACCCTCTAGCGTGCGGCCCTGGGTGCGGTGGTCGTGGCAGATGGGTGCCTGTGTGTGGCAGCAGACGGCGCTGGACGTTCGTCAGCACGCCCTAGGGAATAGAATAATACAGGGTTAGTTAAACACGCTCGGCCGGGCGTAGGATGGTCCAGTGGGTAGAGAGTGAGGGGACAGAGGATGGGGGGTCCAGTGGGCAGAGTGTAAAGTGACAGAGGATGGGGGGTCCAGTGGGTAGAGTGTGAGGGGACAGAGGATGGGGGGTCCAGTGGGCAGAGTGTGAGGGGAGAGAGGATGGGGGGTCCAGTGGGCAGAGTGTAAAGTGACAGAGGATGGGGGGTCCAGTGGGTAGAGTGTGAGGGGACAGAGGATGGGGGGTCCAGTGGGCAGAGTGTGAGGGGACAAAGGATGGGGGGGTCCAGTGGGTAGAGAGTGAGGGGATGGAGGATGGGCTGGTGGGGGGGGGGGGGGGGGGGGGGGGTTGACATGCAGGGTTGTCTCACTTGGGTCTGCACCTCCAACCTCGCATTGCGCGACCTCCCGGATGGCAGATCCCCCAGCAATATCCAGTGCCCTCTGTTCAAAGACTGTCAGGGGGTGCAGAATGGGTGAACCCGCTCCGGTCCTGTTCCGCTTCCGGTTGTTATGAGCAGTCTTGTCCTGTTGTGGGGGGCCATAGATAGATCATCACAATTCGGCAGGGATCATCAGGGCGTTCAGCTACACCATGGCATCTCTCCAGGGGGTCGCAGCGCTCATGTGGGTCTGTGACAACTTTGTTAACCACTCTCCACTCACTCTCGCCCCCCCCTCCCCCTCCCCCTCGTGCCCGGGCGGGGAGGTGGGTGATGAGGGACATGGAGGGGACGGATGGTTGTGACCCAGGGGCACCCTCTTGGCACTTACCCTGGCAGCTCTGGTGAGGTCGTGGAGCTTCTTGTGGCACTGCTCCCCAGACCAAGGGGTCTGCCCCACAGCACTGACTGCCGGCACGGCAGCACCTCACGCCAGGCCCGTCGCACGGTGCTGGAAGGGTGGTGATGCCCTCGTCGTGGGCATATGATGCCCCTCCGGTGCTCCACCTCATCGAGGAGGGTCTCGAGGTCAGTCTCACCGAACCTCGGGGAGGCCCTCCGTGACTCCGACATTTTCACCCCCTCCCTTGTTGTCGTCGCTCGTGCCCTTTTATAGAATATAGAATATAGAACAGTACAGCACAGAACAGGCCCTTCGGCCCTCGATGTTGTGCCGAGCAATGATCACCCTACTTAAACCCACGTATCCACCCTATACCCGTAACCCAACAATCCCCCCATTAACCTGACACTACGAGCAATTTAGCATGGCCAATCCACCTAACCCGCACATCTTTGGACTGTGGGAGGAAACCGGAGCACCCGGAGGAAACCCACGCACACACGGGGAGGACGTGCAGACTCCACACAGACAGTGACCCAGCCGGGAATCGAACCTGGGACCCTGGAGCTGTGAAGCATTGATGCTAACCACCATGCTACCGTGAGGCCCCACGCGGAGCAGCGTCATTCGGGCATCCACTACGTGTTTCCCGCAGCCCCGCTCCTAGCCCATTTCCGGGGCCAGAATCGATCGGGAATGGGGCCGTTTCGCGGCGTCGTGGAACTCGGCCAAGTTCACGAAGGCCTTTCCGATGCCGTGCGGCATCGGAGAATCGCACCCTATATCTCCAGATAGGGAGTACCAGCTAGCATTGACTCAGAAAATGGAACTCACTTTACAGGTGCTATTTGTAAGGAGGTATGCAGATTACTAAACATTGACTGGAATTTACACTGCCCTTATCATCCCGCATCATCAGGACAGGTGGAATACATGAATCGAACTTTGTATTTAGACAGCCTTTCTTTCAATCAAGAAGGCATGAATTGGGTTCAAGCCTTGCCAATAGTATTATGCAGTATCAGAGCAACCCCAAACAGAACAGGCCTAAGCCCATTTGAGATCATCACAGGCAGACCGATGTCCCTGCCAGGAACTATTGACTTGCGTAAGGCAGACTGTCATTCAATGAGTGATATTTTGCTTACTTATTGTCAAAATTTAACAAATGCTGTTAGTTCTGCTTCTCAACAGGTACTGGTAGCTTGGGGAGACCCCCCAGAGGGAGGATATAACCTTGTCCCCGGCGAGGTGGTGTATGTGAAAATGTTACAGAAAGAGCCACTAGGATCCAAGTGGGAGGATCCTGACATAATCCTCCTCACTACCCAGTCTGCTTTAAAACTCAAAGGACAGAAAAATTGGATCCACACGTCACATGTGAAGCGTGTATAAATATTAAAATCTGTAAAAATATTTGCTATAATATTGATTTTCAGTTATATGTTTGGCCTTGGAAACCTTGTCAAAGAGTTAAATGAAAACACATTTATTCACAAATCCAAGGTATATGCTACAAATTTCAATTCTCCAATTGTTGGGTGTGCATTGCAATCCTCACCCACTCAGAGAATGCATTCCTTTATCAACTATCCCTTTTAATGCTTCAGAAACAGCAGAATGGTATATTTATCAGAGCGTCTCCTGCTCTACAGTAGTCCGTTCTGGAGCAGATTCATGTGAGAAAAGAAAGTACCAAGTTTATTTAAAGAGAGCAATTACATTATGGAAATCTGCAGGTTATCCATTGAACACTTTTTCAGGATGGTATCAACCTAAATATAACAGAAACAAAAATCCTCCACATATCAATCTCCCAGTTACTCTGAAACAAGAGGGATCAATATGTCTCATCAGTAATCACCCTAAAGGGATGAAAGTGGGCCACAGTATTTGTACTAATTATTTTGATGTAAGCAGAGCCCACAAATGTACCCGAGAATTGATACAAAGAATCCTTCAATCCTCAGCAATAACAGACCGACATAATCTCGCAAGTAATAAAACATTCTCGGACCATTGGTTCTCAGAGGATATTTACCAATATTCTGCTTATAATGGACAAAGCATACTCTGGCTTCCAAAATTTTGGTGAGGATCTTGCTATTTAGGATGTGTAATGCCTGCTATCCATCATCTTCCTCATCTCCCTTATCTATTAGAAATAATCACTCAAAGAAATAAATGTGCTATCACTTTACAAGATACAATCTTTGCCAAAATTATTCCTTTTTATTGGGAGACAAGGCTTGCAAAAAAATTGGATAAAATAACAACAATCATACAAGATGTAGCTGATTATACCGCCACTGCCCTAGTTAGAATCTCTGACGAAATGCGAGCCATTTGAGCAATGGCTTTACAAAATCGAATGGCACTTGAATTTGTGTCAGCCGAAAAAGGTGGCACTAATTGGTGCAGAATGTTGCACCTTTATCCCAGTTAATTCTAAAAAAATTAAAGATTTAGCAGCACACATTCAGAAGAAGTCAGAAGGCTTGACACCCTCAGATATCTCTATTTGGGGGAAACTTTGCGGATGGTTGGGACTCACAGGAATGTCCATAATACAGGGAATCTTTTTCATTTATGCAGTAGGATTTATCATCTACATAACATTCTTGCTGATCAAATGCATTAGCCGACCATTCACAAAATGCAAGGCTCCACCAATTCGAATGATTCACATTAATCCCACTGCACCACCAACCAATGAAATGGAACTAAAATATTATTGTTGAACCTTTATTAATTTACAAATTATTTGACTGTATTACTAATGTATTGCTAAAAAATGAATACTGAATCAGTAGAATCAAATTCAATTAATTGATTAATTGTTGTTGTACAATACAATCATTTTTTAAGAATATTGCTTTCATGCTTGAAATGCAAAGCTTTCCCGCTCTATTGTTGAAGGCTGTTTTCAAACAAGTAAAGCATCAAAGGCAATAGGAATGAGTTCCACTTTGCGCTTTTACCTATCCTATCGCATTTCTTCTTCCTTCTATTTTATTATGATACATAAGAACATAAGAACTAGGAGAGTAGGCCATCTGGCCCCTCGAGCCTGCTCCGCCATTCAATTAGATCATGGCTGATCTTTTGTGGACTCAGCTCCACTTTCCGGCCCGAACATCATAACCCTTAATCCCTTTATTCTTCAAAAAACTATCTATCTTTACCTTAAAAACATGTAATGAAGGAGCCTCAACTGCTTCACTGGGCAAGGAATTCCATAGATTCACAACCCTTTGGGTGAAGAAGTTCCTCCTAAACTCAGTCCTAAATCTACTTCCCCTTATTTTGAGGCTATGCCCCCTAGTTCTGCTGTCACCCGCCAGTGGAAACAACCTGCCCGCATCTATCCTATCTATTCCCTTCATAATTTTTAATGTTTCTATAAGATCCCCCCTCATCCTTCTAAATTCCAACGAGTACAGTCCCAGTCTACTCAACCTCTCCTCATAATCCAACCCCTTCAGCTCTGGGATTAACCTAGTGAATCTCCTCTGCACACCCTCCAGCGCCAGTACGTCCTTTCTCAAGTAAGGAGACCAAAACTGAACACAATACTCCAGGTGTGGCCGCACTAACACCTTATACAATTGCAACATAACCTCCCTAGTCTTAAACTCCATCCCTCTAGCAATGAAGGACACATCTCACTTAATCTTTCGATTTATCAAAGGGAGGACTGAAGGAAACCAACATCGAGGGCCGAAGGGCCTGTTCTGTGCTGTAACTGTTCTAAATTATTTCTGATAGGTAAAAGGGGTCATTAAGTAGCTTTCAAATTATAGATTTAAATAAGCTCTGCTTTAAAGTAATTTTAAAATGGATTCCATCATTGACACTGCAAAACTGTACAAATTTAAAATCAGTTTACAAAGCACATAGCTTGCAGAAATCAGGCACAGCATTTGAAACAATTTACAATCGAACTAAAAGCAAAATGCAACATTTCTACTGAAGGTCAAATTGACATTATAGTTCATACTATCTTTCTATTGTCCGAAAGAAGGAATTGTAGGATTCAGAACATATCAGTCTAACGATAAGAGCAGAGTTTGCATTTCAACACACACTAAAGAATTCTAAGATGCAACATGGCTGATAACTCAAAATTAATGTTGCATATTGGAAACTGACAACATAATCATCGAATCAAATATATTTAAGTCTCACCCAAACCAATCAGCATGTTACAGGGGTAGGAATGGATTGACTTAGATCGATAACAAATTCCTTAAAGGTAATAGTTTTAGGCTATCATTCTCCATTCTAAAATCATCCTCTACTGAAGGCATATTTACTATCTTGATTTCATATTTTCCATTTTCACTTCTAACTTGTGCAGTTGTTTGCTTTGAGCAAAGAAATCGTTACTGCTATTGTATTTTGAATTCAAGTTGTTCTGTTAGTAATTAAGTATAATCATCTCTAGTAAAGCCTTCTGCAGGGGCCTGTATTGAGAACATTTGATTTTGCAACACAAGAAGAATTACTCTCTCTTTATAATCAATAGATATCAATAAAATTTAATTTCGCACCTGAGAAGTGCAGTGCAAGTTTCTGCCTAGTTAAGTGTAAAGGAGAATACATTAACACAAGGGCAGTCTTCATCATCCAGGAATACAGTTTAAATTGGGTCATGATGTAGCTGGATCGCAGGTGGGAGTGATGCCTACTGTGGTTGATAAGCCAGTGGAAAATCAGACAACTGAAGTGTTGAAGGACGAATATCCTGGGATTTTTCCGGATTGTGCAATAACAAGGTCACAAAGTCACAGGTTAAAACGAGAGGAGAAATCAAACAGTGAAGATAAAGTTCAATTATCAGAAATTATTTTTGATCAGATGGTTGAAAAAGAAGAACAGGTGGAGGATGAGGCGGATATTTTTAATTGAGGAAAATTAACGGAGTTACAATGGAATGATATAGAAATAAAACGGATGAATCAGAAAGCATTCACGGAAGAGGAATCTGAGTGTATACCAGAATGTTATTACCGTGCAAATGATGTCTTTATGAGAAAATGAAGACCTTTACATATGCAGGCGTATGAAAAGTGGGCAGAAGTTCATCAAGTGGTATTGCCGGTAGGGTATGGAAAGGAGGTGTTGCGAGTAGCACGAGGTACCCATGGGAGGTCATTTGGGAGTAAGAAAAACTCAAGCTAAAATACAAAAACATTATTATGGGCCTGGATTACATAAAAATGTAGTTAGATTCTGTTGATCATGTCACACATGTCAAGTGAAGCAGTGATAAAACCAGCACCCTTCATACCCATTCCAGCATTTGTGGAACCTTTTACAAGAGTCTTAATTGATTGATTGGGACTGCTTCCTAAAAAGAAAATTGGGAATCAATATCTTTTGACTATAACGGATGTGTCTACTAGGTTTCCAGACGCCATTCCAGTACGCAAGATTACAGCTAGAAAGATTGTGGAGGAGTTACTTAAATACTTTACTAGATATGGACTACCACAGAAATACAATCGGATCAAGGATCAAATTTTACCTCAAGGTTATTCAAAGAACTTATGCAGTGATGTCATTGTGGGGGTGGAGCTGGGCTCAGCTCTGCTTTTATTTTTGCCTTGTGTTGAAAGCTGTTTTGGCTCTGTGTTTAGTTTCACTTTCAGTTGGAGAGTTGCATTTGAAGCAAGCAGATGTATGTTTGAAAAAGAATGTCTTCTGATCACTTGATGATTTCAAAGTAATACCTGTTTCTTTAGAGAATTTGAACTGATCCCGAGGTGGGCCAGGCAGACGAGCAACCACTTCGCTGCTCAGTGCAGATCCACTCTTAAATTTAAATCTTCAAATTTAAATTCAAATCAGATTAATGTTAGAAGTGTGGACACAAAGGAGGAAGGTTTTCAAGAAGAAATTTGCTCAAACCTTTCAAAGCTGAAGCAAACTCCAAAGATCAAAAAATCAACTTGTCAATTGAGCGACTACAATACCAATGCCATCACCTCAATGGGATCCTGCTATTTGTTGGTTACCAATCGCGACACTGCTATATCTCGAAGATTTGAGATTGTTGATTCAAACAAATCTTCACTCTTGAAGCTTGTAGAGATCTACACCTAATTCAAAGGATTTATAGTGTGAGTTCATCTCATCCACCTATTCAAGACAACATACAAGAAATTCTGGATCGTTTTCCACATGTCTTCGAAGGCCTGGGTACTTTTCCCTACCGATATAAAATTCAGTTACAGCCAGATGTCAAACCAGTGGTACACCCGCCGAGAAGAATTCCTGCACCACTTCAAGAGAGAATGAAGCTTGAACTTACTCGGATGCAAAATCAAGGCATAATATCTGGAATTACAGAACCGACTGACTGGGTCAGTTCTATGATGTGTAAAAAAAATCTTCTGGGGAATTAATGCATTGATCTTAAAGATCTCAATAAAAATAATCAGAGAGAGCACTATCCTATACCCAAGAGGGAAGAAATCACCTGTGAAATGGCGAATACTAAAATATTTCCCAAACTGGACGCCTCCAGAGGATTTTGACAAATGCAGTTGGATGAATCCAGTAAAAAGTTGTGTACATTCAACACACCGGGCGAAATTCTCCCAAAGGCCCGACGCTGTCGTGAAACCCAAAGAGGTTCACGACGGTGTCGGAGGCCTCTCCCGGCCCCCTATTCTCCCCTCCCCGGGGGATAGGAGGGCCGTGCCGGGAGACTCGGCCGCTGGGCCTTGTCGCTGGCGTCAAGGCCCGGCACGCCAAAAATGACGCGGCTGACGCGCCTAATGACGTCAGCCATGCATGCGCAGGTTGGCTGTCTTCCCCTCAGCTGCCCCGCAAGGCTTGATCTTGCAGGGCGACGGAAGGGAAATAGTGCGTCCGATTAAGACGCTGGCCTGACGATTGTTAGGCACCGATCGCGGGCCTGTCCCCTCCCGAGCATAGTCGTGGTGCTCATTCCCCTCTAGGCGCACCACAAGCCCCAAACAGGCATATCACGCCGTTTTCACCTCGGCAGCGACCAGGTGTGGTTGCCGCCGCCGTGAAACGGTCGCGAACGGCAGGCCGCTCAGCCCATTGGGGTTGGAGAATCGCGGGCCGCTGTGAAAAATGGCGGCCCGCGATTCTCAGAGTGGCGACACGCCATTTTGGGTGGGGTGGGAGAATTGATGGAGGTGCGAGTGCGGACCTCCCAGTCGATTCTCCCACCCGGCCTGGGCAGCGGAGAATCGCGCCCACCGGTTGGTAGGTGCTATTTCAACAGTATGCCATTTGGGATTCTCTCAACATCAGAGATTTTTCATCAAGTGATGGAACAGATGACTGAAGATATTGAAGGTGTAGTATTGTATGTGGATGATATGATTTTGTGGTCATCTGCAAGAGAAGAACACAATTCAAGATTGTTAAAAGTATTTGAAAGAGTACATCAATTTGGTTTGAAACCGAACAGAACCAAGTGTCATTTTGGTATCTCGACTCTGAAGTTCCTTGGAGACCAGATTTCGGAACATGATGTGTGACCTGACATCAACAGGATTGCTGCCATGCAACAAATGAACGTCTCAGAGATCAAAAAGGCCGTTTTAACATTTTTAGGTGTTATGAATTTTCTAGGAAAGTTCACTTCCAACCTCTCATCCAGAACTACTGCTCTCAGAAATCTCATCAAAAAGTCTGCCACGTTTGAATGGACTGACAATCATCGGAAGGAATGGCTCGATTTTAAGTCTCAACTGACGTCTGCATGTCATCTTTCTTTCTTTGACCCCGACAGAGAAACAAATGGATACAAGTCAAATTGGACTTGGGGCAGCTCTGTAGTTGCCTATGCTTCCAGAGCAATGACGCCGACTGAACAACGGTATGTACAAATAGAGAAGGAATGCTTGGGCTTACTGACGGGTGTTCTAAAGTTTCATGATTATGTTTATGGTCTTCCTACCTTTACATATTCCAAAGTTAGTGAAGATTCACAGGAGACGTTAAACACTTCTGAGTCTCCTCTTCATGGTTTAAGAAGGTCAACCAGAAATAGAAGGAAGCCGGACAGACTCAATTTGTGAATTGTACCTGTTGAAATTTCTTGTTATTGATTTTTCACTCCATGTTAAATTCATATACATATGATGTATTGCACCCATATTATACATTTTTTCCTTTGTAAACAGAAAAGAAATGTCTAAAAAAAAGGGGGTGCAATGATATGTATATGGTCAGGTTAGTGAAGGGTTAATTATTACATCTCTGTGTAAATCAAACACTAGAGGGTGCCACCACTTCTCTCTCATCCAAACTTCTTCTAATGCTGTCACCATGCTTTCTCCTAATGCTACTCCCAGAATTCCCTCAGGGTCTGACTTAAATACAGAGTAACACAAGGTTCAATCATAGTGTAGTTAGTGACTACTTAGATTATTGAGTACTGCTAGATAGATTCAATATTACTTATGTATTAACTGTAGCTCAGTAGAGTGTACGAACTTCATTTAATTAATAGTTTTATAAATTAGTTATAAATTTAAATCTTATGATTAGTGGATTCTTTGTCAGGAACACATCGGATCATTCTGGAAGAAAAGGCAAAGAGAACAACATATTGCCACGAATGGTAATGTAACACAGATGAAGAAACAGGACGTGGTGAGGGTGAATGTGGTGTTTAGGGATTTCTACAATAGGCTGTATGAGTCAGAATCCCCAGCCGGGGTGGAGGGGATGAGGCCGTTTCTGGAGGTGTTGGAGTTCTCGAGGGTGGAAGAGGAGCAGGACTGGGGCTGGTAGAAGTGGCGGAGGTGCAATCGGGCAAGGCCCCGGGCCCGGACGGATACCCAGTCGAGTTTTATAAAAAATTCTCGGGGATTCTGGGGCCCTTCTTCGGAACGGTGTTTCACGAGGCACCAGAGCAAGAGGTGCCCTCCCTGACGATGTTGCAGGCCTAAATCTCTCTGATTTTGAAGCGAGATAAGGATCCAGTGCAACGTGGGTCATATAGGCCGATCTCATTGTTAAATTTGGACGGCATGTTATTGGCCAAGTTCTTGGTCTCGAGAATTGAGGATTGTGTGCCGGGGTGACAGGGGAGGAGGACCAGGCGGAGTTCGTTCAGGGGGGCATCTGGCGGCTCATATCAGGAGGCTACTAAATGTGATAATGATGCCCCCGAGGCACGAGAGGCGAAGTTGGTTGTCGGCATGGGCCCGGAGAAGGCCTTCGATCGAGTGGAGTGGGACGATTAGTGGGAGGTCCTGGGGCGCTTTGGGTTTGGGCAAGGTTTTCTGGATTGGGTCCGGCTGTTGTATCAGGCTCCAGTGGCGAGTGTGCGGAAGAATGGGGTGAGCTCGGGTTATTTTAGGCTGCCGGAGAGATGAGGCAGGGATCTCCACTCCCTACACTGAGTTTTGCCACGGCTTTTGAGCCATTGGTGCTGGCACAGAGAGCCTTGAGGGACTGGCGGGGATAGTGCGGGGGATAGTGCGGGGGATAGTGCGGGGGAGGGGGGGGGGGGTTGGAGCATAGAGTCATAGAACGCTCAGTGCAGAAGGAGGCCATTTGGCCCATCAAGTCTGCTCCAGCTCTTAGAAAGCGCACCCTACTTAAGCCCAGACCTCTATCCTATCCTATAACCCAGCAACCCCACCTAACCTAAGGGCAATTTAGCATGGCTAATCCACCTAACCTGCACATTGACTGTGGGTGGAAACCCACGCAGACACGGGCAGAACGTGCAGACTCTGCCGACAGTAACCCAAGCTGGGAATCAAACCTGTGACCCTGGAGCTGTGAAGCAACTGTGCTAACCACTGTGGTACCGTGCCGCCCTCGGGTTTCGCTTTACATGGATTATCTGTTACTTTACATTTCAGACCCACTGAAGTGAATTGGGGGGGGGGGGGATTAGGGGGATCCCAGAGAAAATCGGCCGTTTTCAGGGTACACATTGAATATGGGTAAAAGTGAGGTCTTTCCGATCCAGGCAACGTGGCAGGACAGGAGATTTGGGGGGGGGGGGGGGGGGGGGGGGTTGGGGGGTGGGTGGGGGGGGGGGGGGGGGGGGCATGCCGTTCAAGGTGGTGTAGGGGGAGCTTTCGGTATTTGGGCATTCAGGTGGCGCAGGGGTGGGAGTAGCTGCATAAGCTGAATCTGGCTCGGCTGGTGGAGCAGACTTTAGAAGGTGAGATGCGCTCCCACTGTCATTAGCGAGGAGGGTTCAGACGGTGAAGATGGCGGTCCTCCCGAGGTTCTTGTTTGTTGTTCAGAGCCTCCCATTCTTCATACCCAATGCGATTTTCAGGAGAGTGAATGAACTGATCTACGGTTTGTCTGGGCGGGTAAGAAGGTGCTGCTGGAGCAGGATCAAGGATGGGGCTGGGGTATGGCTGCCCCTTCTGAACTATATAAATTACTACAGGGCGGCGAATATATCCAGGAAATGGTAGTGGGGAGGCGTCGGTGAGGGAACGGATGGAGGCAGCCTCATGTAGCGACACAAGTTTGGAGGCACTGTTTTTAAAAAAAAAATACTTTTATTGAAATTTTTACAAAATACTAAAATCACAACAATATTAATAAAACAACCAAAGAACAACACTCACCCAACTTCCAAGGCAACTACAAACAAAAGAAAAAACAAAAGAACACCCAAAGAACAAAAGGGAAAGAGATAACACTCGCCACATCCCACAAACCCATGTACACAGTTCTCCCTCCCACAGAACCAAACACCCCCTCCCCTTCCCCTCTCCCCTCCCCATCCCCTCCTCCCCTCCCCCTTCCCTCCCTCCCCTCTTCCCCCATCCCCTTCCCGCTTCCACCTCCCCCCATCCCCTTCCCCCTCCCCCCATCCCCTTACCCCTCCCCCCATCCCCTTACCCCCTTCCCCCATCCCCTTACCCCTCCCCATCCCCTTACCCCCTTCCCCCTCCCCTCCCATCCCCTTACCCCTTCCCGCTCCCCTTCCCCTCCTCCTCCCCTTCCCTTCCCCCTCCCTCCTTCCCCCTCCTCCCTCCCCTCCCTCCCCCTCCCCTCATTCCCCCTCCCCTCCCCATTCCCCCTCCCCCCCCATTCCCCCCTCCCCCTCCTCCCCTACCCTTCCCCCTCTCCCCTTCCCCCTCCTGCCTTTCCCCTCCCCCCTCCTGCCCTTCCCCCTACTCCCCTCCTCCCCTTCCCTTCCCCTCCCTCCTTCCCTTCCCCCTCCCTCCTTCCCTTCCCCCCTCCTCCTACCCTCATTCCCCCTCCCCTCCCCATTCCCCCTCCCCTCCCCATTCCCCCCTCCCCCTCCTCCCCTACCCTTCCCCCTCTCCCCTTCCCCCTCCTGCCTTTCCCCTCCCCCCTCCTGCCCTTCCCCCCTACCCCCCTCCTCCCCTTCCCTTCCCCTCCCTCCTTCCCTTCCCCCTCCCTCCTTCCCTTCCCCCCTCCCTCCTTCCCCCTCCTCCCCTTCCCTTCCCCCCCTCCCTCCTTCCCTTCCCTTCCCCCCTCCCTCCTTCCCTTCCCCCCTCCTTCCCTTCCCCCCTCCCTCCTTCCCCCTCCTCCCTCCCCTCCCTCCTTCCCCCCTCCTCCCTCCCCTCCCTCCCCCCATTCCCCCCTCCCCTCATACCCCTGCCCTCCCCATTCCCCCTCCCCTTCCCCCCTCTCCCCTTCCCCCCTCCTGCCTTTCCCCTCCCCTCTCCCGCTTCCCCCTCACCTCCTTCTTCCCCTCCCCCACTCCCCCTACCCTCCTTCTTCACCTTCCCCCCCTCCCGTTCCCCTTCCCATCCTTCTCCACCCTCCCCCTTCCCTTCCCCCTCCCTCTCCCCCTTCCTTTCCCCTCTCCCCCTCCCCACTCCTGCTTCTCCCCCTCCCCTACCCTCCTTCTTCCCCCCCTCCCCTTCCTTCCCCTCCTTCGCCTTCCCCACCCTCCTCCCTCCCCCCATTCCTCCCTCCCTCCCCCCATTCCTCCCTCCCCTTCCTCCCCCATTCCCCCCTCCCCTCCCCATTCCCCCCTCCCCCTCCCATCCCCCTCCTCCCCCCCTCCCCCTCCCCCTCTGCCCTCCCCTTCCCGCCTCTGCCCTTCCCCTCCCCTTCCCCCTACTGCCATTCCCCTCCTCCCCTTCCCCTCCCCTCTCCCCTCCCCTCCCCCCTCCTCCCCTTCCCCTCCCCCCTCCTCCCCTTCCCCTCCTCCCCTTCCCCTCCCCCCCTCACCTACTTCCCTTTCCCCCCTCCCCTCCTCTACTTCCCCCCTCCCCTCCTCCCCCTCCCCTTACCCCCTCCCCTTCCTCCCTTCCCTTTCGCCCCTTCCCCCCTCCTTCCCCCTTTCTCCCTTCCCCTCTGCCCTTCCCCCTTCCCTTTCCCCCTCCCCCCTCCTCTTCCCCTTCTTTCCCCTCCCCTCCCCCCTACCCGCCCCCTCCCCCTTCTTCCCCCTCCCCGTTTCCCCATCCCCTTCCCGCTTCCCCCCTCCCCTTCCCCCTCCCCCCATCACCTTACCCCCTCTCCCCCTCCCCTCTCCCGCTTCCCCCTCCCCTCCTTCCCCTCCCCCACTCCCCTACCCTCCTTCTTCACCTTCCCCCCCTCCCGTTCCCCTTCCCCTCCTTCTCCACCCTCCCCCTTCCCTTCCCCCACCCTCCTTCTTCACCTTCCCCCCCGCCCTTCCCCTTCCCCTCCTTCTTCCACCCTCCCCCCTTCCCTTCCCCCTCCCCCTCTCTTTCCCCCTCCCCTTCCCCCTCCCCCTACCCTCCTTCTTCCTCCCTCCCCTTCCTTCCCTTTCCCTCCTTCTTCCCCTTCCCCCCCTCCCTCCCCCTCCCTCCTTCCCCTTCCCCCTCCCTCCCCCTCCCTCCTTCCCCCCTCCTCCCTCCCCCCATTCCCCCCTCCTCCCTCCCTCCCCCATTCCCCCTCCCCTCCCCATTCCCCCCTCCCCTCCCTCCCCTCCCATCCCCCTCCTCCCCTCCCTACTCCCCTCCCCCTCTCCCCTTCCCCCCTCTCCCCTCCCCCCTTCCCCCCCTCTCCCCTTCCCCTCCCCCCTTCCCCCCCTCTCCCCTCCCTTCCCCCCCTCTGCCCTTCCCCTCCCCTTCCCCCCTGCCTTTTCCCCTCCCCCCCTTCCCTTCCCCCCCCTCCCCCGCTCCTTCCCCTTCCCCCTCCCCCTCCCCTTCCCCCATCCCCGTCCCCCCATCCCCGTCCCCCCCTTCCTTCCCCCTCCCCCTCTCCGCAACCCCTCCCCCTCCTTCCCCCTTCCCCTCGCCGCATCCCCTCCCCTCCTTCCCCCTTCCCCACCCTCCCCTTCCCCCCTCCCCACCCTCCCCTTCCTTCCCCCTCCCCTCCCCCCTTCCCCTCCTACCTCTCCCCCTTCCCCCTCCCCGTCCCCCCCTTCCTTCCCCCTCCCCCTCTCCTCCCCTTCCTTCCCCCTTCCCCACCCTCCCCCTTCCTTCCCCCTCCCCTCCCCTCCCCCCTCCCCTTCCTCCCTCTCCCCTTCCCTTCCCCCTCCCCCTTCCCCCTCCTGCTTCCCCATCCCCCCTTCCCTTCCCCCTTTCCCCCTCCCCCCCCCCCCTTTCCCCCTCCCCCCTTTCCCCTTTCCCCCTCCCCCCTTTCCCCTTTCCCACTCCCCCCTTTCCCCCTCCCCCTCCCCTTCCCCCCCTGGGGGACAGTACCGTGTTGAAGTTCCCCCCCCCATGATCAGGCCCCCCACCTCCAGGTCCGGAATGCGGCCCAACGTACGCCGCATAAACCCCGCATCGTCCCAATTTGGGGTGTAAACATTCACCAACACCACCCGCTCCCCCTGCAGCTTACCACTCACCATCACATATCTCCTGCCACTGTCAGCCACCACATTTAACGCCTCAAACGTCACCTTCTTCCCCACCAGGATCGCCACCCCCCCGACTCTTCTCATCCAGCCCTGAGTGAAATACTTGGCCCACCCATCCCTTCCTCAGCCTAACCTGGTCCGCCACTTTCAAGTGTGTCTCCTGGAGCATGGCCACATCCGCCTTCAGCCCTTTCAGGTGCTCAAACACCCGCGCCCGCTTAACCGGCCCATTCAGCCCCCTCACATTCCAGGTTATCAGCCAGATCAGAGGGCTCCCTGCCCGCCTCCCCTGCCGATTAGCCATAACCCATCCCTTGCCCACCGCCGCCCAGCATCCCCCGCTCTGCCAGTTTCCCACAGTGGCAACTCCCCCCCTCCAGCATCCCCTGCGTCCTCCAGCTCCTTCCTGACCGTTTCAGCAGCAACCGGGTGCCCCCCCCCCCTACCCCCCCAGGCTAGGACCCCTCCTAGCCGCGCCCCTCCCTCCATAGCACTCCCGTGAGCCAGCTAACTTCTGCTGACCCCGGCGACTCCCGCCCTACCTCCGACTCCTCCCCACGTGGGACTATCCCTCCTCCATCGTTGCCGTCAATGGATCCTCCCCCCCCCCCCGCTCTTGCGCGGGAGAAGAAAACAGCCAGCAACGGCCCGTGCTTCTCAGCCCCGACTCCGCCCCCACCATCTCCCAGCGCGGGAAACCCGAGAAAAGCCTGCGCTTTCACCCTGCCCCGCCTTCTCGAGGGCAACTCCCATTGTCAGTCCCCCCCACCAGCTTCCCGAACTCCCCGTTTACCCCCCTGCCCGAACCCGTCCACCAGACCCATACAGAAAAACCCATACAAAAAAGACATAACGACATCACCCCACCTACCCTAAGGCCAACCCACATCTTACATTAAACCGAGCAAATACAAATACAGTATTATACAACATCCCCCATCTTAGGCCCTCAGTTTGAGTCCAGTTTCTCAGCCTGCACAAAGGCCCGCGCGTCCTCCGGGGACTCTAAATACTGGTGCCGATCCTTATAGGTGACCCACAGACGCTCTGTCTGTGGAGCACCGCCTTCGTCCGGTTAAACCCGGCCCTCCGCTTTGCCACCTCCGCACTCCAGTCCTGGAAGATCCGCACCTCCGTGTTCTCCCACTTGCTGCTCCGCTCCTTCTTGGCCCACCGGAGCACACACTCACGATCCACGAACCGATGAAACTGCACCAACACCGCACGTGGCGGCTCGTTCGGCTTGGGCCTCCTAGCCAGAATTCTGTGGGCCCCCTCTAACTCCAGGGGCCCCTGGAAGGACCCAGCCCCCATCAGCGAGTTCAACATAACAACCCCATAGGCCGCCAGGTCCAACCCTTCCGTGAGGCTCAGGATCCGCAAATTCATCTGCCTTGGCCGGTTGTCCAGCTCCTCGAACCGCTCCTGCCACCTTTTATGGAGCGCCTCGTGCATCTCCACCTTCCCCGGGACAGCTACGGCCTCATCCTCCCTTTCGGAGGCCTGCTTCTGCAGCTCCCGGATCGCGGCCCCCTGGACAGTCTGAGCCTCCATCAGCTCCCTGGTGGTTACCTTCAACGACTCCAGCAGCTCCACCTTAAGCTCCTGGAAGCAGCGCAGCAGAGTCGCCTGCTGCTCCTGCGCCCACTGCCTCCAGTCCTCCGGGCCTCCGCCGGCCGCCATTTTGTTTTTCTTCCCCCGCTTTTCCAGGGGTGCTTCCACCGTTTTTCTTCTTACCCCACTCCTGGTCCGGACCATAGGACCGTAGGGGTCGACTCCTGTCCTCTTCCCACATCGGGATTTGCCAACAAAGTTCCGTTGGGGGCCCTGAAAAGAGCCCCAAAGTCCGTTTTCAGCGGGAGCTGCCGAATGTGCGGCTTAGCTCCGCATTGCCGCCACCGGAAGTCCGTTTGGAGGCACTGTTAACGACACCTCTGCCATTCTTGCTGGCCAGGTACTCCAGAAGCCCGATAGTGGTGGCAGCCCTGAGGGTTTGGGGACAGTGGCGACATGGGGCTGGAGGAGACGTTGATGCGGGCATCAATATGTGGCAACCACCGGTTGTGGGCTGGATGAGCAGGTTTTGGTGGTGGCAGCGATTTATAGATGGGGGCTTTCCGTGTTTGGAAGTGTTGGAGGAGGAGTTTGAGCTGCCTGGTGGGAATGGGTTTCGCTACTTGCAGGTGAGGGACTTTGTGCAGAGGCAGGTATCGAGTTTCCCGCACCTACCACCCCAGGGGCTACAGGACAAGGTGGTGTCGAAAGGGAGAGTGGGGAGGGGATGGGAGGGAGCCCCGATAGGGGAGGTGAAGCGGAAGTGGGAGGAAGAGTTGGAGGCTGGGCGTACGCCCTGAGGCGAATCAATGCGTCCTCGTTGTGTGCCAGGATTAGTCTGATACAATATGAGGTGGTACACACATAACTGTGGCCCGGATGGGCATGCTATTTGAAGGGGTGCAGGATAGGTGTGGGACGTTTGCGGATGGGCCTGCGAATCATGTCCTTATGTTTTGGGCATGTCCGAAGCTCAGGGGATTCTGGCAGGAGTTTGCTGACGCATGTCGGTGGTACTGAAGGTAAAGGTGGTTCTGAGTCCAGAGGTGGCAAGAGAGGCCATTGTCTTGGCCTTTGCCTCCCTGGGGTAGCCCGGAGATGGATTTTAGTGACATGTAGGGACTCAAAGCCCTCAGAGTCAGACGTGTGGGCCAGTGACATGGCTGGGTTACTCCAGCTCAAGAAGATCAAGTTTGACCTGATTGATGCTAGGGTTTGCCTGGAGGTGGCAGTCGTTCATCGACTTCTTTCAGAAAAATTAAGCTGTTAGCAGTGGGCAGGGGTAAAAAGGGGAGGCATGGGGAGTTGGTAAGGTGGGGGAAGGTTAATGGGGAATTGGGATTGGGGAGTTGTTTATGTAAGTCATGTTAGCTGGGTTTTGTTGTTGGTTGGGTGTGTGGTTGCTTATTTTGTTAAAATTATAATAAAAATGCCTCAATAAAATATTTTTCATATGGAATGCTTGCCTTCATTGGACGGGGAAGTAATATGAGGTCAGAATTGAAACCCAGGTCCCTGGAGCTGTGAGATAACAGTGCTAGCTACTGGGCTACCGTGCCACCCTGCAGAAACACATTGTCAACATAGGTCCAACACCTTGATGTCATTTACCATAGACCCTTGAAGGAGGGACAGGGGGAGATGGGAAGAAGGAACAAGGAGATTGGGGAAGGGTGGTGTGAAGGGAAGGGTGGTGTAGCGCTAATGGAGACACAGTTTTGTCTCATGCGACTCTGGCAAGTCGAACACTTGCCACCTGTCCTCCATCCACTGGGTTCTCCTCGGGCTCATACTCAAGCACCCCCCCCCCCCCCCCCCCCGCCTCTTCATACGAGGCCACATGTTCCTCCTCCTCAATGTCCAGCATGCTGTGCCACGTTGTGGTGGGCACAGATCACTACGAAGTGGTAGAACCTCTGGGGGATTTATTGAAAAGCACTGCCAGAGTGGTCTAGGCATCAGAAATGCATTTGAACAGCCCAATGTTCAATGACAGAACGGGTGGCAATATCAGCTTCAATTAAACGGGTCTCTGCCTCGGTCTCAGGTTTCCACATTGGTGTCATCAGCCATGCCCTTAACAGGATGTCCTTGTCCCCATGAGCTAACCTGTCATCCTGGGGTGGTCCTCGAAGACACCTGGAACTTCCAAATTCCCCAGGATGTAGCTGTCATGTCTGATCCCAGGACAACGTGCATGATCCTGAGGTGGTGATCACACACAATCTGAACATTCAGGGAGTGGAACCTCTTCCTATTAATATAGGGCACTCCAGATAAACCAGTGCTCACAGGGCAATATACATGCCATTGATGGCCCCCTGGGCCTGAGGCATCCCATGATGGCAGTGAATCTTGCAGGGTCACTATCTGTGCTGAGTCTGCATGTTCTTCCCGTGTTTGCGTGGGTTTCCTCTGTGATGTACCATCGATTGCACGCGAGGCGAGTGATTTACCAAAGTCTGGCTTTAATTGACTAGAACACAGCTCTGCGATCGTCTACAGTGGAAAGGGACGATCGTCAGGCGTCTGGGCATTTATACCTCGCTAATAGAGGAGTGGTTAACTCAGCCTCTCGGCCAATCGGCACATGACCGACCAGGGCCAATGGTAAGCCGACGTTCTGGCCCAATGGCAGACGAGTATGCAGATCATATCACCACATTCACCCCTTACGGAGAAGGAAGGTGGGGGGGGGGGGTGTGAACGAGACCCAGGGTGGGGTGGGGGGGGGGGGGAGAACTGGTGATATGAGTAGCCGTCGGGAGAATAATTTTCTCTCCGTACCCGTATCGAATTTGGGGGCTTGCCACTGGCCCAGACATAACGATATTTACAAAAAGAAAGTCCATGGGGCTGTAGAACTCTAGAAGGATTTGATCAGTCTTTTGGTGGTCCCTGACGTCCTGGCTGAGTGCCGCAGTGGAGGAGTTGTCGTCGGTTCGGCTGGTGGTCCTGCTGATGTCCTGGAGTCCGGGAGCGATAGACTTCGAGTAGTCTCCGTCACCTGAGCTGGCCGCAGAGACGCCATGGATGAGGGGTGGGGAAGCTGAGTGGGGTGCTGGGGTGAAAAAGGGGACAGGGGGTCTGTGGTGGGGGGGGCCGCACGCCGGCGGGTGCCAGGTCCCGGAGGGAGACTGTGTCCTGCCGACCGTTGGGGTACTCCACAGACGCGTACTGCGGGTTAGCGTGGAGTAACTGGACATGCTCCACCAACGGGTCGGACTTCTGCACCCGCACATGCTTCCGGAGCAAGATGGGCCCGGGGGTGACCAGCCACGTCGGGAGAGGGGATCCGGAGGACGACTTCCTGGGGAAAACAAGAAGACGCTCATGAGGTGTCTGATTAGTTGCAGTACAGAGGAGGGAGCGGATAGAGTGTAGGGCATCGGGGATCACCTCTTGCCATCGGGAAATCGGGAGATTTCTAGACCGGAGGGCCAGTAGTATGGTCTTCCAGATGGTACCATTCTCCCGCTCGACCTGTCCGTTACCCCGAGGGTTATAGCTGGTCATCCTGCTAGAGGCGATGCCCCTGTCGAGCAGGAATTGACGCAGCTCGTCGCTCATAAATGAGGACCCCCGATCGCTGTGTATGTACGCGGGGAAGCCGAACAGTGAGAAGATGGAGAGTAGGGCCTTAATGACAGTCGATGTGGTCATGTCGGGACAGGGAATGGCGAAGGGGAAGCGGGAGTGTTCGTCGATAACCGCCAGGAAGTAAATGTTGTGGTTGTTAGAGGGAAGGGGCCCCTTGAAGTCAATGCTAAGACGTTCGAAGGGGTGGGATGCTTTGATCAGGTGTGCGCGCTCGGGGCGGTAGAAGTGCGGTTTGCACTCGGCGCAGATGTGGCAGTCACGGGTTACTGACCTGTCTTCCTCGATGGAGTAGGGCAAGTTGCGGGCCTTAATGAAGTGGTGTAGGCGGGTCACCCCTGGATGGCAGAGGTCTGCGTGGAGGGAGCGGAGGCGGTCTATCTGCGCGCTGGCGCAGGTACCGCGGGACAGGGCATCAGGAGGCTCATTGAGCTTCCCAGGACGATACAAGATATCATAGTTGTACGTGGACAACTTGATCCGCCACCGTAAAATCTTGTCATTTTTGATCTTGCCCCTTTGTGCATTATCAAACATGAAGGCTACTGACCGTTGGTCTGTGAGGAGGGTAAACCTCCTGCCGGCTAAATAGTGCCTCCAATGTCGCACGGCTTCGACTATGGCCTGGGCTTCCTTTTCCACAGAGGGGTGGCGGAGTTCGGAAGCCTGGAGAGTTCTGGAGAAGAAGGCCACGGGTCTGCCCGCTTGGTTCAGGGTGGCCGCCAGAGCTACTTCTGATGCGTCGCTCTCGACCTGGAAGGGGAGGGCCTCGTCGATGGCGCGCATCATGGCCTTTGCGATGTCCGCTTTGATGCGCCTAAAGGCCTGGCAGACCTCCGTCGACGGCGGGAAGGTCGTGGTTTGCATGAGGGGACGGGCCTTGTCAGCGTAATTGGGAAGCCATTGGGCGTAGTATGCGAAAAACCCTAGGCAGCGTTTGAGGGATTTGGAGGTATTGGGGAGAGGGAGTTCCATCAGGGGGCGCATGCGTTCGGGGTCGGGGCCTATCACTCCGTTACGCACTACGTAGCCGAGGATGGCTAGGCGGTCGGTGCTAAACACGCATTTATCCTTATTGTACGTGAGGTTAAGGAGTTTTGCGGTTTGGAGGAATTTCTGGAGGTTGGCGTCATGGTCCTGCTGGTCGTGGCCGCAGATGGTGACATTATCAAGATACGGGAAGGTAGCCTGTAATCCGTACTTGTCGACCATTCGGTCCATCTCCCGTTGGAAGACCGAGACCCCATTTGTGACACCAAACGGAACCCTAAGGAAGTGGTAGAGGCACCCGTCAGCCTCGAACGCGGTGTACAGTCGGTCACTCGCGCGGATGGGGAGCTGGTGGTAAGCGGACTTAAGGTCCACAGTTGAGAAGACCTTGTATGTCGCGATCTCGTTTACCATGGTAGAAATACGGAGAAGAGGATACGCGTCCAGTTGCGTATACCGATTGATGGTTTGGCTATAATCGATGACCATCCGGTTTTTCTCCCCCATCTGGATCACCAGCACTTGGGCTCGCCAGGGGCTGTTGCTGGCCTCGATGACCCCTTCCGTCAGCAACCTCTGGACCTCGGACCTGATGAAGGATCGGTCCTGGGCGCTGTACCGTCTGCTCCGTGTGGCGACGGGTTTGCAATCAGGGGTGAGGTTAGCAAACAGGGAGGGAGGGTCCACCTTGAGGGACGCGAGGCTGCAGACAGTGAGGGGGGGTATAGGGCCGCCGAATTAAAAGATCAAGCTCTGCAGGTTGCACTGGAAGTCCAGTCCTAGGAGTGCCGGTGCGCAAAGGTCAGGGAGGACAAGGAATTTATAATTTTTAAAAACCTTCCCTTGGACCGTGAGGTCCGCGATGCAGCACCCGGTGATGTGGACGGAGTGCGAACCTGAGGCTAAATCGATTTTGCGTGTTACGGGATGGACAGGGTCTTACCATGTCAGGGTGAACGAAGCTTTCCGTGCTCCCGGAGTCCAGCAGGCAGTCCGTCTCGTGGCCGTTGAGGTGGATCAGCGTAGTCGTTTTGGCGAGCGTGCGTGGATGAGACTGGTCGAGTTGAACGGCCGCGAGCCGTGGAGAAAATCCGTCGTCGCCGTCCGAGTCGATGCTGGAGGGACCTTGCGTGGCAGACCTGGAAGTCGGTGGCCAGGATCCATGTGTGAGGCGAACGGCCACGAGCCGTGGAGAAAATCCGTCGTCGCTGTCCGATTCGATGCTGGAGGGACCTTGCGTGGCAGACCTGGAAGTCGGTGGGCCAGGATCCACATGTGAGGTCTGTTCCCCAAGATGGCGGCGCCCAGTATCCGCACGTGGGGTCGGGTCCCCAAGATGGCGGCGCCCAGGACCCGCACGTGGGGTCGGCACCCCAAGATGGCGGCACCCAGGAAGCCCTCGTGGCCGCTGGTGGCGGAGCTAGCGTTGCCGGCGCTGCAAGCTGATGAGGTGAGGCGCGCAGGCCGGCTCCAGGAGGCGAGCCGGGTGCATCAGCTGTGGGGACGCGCAGACCGGCTCCAGGACGCCGGTTAGGTGCATCAGCTGTGGGGACGCGCAGGCCGGCTCCAGGACGCCGGTTAGGTGCATCAGCTGTGGGGACGCGCAGGCCGGCTCCAGGACGCCGGTTAGGTGCATCAGCTGTGGGGATGCGCAGGCCGGCTCCAGGACGCCGGTTAGGTGCATCAGCTGTGGGGACGCGCAGGCCGGCTCCAGGACGCCGGTTAGGTGCATCAGCTGCGGGGATGCGCAGGCCGGCTCCAGGACGCCGGTTAGGTGCATCAGCTGCGGGAGGAGGTAAGGCCCCCCGCGGGGGGGAGCAGAGTCGCGCTGCGGGCAGACAGGGACCAGGGGGCCCGGAGAGGCAAGCCGGTCAGGCGCCAGGGCCCGGGGGCGGGGGGAGCAGAGTCGCGCTGCGGGCAGGCAGGGACCGGGAGGGCCCGGAGAGGCGAGCCGGTCGGACGCCGGGGCCCGGGGGCGGGGGGAGAAACGTGCGGGGCAGACTGGCAGAGGGGCCGGGGAGGTGCGCTTGTCGGCTGGCGGGGCGCGAGTCGGGAGCGGCTGGAGGGGCCCTGGGGGAGAGAGGGAGGCACACAGGCCATTCGCAGAGGCCTGGGGGAGGGGGGAGAGTGCTGTGCAGCTTCCAGAAGCGCTGCAGCCAGCGTTTTGGCCTGGCAGACCGTGGAATAGTGGCCCTTCTTCCCGCAGCTCTTACAGAGGGCGGAGCGGGCTGGGCAGCGCGAGCGAGTGTGTTTAGCGTACCCGCAAAAGTAGCAGCGGGGCCCCGCGGATTTATCAGGGCGCCCCGCGGAGGGAGGCCGGGAGCGGCGGGTGGCTGGTGGGAAGTGTGTCAGGAGGCGGCCTGGCCAGGGTCATAGGTGTGAGCACTTAGATCTGCGACCTCCAGGGAGGCGGAGAGAGTCAGCGTCTCCGTTAAACTGAGTTTGTCTCTTTCCAGCATCCGCTGGCGGATCACGGGAGACAGCATCCCAGCCACGTAAGCCTCTCTGATGAGTAGCTCCATGTGCTCTGTAGCGGACACCGCTACACAGGCGCAACTTCTCCCCAGGGCATAGAGGGCCCGGGCGTATTGGTCTAGAGACTCACCGGGGACCTGCTTTCTGGTGGCCAGCAGATGTCGAGCGAATACTCTGTTGATCGGTTTGATGAATTGTCCTTTTAGCTTTTGTATAGCGTCATCATAATCCGTTTCCTCTTTGATTATTGCGTAAGCGTCAATACCCACGCTGGAGTGGAGGACGTGCAGCTTCTGTGCCCCGGTGGGGGGGGTGGTTGTAGATGCTAGGAACCCTTCGAGGCAAGTCAGCCAGAGTTTGAAAAGTTCTGCAGAGTTCGGAGTTTGCGGGCTGATGCGGAGGCATTCGGGCTTGATGCAGAACTCCATCTTCAAAGTCGTAGTCAATTAAATTGATGTACCATCGATTGCACGCGAGGCGAGTGATTTACCAAAGTCTGGCTTTAATTGACTAGAACACAGCTCTGCGATCGTCTCCAGTGGAAAGGGACGATCGTCAGGCGTCTGGGCATTTATATCTTGTTAATAGAGGCATGGTTAACTCAGCCTCTCGGCCAATCGGTCGAGAGGCACATGACCGACCAGGGCCAATGGTAAGCCGACGTTCTGGCCCAATGGCAGACGAGTATGCAGATCATATCACCACACTCTGGTTCTCCAGTTTCCTCCCACAAGGCCCAAATGACGTGCTATTTGGACTTTTGGACTTCTAAATTCTCCCTCTGTGTACCCGAACAGGAACTGGAATGTAGCGACTGATGGCTTTTCACAGTAACTTCATTGTTAATGTGAGCCTACTTGTGACAATAAAGATTATTAAATTATGAATTATTAGAATTAGATCTAGCTCTTGGAGAGGAAGGCAGGATCAGGGTATTGAACGTGATGATCAGCCATTATCATAATGAATGACGGAGCAGGCTCGAAGGGCCGAATGGCCTTCCTCTGCTTTTATTTTCTATGTATCTAAATGTAGTCCAGGCAGACGGAGCATTTGTTACCTCCCTGATGCAACTGTGGGCTGACAACTGCGAGATGCCACACAGATCCCTGCTCGAATCCTGGAATGACCCAGTGGCTTAAATATTAAGGATTACCGTGACCTTCATGGCCACCAGGAATGGGTGTCCTCCTCCTCCATGGGCTGTACAGCATTCCATGCCAGAGGCCTTACGGCCCATTGAAAGAGCATCCCACCCAGGCCCACTCTCACCGTATCCCCGCAACCACACCTATCCTACACATGATGGAGAAACTTAGCAAGGCCAATTAACCCAACTTGCACTTCTTTTGGCTGTGGGAGGAAACCGGAGCACCCGGAGGAAACTGCCACAGACACGGGGAGAACTTGCAGACTCCGCACAGACAGTGACCCAAGCCAGCAATACACAGGTTTGGCGGATTGGCCATGTTAAATTGTCCTTAGTGTCCAAAAGAAAAAAAGGTTAGGTGTGTTTACAGGGTTACGGATAAGTTTGAAGTGTGGGCTTAAATGAAATGAAATGAAATGAAAATCGCTTATTGTCACGAGTAGGCTTCAAATGAAGTTACTGTGAAAAGCCCCTAGTCGCCACATTCCGGCGCCTGTTCGGGGAGGCTGTTACGGGAATCGAACTGTGCTGCTGGCCTACTTGGTCTGCTTTTAAAGCCAGCAATTTAGCGTTGTGTGCTCTTTCAAAGGGCTGGTGCGGACTTGATGGGCCTAATGGCCTCCTTCTGCACTGTAAATTCTATGATTCTAACCCTAACCCTTGAAGGGTCCACTATAACTACCGCACCCCCCCCCCCCCCCCCCCCCCCGCAACCCCAACCCCAACCACAGAATTGGAGCATCAGCTCCTGTGCCATTGAGCTGCATCCTGGTAAACAGAATGGGCTACTCACCCCCTCGGTGTCCATGGTACCAGGTTCTCACCTTTGTGGAGGAATACCAAACATCACCAGCGTGATCCTGATCACACTATTGGGAGCAGTCCAAGAGAATGTCAGATTGTTTGGCGCCTGGTACGAATCTTGCTTTTGGCCTCTCCCACAATTCGACCACATCGTGGGATCAGCAGCAGGCACAAAGCAGCTGGGAAATTACACCCAATGCGCAAAAGTTTTCTTGATTTATATTTGCAAAGTCTGATGGAAAATGCTATCAGGTTTCTCCTAACACAACATACATAAATAGTCGCTTGGCAGTACAGAAGTAGAACATTGCTGAAGGAGAAAGACATTTTTCACCTTACACTTGTCAGGAACTTTCACAAGAATATTGAATTGTAAACTGTGGTTCCGTTTGAATTGCCCTGCTGAGTGCATGTCTATTTATTCAGCAACAATATAAGCAAACACTTTTGGAATTACATAGCAGGTCAGGCAGCATCCTTGAAGTGAAACATAGTTAATGTTAACAGGTCATCAAACTGAAATGTTAATTCTGTTTTCTCAACAGCTGCTCTCTGACAGGCTGAGTATTTCCAGCATTTTTGTTTTTATTTCAGATTTTAAGCAACCACAGGATTCTGCTTTTGTATCAGTTGTGTGTCTTACAGTGAATTTCGCTGAATGTCATTAACAAATGGTTCAAAGGCACTTACCCTGCTAAATTTTCTCTAAGGAATACCTGGAAATTCTCAAGTTCCAAGCGATTATGAATAAGTGCATTCAATGTGTAATTACAGAATTCTTCAGGCACCTTCTGCCAGTAGTTTGGGCCTCTGGTATCCTCTGGAATTTGTATTAGACTGTCTGAATGAATAGGAAGAGGAAAATTCTGAAAAAAAAGTTTTTTAAAAAAAAGTGATATTACTATTAACAACTGACCAGTAAGGCTTCAATAACTACAGTTGCAAGTCAAGTATTGTAACTTCCTGGGCTGGGTGCAACATATTAGCAACTTGTTACTGTGAATGTCTTTTTCTCTGGGCGCGATTTAATGGAAACATTTCTAAGTGTCATTTGGGGACGATTGGCAAGATGTTTCTCAGCCAGTATTTAATGGCACTTTCTGGATTATTACCCGAGCCATAATATGCAAATAGGTATAGAACAAGTCAGATTCGCAAAATTAGTGCCATGGTTGGTGTAGGAGAAGTGGGTTCCGGTTCATGGGGCACTGGCACCACTACCCACTCTATCATTACCACCAAGCCAGGGGATCACCCTGGTTCAATGAAGAGTTTTTAAAACAATCAGAGTGGTGAGTGACTTGGAGAGGAAACTCTCCAAGTTATGGGGTTCCCAGGTATCTGCTGCTCTTGTCCTAGATGTCTTACAACACCAGGTTAAAGTCCAGAATTCACCTGAGGAAGGAGCAGTGCTCCGAAAGCTAGTGATTCGAAACAAACATGTTGGACTTTAACCTGGTATTGTAAGACTTCTTACTGTGCTCACCCCAGTTCAACACCGGCATCTCCACATCTTGTCCTAGATGGTAGTGATTTGGGCAGGGCTGGGTTAGCCGTTCATTTCCGGTGCCTGGTCGATGCTGAGTGGTCCATCTGGTTTAATTTCTTTTTTGTGTATTCGGAGTGGTTGAATATAATGGAGTGGTTTGCTCGGGCATTTCAGAGGCATTTAAGCGTCAAGCATATCATTGTGGGTGATCAGGTAAGGATGGCAGATTTCCTTCCCTGAAGAACATTAGTAAACCAGATAGGTTTTTACAACAATCGACAGTGGCTTCATGGTGATCATTAGATTTTAATTCCAGATTTTTATTGAATTCAAATTTCATCAGCTGCAGTGACGGTATTTGAACCTGGATCCCACAGCATTACTCTGGTTTACTATCAATAATGGTTTCATGGTCATCATCTGAAAGATGACTCGAGACCCTATCGAAGGGTGCTTTACCTCCCCACAGGAGTACCCCAGCATCCACAGAAATCCACCAGAATCAGATCAGATTGGGCTGCATGTCGGCACAGTGGTTAGCACTGATGTCTCACAGTGCCAGGAACCCTGGTACAATTCTGACCTCAGGTGACTGTGTGGAGTTTGCACTTTCTCCCCGTGTCTGCATGGGTCTCCTCCTGGTGCACCAGTTTCCTCCCAGTCCAAAAATGTGCAGGTTAGGCAGATTGGCCATGCCAAATTGCCCCTTAGGGTGGGGGTGCAGGCTTCAGGCAATGGATTGGTGCAGACTCGATGGGTCGAACAGCCTCCTTCGGAACTGTAGGGATTCTATGATAACTCCTCCTGGAAAGTTTAGAAGAGATGTGCGAGGGAAGGTTTTTTTTACATAGATGGTAATGGGTGCCTGGAACTCGTTGCTGGAGGAGGTGGTGGTCAAAGGATGGAATTGTGTCACCTGAGCCTCTCGAGAAAATCTATTTCCCAGAGTCTGCAACCACAGTAATGAAGACTCATCTCTTTAATCCCTATTTTTTTTATTCCTCACAAGCCCTCACCTTGTGTCTGCCTTGTGTGTGTCTGGGTGGAGGGTGGACGGGGTCTTGGAATTAGGTAGTCTGGTCGACCATTATCCTGTTATCTCTTGATATGTTCATCTTTTCTGCTTATTATTAATCAACAGTTTCTTAATGTTTAACTTATAAGTCTGGTGTCTGTAACTTATTGGAGCAGTCAAGGATTAAAGATCTTCAGAAATTAACTACTGTTGGGACTCCGGGGTCGGTGGGGCTGGAATTGACCATGCACTTGCCCAGGGTGTCGTAACATAAATTGGGGGCTCGTCCAGGATTGGAGACGTTTAATGGCAAATTTTGGGGTATAGAGTAAATTACAAAGGCACCAGGTTTGCAGTAATATAACAAGATGGCTAAAGAAGCTGCAAAGAAATTTCTCCAGGTGGATGACATATCTCTGTTATTTTAGGAGGAACTTCGCAAAGACCCGCTCATCGAATTGGCAAGGGAATTGAAACTGGTTCTACCAGCCAGAGCTAAGAAGGTGGAGACTCAACATTTAAATTTGAAAGCAATGCAGCCTAGGCCGGATTCACAGTGAGTAGAATTGGTTAAGATCCAATTCCAGATGAAGGAGAACTGCGACAAACACAGAAAGAAATAGAAATGCAAAAAAAACAGAGAAATTTTAAAGAGAGGAAAGAGAAAGGGAGAGAGAGCAAAAGGGTGGCAGTGGTTAGCACTGTTGCCTCGCAGCTCCAAGGACCTGGGTTCAATTCAGACCTTGGGTGACTGTTTGTCTGAACAAAGAACAATAGAACATAGGAACAGGCCCTTCGGCCTTCCAAGCCTGTACCGGTCATGATACTAACCTTTGCCAAAACTCTCAGCACTTCCTTGTGCCGTTTCCCTTTATACCCATCCTATCATGTATTTGTCAAGATGCACTTTCTCCCCATGTCTGCGTGGGTTTTCTCCGGGTGCTCCGGTTTCCTCTGACAGTCCAAAGATGTGTATGTTCGATGGATTGGCCTCGTTAATTGCCCCGACGTGTCCAAAGGTTGGGTGGGGTTACTGGGTTACGGGGATAGGGTGGAGTAATGGGCTTAAGCAGGGTGCTCTTTCAAGGGCCAGTGAAGACTTGATGGGCCGAATAGCATGCTTCTGCATTGTAAATTCTATGAAAAGGAAATGGAGATGGATATGGGGAAGTTGCAATTAGAAAAAGACTTCTGAAGGTACTGGAAAGGAATGGAAAGCTTCCAGAACATGAAGGGGAGCCAAGTCCTAGAACGGAACCTGGTGGTGATATGTTTAAGTTTATTCAGGCTCTCCCCAAATTTGAAGAGAAAGAAGTAGAAACTTTCTCGAGGGCTCTTGAGAAAATAGCAACCCAAATGGAGTGTCCAAAAGAGAAGTGGACATTATCCCTGCAGAGTAAATTGATGTGAGGGTACAGGATATTTATGCCCCTCTGTCAGAGCAGGAGTCTAAGGATTATGACTCGGTATAAAAGGCTATTCTAAATGCATATGAATTGGTTCTCAAGGCATGTCGTCAAAAATTCCGGAATTAGAAGAGGCTGTTGGGACAGACTTCTGCAGAGTTTGAGAGCGTTAATCAGAACAATTTTAAAGAAGGCATTGGGAGTTGCAACTACCTATGAGACTCTGACAGAGGTAATTCTCTTGGAGGAGTTTAAGAGTTCCATACCTTGAATAATAAGAACCTATATTGAAGAACAGAGGGGACAAACTGCTGGGCAAGCACCAATTATGGTTGACAATTACGAGCTAATCCAGAAATGTAAACCTTTGTTCCATTACCCCTATAATTTTGAAAAGAATAGGAAGTGGCAGAGTGAAAGGATGGCAGGTAGCCAAGGTAATGAATGGATAGCTGGCAAGGCTCCGAGATCTCCACCTGAAACCAGAAAGGAAGGCATTGGGGGTGGAAGTGAGACTTGGAAACCTAGATCTATGCTACCATTGTAACAAGGTGGGAAATGTCTGTTCAGCTTGTTGGAAGTTTTTTTTAGAAAATATTTTATTGAGGCATTTATAATTTTAACACTTTTCAACAATAACATTCAACAGAACACACAATGAAATAGCCATCATTCTCCCTCAAACACAAACCCTAACCAACATGGTTTATTAAAACACACTGCCAACCCTTCCCGGCCCTCTTGTTTTCCTACACTTATTCGTCACTTCCATGCCTCCCCTTTTCCCCACTCCTGCCCGCCCCTGCTGAAAGTCTATTTTTTCTCGAAGAAGTCAATGAACGGCTGCCACCTCCAAGCGAACCCCTGTAACGAACCCTTCATGGTGAATTTAATTTTCGCCAGCCTAAAAATCTGCACTATTCGCTAAGCCAAACTCCTCCTCCAGCTCCTCCAAATTCGGAAAACGTTCAGCAATAAATAGTTCCCAAATCTCTCGATCCCTGCCCGCTGCCACCACAGAAACCCCCCCCCCAGCCCCCCCCCCCCCCCCCCCCCCCAATGGTTATCACATATCGGTGCCCACACCGATGCCCCCTCCAAACCCTTGTGCTGCTGCCACTGTCCCCACACCCTCGGAGGCTCCAAGTCCCTCCATCCCAGTAAAATCCATCTCCGGGCCACCATGGAAGCAAATGCCAAAACGTCAGCCTCTCTCTCCCCTGGGCTCCCGGGTCTTCCGACACTCCAAAGATCGCCACCTCTGGACTCGGAGCCACCCTCCCGTGCAGGACCTCTGACATGACATCCGCAAATCACTGCCTAAAGCTCCTCAACCTCGGACAGGACCAGAACATGTGCACATGATTCGCAGGACTTGCCGCACATCACCCACACCTGTCCTCCATCTCCTCAAAGAATAAAGATCCCCACGTCTCTCGATCCCTGCCCTCTGCCACCTCAGAAACCCCTCGTCCAGCCCCCCCCCCCCCCCCCCCCCCGGATCGAACCAATGGTTATCGCATATCGGTGCCCACCCCGACGCCCCCTCCAAACCCTTGTACTGCTGCCATTGTCCCCACACCCTCAGGGCTGCCACTAGTACCGGGCTTGTGGAGTACCAAGCCAGCGAGGAAGGCAGAGGTGTAATAAACAATGCCCTCAAACCTGTGCCCTTACAGGATGCCGCCTCCATTCGCTAACACACCGACCCCTTGCCCACTACCCACTTCCTGACCATTGATATATTCGCTGCCCAGCAATAGTTAATACAGTTTGGAAGAATCAGTTCCCCCTCCCCAAACTCCCGGTCCAGCAGCACAATCCTCACCCACAGAGTTTTACCGGCCCAAATAAATCCCAAAATTACCGCATTCATCCTCCTAAAAAACACCTTGGGGATAAAAATTGGGAGACACTGACAAACAACAACCGCGGAATGACTGTCATTTTCTCAGTCTGTATCCTCCCTGCCAGAGACAGCGGGAGCACGTCCCACCTCCGGCGGCACGGTAGCACAATGGTTAGCACTGTTGCTTCACAGCTCCAGGATCCTGGGTTCAAACCTTGACTTGGGTCACTGTCTCTGCGGAGTCTGCACGTTCTTCCCATGTCTGCGTGCGTTTCCTCTGGGTGCTCCAGTTTCCTCCCACAATCCAAAGATTTGCAGGTTAGGTGGATTGGCCATGCTAAATTGCCCTTAAGTGTTCAAAAAAAAGGTTAGCTGGGGTTACAGGGATAACGTGGAGGTGAAATGAAATGAAATGTAAATCGCTTATTGTCACAAATAGGCTTTAAATTAAGTTACTGTGAAAAGCCCCTAGTTGCCACATTCCGGCGCCTGTTCAGGGAGGCTGGTATGGGAATTGAACTGCGCTGCTGGCCTGCCTTGGTCTGCTTTAAAAGCAAGCTATTTAGCCCTCTGCTAAACCAGCCAGGGAGTGAGCTTTAGTGGGGTGTTCATTCCTAGGGCTGGTGCAGACTTGATGGGCCGAATGGCCCCCTTATGTACTGCAAATTCTAAAATTCTATGATTCATCTGCTCTACTAGCCTACCCAGATTCAATTTGTGGAGCTGTCCCCATTCCCGTGCCACCTGGATACTGTGGTGATATGCATCACTGTAAATACAAAAGGGGTTAATGTAAATACACTACGACTAAGTAAACACTACAGGGAACACCAGAGACATCATGACATGCAGACCATGAAGGTCTGGCAACCTTATCTGAGCAACCAGCAGCAGACGATGCAAGTCTGCCACGCTCAAGTGCACAGCAAGACGGCTATGACAGTCTACCATGCTCACGTGAACAATAAAAAGACTATGACAGTCTACCCAGATTATTTGAGCCACCAGAAGAAGACTCTGACAGTCTATCCAGCTCATCTAACCGACAAGAAGGCACTGAAGGTCTACCCACTGTATGTGCAACAAGTGACAAAGGCTTCACAATTCCCATACAAGATGTGCGGCATCTCAGCGAGACTGACAGATCTCAGCTAGTAAGTACAGAGGCAATCGACAATCAAAGTAAGTCTACTAGTGACTCCAGTGACACCACATTAATTCAAACCTCATCTACTCGAGCATCTCCACAAGAACCTGAACTGACTCCAGATTGGGAGCATCAAGAAACCAAAGGTGATTCAGATGAACCAGAAAGGGCTCCAGATGGGGAGCATCAACAAGCCAAAGATGATTCAAGTGAACCGAACATGACTCCAGACATGGTGCGACGAGGAACAAAGACGAAACGCTCAATGAAACAGCAGATGTCACAAAGGTCACTGACACAAGTAACTTTGTGAAGGACTCAAATTCTCCACTCGATGTGGCCATTGAGCGCAACAAACACAACAAAAACCTACAAAAACAACAAAGACAACAAGAAGCATACCAGAGGCAACAAACACAACAAGCACATCAATAATAACAATTACAACAACAACGGAAAAACAACTGGTACGAAATGGTACAACTCTGCCCATGAAGGACAATGTTACTGCTCAACTCAGAATAATGGTGAGAGTGCAAACATACCATGGCATGTCAACGCATCTTACCAATTCACATTTGCCACACCATGGACAAGCAAACCTGCTTTCAGGAAAGATGTCATCAAGAACTGCTACCACAAGCATTAAAAAAAAGTCCACCTCGGACAATGAAGTGATTTGACCATTTGAACACCTCCTGATTACTTCTTGGCTTATAAACATCAGGACACTAACGGCGTTCACAAGGAAATGACAACATCAACATCGACACATCAATAACAAAACAAGAAAGCCACTCAACCATATAAATTCATGAACTTTGGACTCACAACTATTATTTCATATTGTATAATCCTCAACGTCATCATAACTATTATTTGGTCTTGTATAATCCTCAATGTCATCACAACTATTCTTTGATCTTGTATACATAGAATATAGAACATTACAGCACAGTACGGGCCCTTCGGCCCTCGATGTTGCGCCGACCTGTGAAACCATCTGAAGCCTATCTGACCAACACTATTCCATTTTCGTCCATATGTCTATCCAGTGACCACTTAAATGCCCTTAAAGTTGGCGAGTCTACTACTGTTCCACACCCCACTACTCTCTGAGTAAAGAAACTGCCTCTGACATCTGTCCTATATCTACCACCCCTCAATTTAAAGCTATGTCCCCTCATGTTGGTCATCACCATCCGAGGAAAGAGACTCTCACTGTCAACCCTATCTAACCCTCTGACTATCTTATATGTCTCTATTAAGTCACCTCTCAGCCTTCTCCTTTCTAACGAAAACAACCTCAAGTCCCTGAGCCTTTCCTCGTAAGACCTTACCTCCATACCAGGCAACATCCTAATGAATCTCCTCTGAACCCTTTCCAAAGCTTCCACATCCTTCCTATAATGTGGTGACCAGAACTGCACGCAGTACTCCAGGAGCGGCCGCACTAGAGTTATGTACAGCTGCAGCATGACCTTGTGGCTCCGAAACTCAATCCTCCTACTGATAAAGACTAGCACTCCATATGCCTTCTTAACAGCCCTATTAACCTGGGTGGCAACTTTCAGGGATTTATGTACCTGGATGCCTAGATCTCTCTGTTCATCTACACTACCAAGAATCTTGCCATTAGCCCAGTACTCTGCATTCCTGTTACTCCTTCCAAAGTGAACCACCTCACACTTTTCCGCATTAAACTCAATCTGCCACCTCTCAGCCCAGCTCTGCAGCTTATCTATGTCCCTCTGTATCCTATAACATCCTTCAGCACTATCCACAACTCCACCGACCTTCGTGTCATCTGCAAATGTACTAACCCATCCTTCTACACCCTCTTCCAGGTCATTTATAAAAATGACAAACAGCAGTGGCCCCAAAACAGATCCTTGCGGTACACCATTAGTAACTGAACTCCAGGATGAATATTTGCCATCAACCACCACCCTCTGTCTTCTTTCAGCTAGCCAATTACTGATCCAAACCGCTAAATCACCTTCAATCCTTATTTTCTGCAATAGCCTACCGTGGGGAACCTTATCAAACGCCTTACTGAAATCCATATACACCACATCAACCGCTTTACCCTCATCCACCTGTTTGGTCACCTTCTCAAAAAACTCAATAAGGTTTGTGAGGCATGACCTACCCTTCACAAAACCGTGTTGAGTATCACTAATCAACTTGTTCTTTTCAAGATGATTATAAACCCTATCTCTTATAACCTTTTCCAACATTTTACCCACAACCGAAGTAAGGCTCACAGGTCTATAATTACCAGGGTTGTCTCTACTCCCCTTCTTGAACAAGGGGAGAACACTGGCTATCCTCCAGTCTTCCGGCACTATTCGTGTCGACAAAGACGACATAAAGATCAAGGGAATTTGCATACGTGCAGTGCGGTCAGCCTAAGTTGAAGGTGAACCGGCGAAGGAGACCCAAGGAGTTTGAGTGAAAGCAAGCATCCAGCAGAGGGCAGCAGAGCAAAGCTACTGATCAGCTGTTCCGGGGGAATTTGCATACGTGCAGTGCGGTCAGCCTACCTCCTCCTCTAACCAACCCCCCCACCCCACGGTGGTTGGGAAACGGGAGCAGGGGCCTGTCGTGAAGGTGAGTGAGTGCCTTTAAATTTGCTTAACTTTCAGTGGGAGCAGGGTTTGAGGTAATATCAGGTAAGCTCTTCTTTTCTTTTTCTTGTTTTTTTTTTTCAAATCTAGAGGTGATGTCAGGGAAGGCAGTACAATGCTCCTCCTGCAGAATGTTTGAGGTGAGGGACGCCGTCAGTGTCCCTGCTGATTTCATCTGTGGGAAGTGCACCCAACTCCAGCTCCTCAAAAACCGTGTTAGGGACCTGGAGCTTGAGCTGGATGAACTTCGGATCATTCGGGAGGCAGAGGGGGTCATAGATAGGAGCTTCAGGGAAGTAGTTACACCAAAGACTGGAGATAGATGGGTAACTGTAAGAGGGACTGGGAAGAAGCAGTCAGTGCAGGGACCCCCTGCGGTCGTTCCCCTGAGTAACAAGTATACCGTTTTGGATACTTGTGGGGGGGACGACTTACCAGGGGTAAGCCATGGGGTACGGGCCTCTGGCGCGGAGTCTGTCCCTGTTGCTCAGAAGGGAAGGGGGCAAAGGAGTAGAACATTAGTAATTGGGGACTCAATAGTCAGGGGCACAGATAGGAGATTTTGTGGGAGCGAGAGAGACTCACGTTTGGTATGTTGCCTCCCAGGTGCAAGGGTAAGTGATGTCTCGGATCGTGTTTTCCGGGTCCTTAAGGGGGAGGGGGAGCAGCCCCAAGTCGTAGTCCACATTGGCACTAAAGACATAGGTAGGAAAGGGGACAAGGATGTCAGGCAGGCCTTTAGGGAGCTAGGATGGAAGCTCAGAGCGAGAACAAACAGAGTTGTTATCTCTGGGTTGTTGCCCGTGCCACGTGATAGTGAGATGAGGAATAGGGAGAGAGAGCAATTAAACACGTGGCTACAGGGATGGTGCAGGCGGGAGGGATTCAGATTTCTGGATAACTGGGGCTCTTTCTGGGGAAGGTGGGACCTCTATAGACAGGATGGTCTACATCTGAACCTGAGGGGCACCAATATCCTGGGGGGGAGATTTGTTAGTGCTCTTTGGGGGGGTTTAAACTAATTCATCAGGGGCATGGGAACCTGGATTATAGTTTTGGGGTACGGGAGATTGAGAGTATAGAGGTCAGGAGCACAGATTTGACTTCGCAGGAGGGTGCCAGTGTTCAGGTAGGTGGTTTGAAGTGTGTCTACTTCAATGCCAGGAGTATACGAAATAAGGTAGGGGAACTGGCAGCATGGGTGGGTACCTGGGACTTCGACGTTGTGGCCATTTCAGAGACATGGATAGAGCAGGGACAGGAATGGTTGTTGCAGGTTCCGGGGTTTAGGTGTTTTAGTAAGCTCAGAGAAGGGGGCAAAAGAGGGGGAGGTGTGGCGCTGCTAGTCAAGGACAGTATTACGGTGGCGGAAAGGATGCTAGATGGGGACTCTTCTTCTGAGGTAGTATGGGCTGAGGTTAGAAACAGGAAAGGAGAGGTCACCCTGTTGGGAGTTTTCTATAGGCCACCTAATAGTTCTAGGGATGTAGAGGAAAGGATGGCGAAGATGATTCTGGAAAAGAGCGAAAGTAACAGGGTAGTTGTTATGGGAGACTTTAACTTTCCAAATATTGACTGGAAAAGATATAGTTCGAGTACATTAGATGGGTCGTTCTTTGTACAATGTGTGCAGGAGGGTTTCCTGACACAATATGTTGACAGGCCAACAAGAGGCGAGGCCACATTGGATTTGGTTTTGGGTAATGAACCAGGCCAGGTGTTAGATCTGGAGGTAGGTGAGCACTTTGGAAACAGTGACCACAATTCGGTGACCTTTACGTTAGTGATGGAAAGGGATAAGTATACCCCGCAGGGCAAGAGTTATAGCTGGGAGAAGGGCAATTATGATGCCATTAGACATGACTTAGGATGTGTTGGTTGGAGAAGTAGGCTGCAAGGGTTGGGCACACTGGATATGTGGAGCTTGTTCAAGGAACAGCTATTGCATGTTCTTGATAAGTACGTACCAGTCAGGCAGAGAGGAAGGGGTCGAGTGAGGGAACCGTGGTTTACCAAAGAAGTGGAATCTCTTGTTAAGAGGAAGGAGGAGGCCTATGTGAAGATGAGGCATGAAGTTTCAGTTGGGGCGCTTGATAGTTACAAGGAAGCGAGGAAGGATCTAAAGAGAGAGCTGAGACGAGCAAGGAGGGGACATGAGAAGTCTTTGGCAGGTAGGATCAAGGAAAACCCAAAAGCTTTCTATAGGTATGTCAGGAATAAAAGAATGACTAGGGTAAGAGTAGGGCCAGTCAAGGACAGTGGTGGGAAGCTGTGTGTGGAGGCTGAGGAGATAAGCGAGATACTAAATGAATACTTTTCGTCAGTATTCACTCAAGAAAAAGATAATATTGTGGAGGAGAATGCTGAGACCCAGGCTATTAGAATAGATGGCATTGAGGTGCGTAGGGAAGAAGTGTTGGCAATTCTGGACAAGGTGAAAATAGATAAGTCCCCGGGGCCGGATGGGATTTATCCTAGGATTCTCTGGGAAGCCAGGGAAGAGATTGCTGAGCCTTTGGCTTTGATTTTTAGGTCATCATTGGCTACAGGAATAGTGCCAGAGGACTGGAGGATAGCAAATGTGGTCCCTTTGTTCAAGAAGGGAAGTAGAGATAACCCCGGTAACTATAGGCCGGTGAGCCTAACATCTGTGGTGGGTAAGGTCTTGGAGAGGATTATAAAATATATGATTTATAATCATCTAGATAGGAATAATATGATTAGGGATAGTCAGCATGGTTTTGTGAAGGGTAGGTCATGCCTCACAAACCTTATTGAGTTCTTTGAGAAGGTGACTGAACAGGTAGACGAGGGTAGAGCAGTTGATGTGGTGTATATGGATTTCAGTAAAGCGTTTGATAAGGTTCCCCACGGTCGGCTATTGCAGAAAATACGGAGGCTGGGGATTGAGGGTGAATTAGAGATGTGGATCAGAAATTGGCTAGTTGAAAGAAGACAGAGAGTGGTAGTTGATGGGAAATGTTCAGAATGGAGTTCAGTTACGAGTGGCGTACCACAAGGATCTGTTCTGGGGCCGTTGCTGTTTGTCATTTTTATAAATGACTTAGAGGAGGGCGCAGAAGGATGGGTGAGTAAATTTGCAGACGACACTAAAGTCGGTGGAGTTGTAGACAGTGCGGAAGGATGTTGCAGGTTACAGAGGGACATAGATAAGCTGCAGAGCTGGGCTGAGAGGTGGCAAATGGAGTTTAATGTGGAGAAGTGTGAGGTGATTCACTTTGGAAAGAATAACAGGAATGCGGAATATCTGGCTAATGGTAAAATTCTTGGTAGTGTGGATGAGCAGAGGGATCTCGGTGTCCATGTACATAGATCCCTGAAAGTTGCCACCCAGGTTGATAGGGTTGTGAAGAAGGCCTATGGTGTGTTGGCCTTTATTGGTAGAGGGATTGAGTTCCGGAGCCATGAGGTCATGTTGCAGTTGTACAAAACTCTAGTACGGCCGCATTTGGAGTATTGCGTACAGTTCTGGTCGCCTCATTATAGGAAGGACGTGGAAGCTTTGGAACGGGTGCAGAGGAAATTTACCAGGATGTTGCCTGGTATGGAGGGAAAATCTTATGAGGAAAGGCTGATGGACTTAAGGTTGTTTTCGTTAGAGAGAAGAAGGTTAAGAGGTGACTTAATAGAGGCATACAAAATGATCAGAGTGTTAGATAGGGTGGACAGCGAGAGCCTTCTCCCGCGGATGGGGGTGGCTAGCACGAGGGGACATAGCCTTAAATTGAGGGGTAATAGATATAGGACAGAGGTCAGAGGTGGGTTTTTTACGCAAAGAGTGGTGAGGCCGTGGAATGCCCTACCTGCAACAGTAGTGAACTCGCCAACATTGAGGGCATTTAAAAGTTTATTGGATAAGCATATGGATGATAAGGGCATAGTGTAGGTTAGATGGCCTTTAGTTTTTTTTTCCATGTCGGTGCAACATCGAGGGCCGAAGGGCCTATACTGCGCTGTATCGTTCTATGTTCTATGACAAAGGCTCTGCAATCTCCTCCCTGGCTTCCCAGAGATCCTAGGGTAAATCCCATCTGGCCCAGGGGACTTATCTATTTTTACACTTTCCAAAATTGCTAACACCTCCTCCTTGTGAACCTCAATTCCATCTAGCCTGGTCGACTGAACCTGAGTATTCTCCTCGACAACATTGTCTTTCTCCAGTGTAAACACTGACGAGAAATATCCATTTAACGCTTCCCCTATATCCTCTGATTCCACACACAACTTTCCACTACTATCCTTGATTAGCCCTAATCTTACTCTAGTCATTCTTTTGTTCCTGATATACCTATAGAAAGCCTTAGGGTTTTCCTTGATCCTATCCACCAATGACTTTTCGTGTCCTCTCCTCGCTCTTCTTATAGAACATGGCACATATAGTCATCACCATCATCATAACTTGTACACGTCATCACTTATTCACACAGGTGCTGGTTTAGCACACTGGGCTAAATCGCTGGCTTTTAAAGCAGACCAAGGCAGGCCAGCAGCACGGTTCAATTCCCGTACCAGCCTCCCCAACAGGTGCCGAATGTGGCGACTAGGGGCTTTTCACAGTAACTTCATTGAAGCCTACTCGTGATCATAAGAGTTTTCATTATTCACCTGTTTTTGTTCAATTTATCTTTAATACTGTACAGAAAATTTCTAACACGAGGAAAGAGGGGAATGTGGTGATATGCATCACTGTAAATACACAAGGGGCTAATGTAAATACACTACAACTAAGTAAACACTACAGGGAGCACCAGAGACATCATGACATGCAGACATATAGTTAATGACCACATAGACTTGGACACAACCAATGAGCAGTCAAGACACCCAGAGGTGGCATTACCACAAGGGGGCATTACACAACCCATGTAAAAGGACAGGGCATACATGCTCTGCCTCTTTCCACAGGAGACACTTAGAGAGTAGGACAGGGGCAGATCAGACGCATCGCACCCACCACATGGCTTAGAGCAGACTGGCTAGTTAGACTGAGTTACTATAGCAAGATTAGCAGGAGAGTCAAATTCATAGAGAACTGTGCTAATGGTTCAAAGAATCACATTGAACTTACTTCAAAGTATGGAGTATCTTTTGGTCAAAGCTGCATAGAGTTGCAGCCTGTGTTATCCCAGAGTACATAACACAACAGACACCTAAGTACCTGAAGCTCCTTCCCACCACCTTGAGTGGCTTCTCTCCCAATCTCCTCTCCTGCCTCCTTGCGTGTATCACAAAAACCTCACTTTTGCCATATTCAATTGATACCCCGACAACCAGCCGAATTCCTCTATTATCCCCATAATCCCTCCAATCCCCCCCAAAAGGGTCTGATATATACAAGAGCAAATTGTCCGCATAGAGCGAGACCCTATGCTCCACTCCCCCTCATACTATCTCCTGCCACGCCTTTGAAACTCGCAGTGTCATTGCTAAAGGCTCTATGGCCAGGGCAGACAGCAGTGGGGAGAGTGGACATCCCTGCCTCGTCCCCGGTACAACCTAAAATATTCCAACCTCACCCAATTCGTGCGCACTTTTGCCAGCGGTGCCTGATAAAGCAATTGGACCCAGTCCACAAATCCCTGCCCAAAGCCGAACCTCCAGGACCTCCCATAAGTACCCCCACTCCACACAGTCAAAGGCCTTCTCTGCATCCATAGCCACCACCACCTCAATCTTGCGCCCCTCTGTAGGCATCATGACAACATTCAAGAGCCTCCTAATATTAGTCGCCGGGTGCTGTCCCTTCACAAACCCCGTCTGATCTTCTCCTATTACCCCTGGGACACAATACTCGATCCTTGTGGCCAGGATTTTTTCCAGTAGTTTGGCACCCACATTCAATAGGGAGATTGGTGTATCTGATCTATTTGCCGGGTCTTTGTGTCGCTTCAAAATGAGAGCGATCAACGCCTGCGATAATGTCCGGGAGCACTCACAACTCCTTTGAGGTCCCTTATTGAAGGCCCTTACCAATAGAGGTTCCAGCACCCCCGAAAATATATTATGTAATTCCACCAGTATCCATCCGGTCCCGAGGCCTTACCCGATTGCATCACTTCCGGCCCCTCTATTACCTCCCTAAGTCCAATTGGGGCCCCCAGGCCCTCTCCCAGATCCCCACATTCACCCCCGCCTGATCCAAGACCACCTTCCCCCTTGTATCTCTCACTTTACTGATCTCTTTTGCCGCCACCTGCTTCCTCAACTGATGCGCCAGCATCCTGCTCGCATTTTCCCCCACACTCATCACCACCCCTTCACCCTCCTCAGCTGTCCCACTGCCATGCCCGTAGATATGAGACCAAATTCCAATTGTAGCCTTTCGCGTTCCTTCAAAAGCCCTTCCTCTGGGGTCTCTGCGTAACTCCTGTCCACTTGTAGGATTTCTCCCACCAGCCTCTCTCTCCACCCACTCCGCCTTCTCATTGTGTGCCCGGATAGAAATAAATTCCTCCCCGATAACTGCCTTCAGTGCCTCTCAGACCATACCCGCTGACACGTTACTTTATATACCCCCAGATGGCTTCCCTCACCTGCTCACACACCTCCTCCACTAACAGCCCCACATCCCCCCTCTATTGTGGATGCTGGGCCATTCCTTTGCTCACTCACAGGTCCAGCCAATGCGGGCCATGGCCGAGAACACTATTGCTGAATATTCAGCATATATCACTTCTGCCAGCAGCGTTTTGTCCAGCACAAAGAAATCTATTTGGGAATACACCTTGTGCACGTGGGAGTAGAACAAAAATTCTTTCCCCCTCATCCTCCCAAGTCTCCACTGATTGAGCCCCCCCCCCCCCCAATAAACTGGCATCAGCCTTGTAGGGTGCTAGCAGGCAGCTGTCGTGGAGCTCGTAGCTCCACCTGCCGAAACACCCCCTGCACATCTGGATCAGAACAGGCTGCCTCCAGTGGCCGTGCCGTGTTCCATGGCGGACTCAGACCGCGGACCTGGACCACGGAAATAGTGCCCACGATCGGACGCTTACCCGACCCGGACCGCCTGCACAATAAAAGCCAAGTCCCGAAAGAGGCTCCTCCGCCTTCCGATCGGTCCGCCCCTGACTATGGCGGCAGTGGGCTGAGTCCACAGCCGGCTCACGAGTATCCTGAACAGCAAGACCACATTAGAAATACGCCGTCAGGACTTCGGCCGGTCAGCAGCAGAGAATAGTGGGGCGGGCCTCCAGCAATGGACATCAGCTCCATAAATTAGAGGTCAATCTGCTCTACTCATAAGAACATAAGAACATAAGAACTAGGAGCAGGAGTAGGCCATCTGGCCCCTCGAGCCTGCTCCGCCATTCAATTAAATCATGGCTGATCTTTTGTGGACTCAGCTCCACTTTCCGGCCCGAACACCATAACCCCTAATCCCTTTATTCTTCAAAAAACTATCTATCTTTACCTTAAAAACATGTAATGAAGGAGCCTCAACTGCTTCACTGGGCAAGGAATTCCATAGAGTCACAACCCTTTGGGTGAAGAAGTTCCTCCTAAACTCAGTCCTAAATCTACTTCCCCTTATTTTGAGGCTATGCCCCCTAGTTCTGCTGTCACCCGCCAGTGGATACAACCTGCCCGCATCTATCCTATCTATTCCCTTCATAATTTTAAATGTTTCTATAAGATCCCCCCTCATCCTTCTAAATTCCAACAAGTACAGTCCCAGTCTACTCAACCTCTCCTCATAATCCAACCCCTTCAGCTCTGGGATTAACCTAGTCAATCTCCTCTGCACACCCTCCAGCGCCAGTACGTCCTTTCTCAAGTAAGGAGACCAAAACTGAACACAATACTCCAGGTGTGGCCGCACTAACACCTTATACAATTGCAACATAACCTCCCTAGTTTTAAACTCCATCCCTCTAGCAATGAAGGACAAAATTCCATTTGCCTTCTTAATCACCTGTTGCACTTTTAAACCAACCTTCTGTGACTCATGCACTAGCACACCCAAGTCTCTCTGAACAGCGGCATGCTTTAATATTTTATCGTTTAAATAATAATCCCGTTTGCTGTTATTCCTACCAAAATGGATAACCTCACATTTGTCAACATTGCATTCCATCTGCCAGACCCCAGCCCATTCACTTAACCTATCCAAATCCCTCTGCAGACTTCCAGTATCCTCTGCACTTTTCGCTTTATCACTCATCTTAGTGTCATCTGCAAACTTGGACACATTGCCCTTGGTCCCCAACTCCAAATCATCTATGTAAATTGTGAACAATTGTGGGCCCAACACGGATCCCTGAGGGACTCCACTAGCTACTGATTGCCAACCAGAGAAACACCCATTAATCCCAACTCTTTGCTTTCTATTAATTAACCAATCCTCTATCCATGCTACTACTTTACCCTTAATGCCATGCATCGTTATCTTATGCAGCAACCTTTTGTGTGGCACCTTGTCAAAGGCTTTCTGGAAATCCAGATATACCACATCCATCGGCTCCCGGTTATCTACTGCACTGGTAATGTCCTCAAAAAATTCCACTAAATTAGTTAGGCATGACCTGCCCTTTATGAACCCATGCTGCGTCTGCCCAATGGGACAATTTCTATCCAGATGCCTCGCAATTTCTTCCTTGATGATAGATTCCAGCATCTTCCCTACTACCGAAGTTAAGCTCACTGGCCTATAATTTCCTGCTTTCTGCCTACCTCCTTTTTTAAACAGTGGCATCACGTTTGCTAATTTCCAATCCACCGGGACCACCCCAGAGTCTAGTGAATTTCGGTAAATTATCACAAGTGCATCTGCAATTTCCCTAGCCATCTCTTTTAGCACTCTGGGATGCATTCCATCAGGGCCAGGAGACTTGTCTACCTTTAGCCCCATTAGCTTGCCCATCACTCCCTCCTTAGTGATAACAATCCTCTCAAGGTCCTCACCTGTCATAGCCTCATTTCTATCAGTCGCTGGCATGTTATTTGTGTCTTCCACTGTGAAGACCGACCCAAAAAACCTGTTCAGTTCCTCAGCCATTTCCTCATTTCCCATTATTAAAACTCCCTTCTCATCCTCTAAAGGACCAATATTTACCTTAGCCACTCTTTTTTGTCTTATATATTTGTACTCACACTTCTACATCTTTTTCCGTCTCACTTCCACTTGAAAACCAAAGTCCAAAAAAGACGGCCACCAGCGGGAACTACCAAATGTCTGTCCACTCACTCCATGGCCACCACCGGAAGTCCTCAGCCTGTTAGAAGTTGCAAGGGAGGCCTATGTGAGTTGCAACAGTTCACAAGAAGGATTCTGAGAAAGGAGCGAAGGTGCAGACGGTAGGGTTAGCTGAACTTAGGAGACCTAAGGTGAACACCACTGTGGGAGCAGGTGGAGAGAATGAGGTACTGGCAAAGGGGAAAGTCAAGCCATTTTCCTTGACAGAGGTAGCCAAGCCCGTAATGATGTTGAGAGAGGCAGGGGCTTTTCAAATCCATGTGCTGGAGAAGGATTTGATCTTTCCTCTAGAGAGCTCAGTGAAAGCTGAGGTATTTGTGAATGGGAAGGGTGGACATTGTATTCCAGTTCCATTGCTTAAAGTACAGTTGGAGTGTGATTTAGTGTCAGGTCCGATAGTTGTTGGAGTGGTTAAGGAATTCCCAGTGGAAGGAATAGACGTAGTTCTGGGGAACCATTTAGCGGAAGTGAAGATTGTAGCTTCATCCATGGTTATAGACTCCGAAGGATGTACTGCAGTTAGCCCCTGAATGGCCAACTGAAGGACATGTGGGAGCTGGGAAAACCCATTGGCCAGTAGCGGACTTAGAGAAAGAGATTTTGACAGCTGTTGAGCATGTTTCAAGTGATCATGGCCGTGAAACAGGTCCAGAGCATTTTCAGACCAATAGATGAAGAATTAGACAAGAGTCTTGACTTTGACTCTGATTATGAGGTCCTGGTAAGCAGCTGTTGCAATAACTTTGGTAAGGAGGAGGAGTCAGACAGAAGTTTTGACTTCGATCTAGGTGCTGGTTATGAAGTGATGGTGACTAGTTGTTGCAAGAGTGATAGTAGGGTGAAGAGTCAGACGACAGTCTTGGCTTTGATCTCGGACCTGAGCTTGGACCACTGGTGAGCGATTCTTCCAGAACTGGCAAAGGGGTTAGCAACCTGGAGGAGCTTGGTGAAGACGACTTGCAAATGGTAGTTTCTTACCGCTTCTTGCGTTAAACCCATTCCCTTCAGGCGAAAGGAGTTCTCAGAGCAGGCTTACCCCAAAAGAAAATATACCTGACTGCACCTCATCAGTTAGTCAGGACGAAGACAGTAAGGACGGGAGTGATACCAAGTGAGCGACTGGTTGACCCACATCTTTTTGAAGGTATAAAGTGACTCCGAGGTAGCAGAAGTTCATAGCCAGGCTAAGAACCTGTGATGTTGTTTGATAGAATTGGCAAGCAGCCAATCAGTGGATGTGGAATTTTCAGCCTCCTCCAATCATGGCCTATGGCAGGTGAAGCCAGTCAGAAACTTTCAGGAAAGAAGGCCGGTCTTCTGGAGAGTGCCATCTTTTCTTTAATTCTGTGGGAAAAGCCAGCAAGTAAGGACACTGAAGGCTCTCGCTGTACTTCTCTCTCTCTGCCCGACAATTTTAAGCGGCATTCCTGCCCAATCTGTGAAGAATTTCTTGTTCCCGATTCAAGACAAGTTAAGTCATTTCTTTTATGGAAGAAAGAGGACAAGAACCATTACTTGTAAGGTTGGAACAAACGTATGACTGGGATGAACTGATGGCACAAAGAGAGAAAATGGGTATGATTTGATAGCCTTTTGAATGTCATTAATGTATCTGTGTCCACAACCTCCCCTGGCAACGCGTTCCAGGCACTCGCCATCCTCTGCATAAAAAAGTCTGCCTCGCACATCTCCTCTAAACTTTGCCCCATGGACCTTAAACCTATACCCCTCCGGTGGCTGACATCTCCACCCTGGGAAAGAGTGCCTGCCCATCCACTCTATCCATGCCCCTCATAATCTTGTAGACCTCTATCAGATCACCCCTCAACCTCCGTCTTTCTAACCATGGAATTTAGAATACTGAAGGAGGCCACTCAGTCCTTCGAGTCGGCACCGGCCCTTGGAAAGATAACCCTACGGAAGCCCACACCTCCACCCTATCCCTGTAACCCAGTAACCCCACTTAACCTTTTTGGACATTAAGGGTAATTTATCATGGCCAATCCACCTCACCAGCACATCTTTGGACTATGGGAGGAAACCAGAGCACCCGGAGGAAACCCACACACACACGGGGAGAACGTGCAGATTTTGCACAGACAGTGGCCCAAGCTAGGAATCGAACCTGCAATCCTGGAGCTGTGAAGCAACTGGCTCACCACTATTCTACCTTAATGAAAACAGTCCATGTCTATTAAGCCTCTCCACATAGCTAACATCCTCCAGACCACGCAACATCTTGGTAAACCTCCTTTGCAACATCTCCAAACCCTCCACATCATTCTAGTAGTGTGGCGATCAGAATTATGTGCAATATTCCAAGTTCGGCCTTACCAAGGTTCTATATAACTGCAGCATGACTTGCCAGTTTTTATACGCGGTGCCCCGTTCAATAACAAAGAACAAAGAAAATTACAGCACAGGAACAGGCCCTTTGGCCCTCCCAGCCTGGGCCGATCCAGATCCTTTATCTAAACCTGTTGTCTATTTTCCAAGGATCTACTTCCCTCTGTACTCCGCCCGTTCATATATCTGTCCAGATGCATCTTAAATGATGCTATCGTGCCCGCCTCTACCACCTCCACTGGCAAAGCATTCCAGGCACCCACCACCCTCTGCGTAAAAAACTTTCCACGCACATCTCCCTTAAACTTTCCCCCTCTCACTTTGAAATCGTGACCCCTTGTAATTGACACCCCCACTCTTGGAAAAAGCTTGTTGCTAACTACCCTGTCCATACCTCTCATAATTTTGTAGACCTCAATCAGGTCTCCCCTCAACCTCCGCCTTTCCAATGAAAACAATCCTAATCTACTCAACCTTTCTTCATAGCTAGCACCCTCCATACCAGGCAACATCCTGGTGAACCTCCTCTGCACCTATGCCTTCTTCACCACTCTATCGACCTGCGTTGCCACCTTCAGGGTACAATGGACCTGAACTCCCAAATCTCTCTGTACATCAATTTTCACCAGGACTCTTCCATTGACCGTATAGTCCGCTCTTGAATTAGATCTTCCAAAATGCATCACCTCGCATTTGGCTGGATTGAACTCCATCTGCCATTTCTCTGCCCAACTCTCCAATCTATCTATATTTTGCTGTATTCTCTGACAGTCTGCCTCGCTATCTGCAACTCCACCAATCTTAGTATCATCTGCAAACCTGCTCATCAGACCACTTATACCTTCCTCCAGATCATTTATGTATATCACAAACAACAGTGGTCCGAGCACGGATCCCTGTGGAACACCACTAGTCACCCTTCTCCATTTTGAGACACTCCCTTCCACCACTACTCTCTGTTTCCTGTTGCCCAGCCAGTTCTTTATCCATCTAGTTAGTACACCCTGAACCCCATACGACTTCACTTTTTCCATCAACCTGCCATGGGAAACTTTATAAAATGCTTTACTGAAGTCCATGTATATATGACATCTACAGCTCTTCCCTCATCAATTAACTTTGCCACTTCCTCAAAAAATTCTATTAGGTTTGTAAGACATGACCTTCCCTGCACAAAACCATGCTGCCTATCACTGATAAGTCGATTTTCTTCCAAATGTGAATAGATCCTACCCTCAGTATCTTCTCCAACAGTTTGCCTACCACTGACATCAAGCTCACAGGTCTATAATTCCCTGGATTATCCCTGCTACCCTTCTTAAACAAAGGGACAACATTAGCAATTCTCCAGTCCTCCGGGACCTCACCCGTGCTCAAGGATGCTGCAAAGATATCTGTTAAGGCCCCAGCTATTTCGTCCCTCGCTTCCCTCAGTAACCTGGGATAGATCAAATCCGGTCCTGGGGACTTGTCCACCTTAATGCCTTTTGGAATACCCAAAACCTCCCCCTTCCTTATGCCGACATGACCTAGAGTATTTAAACATCCATCCCTAGCCTCAACATCCATCATGTCCCTCTCCTTGGTGAATACCAATGCAAAGTACTCATTAAGAAGCTCACTCATTTCCTCTGACTCCACGCATAAATTCCCTCTTTTGTCTTTGAGTGGGCCAATCCTTTCTCTAGTTACCCTCTTGCTCCTTATATACGAATAAAACGCTTTGGGATTTTCCTTAACCCTGTTAGCCAAAACTATTTCATGACCCCTTTTAGCCCTCTTTATTGCGCGTTTGAGATTTGTCCTACTTTCCTGATATTCCTCCAAAGCTTCATCAGTTTTGAGTCGCCTCGATCTTATGTATGCTTCCTTTTTCATCTTAGCTAGTCTCACAATTCCACCCATCATCCATGGTTCCCTAATCTTGCCATTTCTATCTCTCATTTTCACAGGAACATGTCTGTCCTGCACTCCAATCAACCTTTCCTTAAAAGACTCCCACATTTCAAATGTAGATTTACCCTTAAACAGCTGCTCCCAATCCACACTTCTGAGCTTCTGCCGAATTTTGTTATAGTTGGACTTTCCCCAATTTAGCACTCTTCCTTTAGGCAAACATTCCGTATGCTTTCTTGACTACCGTGTCCACTTGTGTTGCCACCTTCAAAGATCTGTGAACCTGCATGCTCAGATCTCTCTGACTTTCGATATTCCTAAGAGTTTTACCATTTTTGGTATATTTCCCCTCTCTGTTCGACCCACCAAAATGAATTACCTCACATTTGTCCGGATTAAACTCCATTTGCCATTTCTCTGCCCAAGTCACCAACCTGTGGCCTGCTGTATATTCTGACTATCCTCAACACTATCTGCCACTCCTATAACCTTGGTGTCATCAGCAAACTTACGAATCAGACTCGCTACATTTTTCACCAAATCGTTTATGTACACCAGAAACAGCAGAGGCCCAAGCACCGAACCCTGTGGAACACATAGGAACATACAGTGTAGAAGGAAGCCATTGGGCCCATCGAGCCTGCACTGACCCACTTAAGCCCTCATTTCCACCCTATCCCCATAACCCAATTACCCTTCCTAACCTTTTTGGACACTAAGGGCAATTTAGCATGGCCACTCTACCTAACCTGCACGTCTTTTGGACTGTGGGAGGAAACCGTAGCACCCGGAGGAAACCCACGCAGACACGGGGAGAACATGCAGACTCCGCACAGTGACTCAGCGGGGAATCGAACCTGGGACCCTGGCGCTGTGAAGCCACAGTGCGAGCCACGTGTGCTACTGTGCTGCCACTAGTCACAATCTTCCATTCAGAAAAATACCCTTCCACTGCTACCTTTTGCCTTCTGTGACCGAGCCAGTTCTGTATCCATCTTACCACCTCACCTCTGATCCCGTGAGACTTCACCTTTTGTACCAGTCTGCCACGAGGCACCTTGTCAAAGGCGTTACTGAAGTGTATATAAACAACGTCTACCGCACTCCCAAATGAAGGAAGTGGTAGGAGTATTATGTCGTCCGCCAAAAAGTAGCCATGCTGTCGGAAAGAGTTTCAATCAAGAAATGACAAATGCATTTAAAAAGAGCACTGCAGTAATCATGGGCACCTTTAATTTTCAGACATATTGGGCTAATCAAATTGGAAATGGTAGCCAAGAGAAGGAATTTATAAAGTGCATTCAGAATGAATTTTTTTGAAACAATATGCATGGAGTCAAGGGATCAGGCTATTTTGGATCTGGTAATATTTAATGAACAATCACAGGGTTAAGGATCCTCTCGGAAGTAGTGATCACAGTGTGATAAAATTTAGCATTTAGCTTGAATGTGAGAAAATTGTAACTGAAATATCCCCCAAAATATTTGCTGAAATTAAGAAATGGAATTATGAAGGTATGAGGATGGAATTGGCCAAAATGAACTGGTCATATAGATTAGTATGTAAGATGAGCAGTGGCAGACATTTAGAAAGATAACTTATGCAAGAGTACATGCCACTGAGGTGGAAAGACTCTAAGCAAGCAAGTTAAGGAGGGTGTTAAGGTGAAAGCAGAAACATATAAGATGCAAAAGGTTAGTGGGAGGCAAGAAGAGGGGAATAGATTCAGAATGCAGCAAAGACTGACTAAAAAAATACATGAAGGAGAAAATTAACTATGAGGGCAAGGTGGCGAGAAACATAAAAACAATGAGAACATTTTTAAGTGTATGAAAAGGAAGAGAGAAGTGAAAGATAGCAATGGCCCCTTAGAGAATGAAACTTGGGAACTGATTTTGAGAAACAAGGAAATGGCAAAGGAGTTAAATTGATATTTTACAATGGCTTTTACTATAGAGGATACTACAAGCATCTCAGAAATAGTAAAGAATACGGGGAAGGAATTAAATACAACCATTATCAATGGGGAATTCGTTTTAGGCAAACTAATGGGGTTAAAAGCTGACAGTTATGCTGGACCTGATGGTTTGCCCTCCTGGATCTTAAAGGAGGTAGCTATAGAGATTATAGATGCATTGTTAGTCATTTTCCAAAAATCCTCGGGTTCTGTTACTGTGCCTAACGATTGGAGAACTGCCAATGTGATAAAAATAGAGGATGGCATACCTCTTGGTATGGAGGGCATCAGCAGTGAGGGTGGGTTGGAAGAACTCAGTTTGTACTCATTGGAACAGAGGTTCAGGGGGGACCTGATAGATGTCTACAAAATTGAGGGGCATGGACAAGTGGATAGTCA